>NC_042969.1:45686448-46036448 GCF_901001165.1 Salmo trutta
TTTGGCAATCTTTACATACTGCTGCACAAAAAATACTAGATGTACAGTTTGATATGCCCCCGTGTATCTATCTTCTTAATGCCCAGCAGGACTTTGTTCTTGATCCTGACAGAGAAAATGTGTTTATGACTATCACATATTTTGCTAAGAAATGTATTCTTCTATTGTGGGCTTCTAACACTTCTCCTACATTTAAAATGTGGATTGACCAGATTGTTGACTTTCCTTCCTCTTGAAAAGCTCACTTATGACCCTCCGCAAGAGACAGCCCAAGTTTGATAGACTCTGGTCTCCACTACTCAAATATATTTCAAATTGGACAGAGTGAATGGGGTGGTTAGGGAAATGAGCAGATACATGTTGTGTAAGGTGCTGTAAAAACAAATTATTTGCTCGTCGTCTCAGCTAAGGCTGGAAATAGCTAATAAGAACCTTGATAGTGCTGCTGTAAGGTTATATAAAAAAAGTTTTTTTTATTATTATTTTTTAATGTACAGATAGCCAGGGAGGACCACGTGTTCTCTTGATAAGTGCATGAATTTGACAATGTTCCTGTCCTGCTGAGCATTCAAAATGTAATGAGTACTTTCGTTTGTCAGGGAAAATGTACGGAGTAAAAAGTACCATATTTGCTTTATAAATGTAGGGAAGTAAAAGTAGTCAAAAATATAAATAGTTAAGTACAGATACCCAAAAAACGACTTAAGTAGTACTTTAAAGTATTTTTACTTAAGTACTTTACACCACTGACTATATGATTGCGATGTAACCAATTAGATCCCAGGAATCTCCAACTGCATTTAACCGTTCTGATTAGCCAAGAGACAACATAACCAACAAATCAAGTTTATATACAGTTGAAGTTGGAAGTTTACATACACTTAGGTTGGAGTCATTAAAACTTGTTTTTCAACCACTCAACAAATTTCTTGTTAACAAACTATAGTTTTGGCAAGTCGGTTAGGACATCTACTTTGTGCATGACACAAGTCATTTTTCCAACAATTGTTTACAAACAGATTATTTCACTTATAATTCACTGTATCACAATTCCAGTGGGTCAGAAGATTACATGCACTAAGTTGACTGTGCCTTTAAACAGCTTGGAAAATTCCAGAAAATGATGTCATGGCTTTAGAAACTTCTGATAATTGACATCATTTTGAGTCAATTGGAGGTGTACCTGTGGATGTATTTCAAGGCCTACCTTCAAACTCAGTGCCTCTTTGCTTGACATCATGGGAAAATCAAAATAAATCAGCCAAGACCTCAGAATAAAAATTGTAGACCTCCACAAGTCTGGTTCATCCTTGGGAGGAATTTCCAAACGCCTGAAGGTACCATGTTCATCTGTAAAAACAATAGTACGCAAGTATAAACACCATGGGACCACGCAGCCGTCATCTCGCTCAGGAAGGAGACGCGTTCAGTCTCCTAGAGATGAATGTACTTTGGTGCGAAAAGTGCAAATCAATCCCAGAACAACAGCAAAGGACCTTGTGAAGATGCTGGAGGAAACAGGTACAAAAGTATCTATATCCACAGTAAACGAGTCCTATATCGACATAACCTGAAAGGCCACTCAGCAAGGAAAAAGCCACTGCTCCAAAACTGCCATAAAAAAATCCAGACTACGGTTTGCAACTGCATATGGGGACAAAGACCGTACTTTTGGGGGAAATGTCCCCGGGTCTGATGAAACAAAAATAGAACTGTTTGGCTATAATGACCATCGTTATGTTGAAGGAAAAAGGGGGAGGCTTGCAAGCTGAAAAACACCATCCCAACTGTGAAGCACGGGGGTGGCAGCATCATGTTGTGGGGGTGCTTTGCTGCAGGAGGGACTGGTGCACTTCACAAAATAGATGGCATCATGAGGCAGGAAAATTATGTGGATATATTGAAGCAACATCTCAAGACATCAGTCAGGAAGTTAAAGCTTGGTCGCAAATGGGTCTTCCAAATGGACAATGACCCCAAGCATACTTCCAAAGTTGTGGAAAAATGGCTTAAGGACAACAAAGTCAAGGTATTGGAGTGGCCATCACAAAGCCCTGACCTCAATCCTGTAGAAAATGTGTGGGCAGAACTGAAAAGTGTGTGCGAGCAAAGAGGCCTACAAACCTGACTCAGTTACACCAGCTCTGTCAGGAGGAATGGGCCAAAATTCACCCAACTTATTGTGGGAAGCTTGTGGAAGGCTACCCGAAACGTTTGACCCAAGTTAAACAATTTAAAGGCAATGCTACCAAATATTAATTGAGTGTATGTAAACTTCTGACCCACTGGGAATGTGATGAAAGAAATACAAGCTGAAATAAATCTTTCTCTTTACTAAGCCAGGGAATTTTTACTAGGATTAAATGTCAGGAATTGTGAAAAACTGAGTTTAAATGTATTTGGCTAAGGTGTATGTAAACTTCTGACTTCAACTGTACACAGACACACAGACACACAGACACACAGACACACAGACAGACAGACAGACAGACAGACAGACAGACAGACAGACAGAACCAGTCAAAGATTGGACACACCTACTCATTCCAGGGTGCCCCAATTTTACAGACTGACTGACCTTCATGTCTTAAAGTAATGATGGACTGTTGTTTCTCTTTGCTTATTTGAGCTGTTCTTGCCATAATATGGACTTGGTTGTTTACCAAATAGGGCTATCTTCTGCATACCACCCCTACCTTGTCCCAACACAACTGATTGGCTCAAATGCATTAATAAGAAGGAAAGAAATTCCACAAATTAACTTTTAACAAGGCACACCTGTTAATTGAAATGCTTTCCAGGTGACAACCTCATGAAGCTGGTTGAGAGAATGCCAAGAGTGTGCAAAGCTGTCATCAAGGCGAAGGGTGGCTACTTTGAAGAATCTAAAATCCCAAATATATTTTGATTTGTGTTAACACTTTTTTGGTTACTACATGATTCCATATGTGTTATTTCATAGTTTTGATGTCTTCACTATTATTCTACAATGTAGAAAATTGTAAAATTATAGAAAAACCCTTGAATGAGTAAGGATGTCCAAACTTCTGACTGGTACTGTATATATATATATATAAAAAAAAAATATATATGTATGTGTGTGTGTATATATATATATATATATATATATACACACACACATACATATATATATTTTTTTTATATATATATAAAAAAACAGTACCAGTCAGAAGTTTGGACATCCTTACTCATTCAAGGGTTTTTGAATATATATATATATATATATATATATATATATATATATATATATATATATATATATATATACACACACACATATACACACACACACATACATATTTTTTTTATTGACTGCCTGATTGGGCCATTATTCAATCTGGCAGGGCCGGTGACCCACCAGACCCAGCTGTGTCTTCGCCTGATTGTATAACGTGTAGGTCTCATGTTCTCCTTTGAGAACAATCATAGCCACCCCCTCTCCCACATCCCCCTTTTTCTCTTTCATTGCCAAGATCTTCTGTTTGTGTTTACGTTAGTATTGCCAAGATCTTCTGTTTACGTTAGTATTGCCAAGATCTTCTGTTTAAGTTAGTATTGCCAAGATCTTCTGTTTGTGTTTAAGTTAGTATTGCCAAGATCTTCTGTTTGTGTTTAAGTTAGTATTGCCAAGATCTTCTGTTTGTGTTTTAGTATTGCCAAATGGAATATTCAAATGTAAGTTGTACTTCCAATTAAGCATGTTGTTGCCACTTGAAAAAAATAAAATTCTCCCTTTCTCACTCACCGATCAACAACACTGACAAAGAACACACAGGTAAACCTAAAATAGTTTTATGACAGAATATTTCAAAGCGATCCCTTTCCACCTCATCCTACCCTGCTAACAACGCAATAGTTAAGTCATGCTAAGGCTATAAAAAGTCATAGAGAAAGACACAGACTGACATTCTGCAAGAGGTACCGAGGTGATTCCTAATTACAGTATTACAGCATCACTTCAATACTGCAAAGACAGGATACAGAGGTTCCCTACTTACTACACCCAGTGCAGGAGTGTTATAATCTGTGTGGTGAGTGGACCGACGACACACATTTAAGTAAACACAAAGATTCACTGGGTCAGGGCAAAGAGAATGCAATCTTGTTCTAATCACGCAGAGACCTAGTGCTCCACAAGCATCTTTTATGTCGCCATAATAATAACGTATGTAGTACAGTCGCAGGACCTCCCCTCCCCACCAGCAGATGGCACTGGCGACCCCCTGTAGCTTTACCATCAGTGTAAAGGAGCTGTGACAAACAGCAACAACAAACTGAAGTTAACGCCAATCAAAAGAATCATGGTAATAAGGTCTGAAATGTACTAAAGGAAGTAAGTGAGTTAAGAGGGACTACTAGGCTGTAGACATGAGGCCTTTAAGCAGGCGTGATACCCTCTACCTTTAAGCAGGGTTCTTTCTACCTTTAAGCAGGCGTGATAACCTCTACCTTTAAGCAGGGTTCTTTATATCTTTAAGCAGGTGTGATACCATCTACCTTTAAGCAGGCGTGATACCCTCTACCTTTAAGCAGGCGTGATACCCTCTACCTTTAAGCAGGCGTGATACCCTCTACCTTTAAGCAGGCGTGATACCCTCTACCTTTAAGCAGGGTTCTTTCTACCTTCAAGCAGGCGTGATACCCTCTACCTTCAAGCAGGCGTGATACCATCTACCTTTAAGCAGGTGTGATACCATCTACCATTAAGCAGGTGTGATACCCTCTACCTTCAAGCAGGCGTGATACCCTCTACCTTTAAGCAGGGTTCTTTCTACCTTTAAGCAGGCGTGATAACCTCTACCTTTAAGCAGGGTTCTTTCTACCTTTAAGCAGGGATGATATCCTCTACCTTTAAGCAGGTGTGATATCCTCTACCTTTAAGCAGGGTTCTTTCTACCTTTAAGCAGGTGTGATATCCTCTACCTTTAAGCAGGGTTCTTTCTATCTTTAAGCAGGGATGATACCCTCTACCTTTAAGCAGGGTTCTTTCTACCTTTAAGCAGGTGTGATACCATCTACCTTTAAGCAGGTGTGATACCATCTACCATTAAGCAGGTGTGATACCCTCTACCTTCAAGCAGGCGTGATACCCTCTACCTTTAAGCAGGGTTCTTTCTACCTTTAAGCAGGCGTGATACCCTCTACCTTTAAGCAGGGTTATTTCTACCTTTAAGCAGGCGTGATATCCTCTACCTTTAAGCAGGGTTCTTTCTACCTTCAAGCAGGCATGATATCCTCTACCTTTAAGCAGGGTTCTTTCTACCTTTAAGCAGGTGTGATATCATCTACCTTTAAGCAGTTGTGATATCATCTACCTTTAAGCAGGCGTGATACCCTCTACCTTCAAGCAGGGTTCTTTCTACCTTCAAGCAGGCGGGATATCCTCTACCTTTAAGCAGGGTTCTTAGTATCTTTAAGCAGGTGTGATACCCTCTACCTTCAAGCAGGTGTGATACCCTCTACCTTTAAGCAGGGTTCTTTCTATCTTTAAGCAGGCGTGATACCCTCTACCTTTAAGCAGGGTTCTTAGTATCTTTAAGCAGGTGTGATAACCTCTACCTTCAAGCAGGTGTGATATCCTCTACCTTCAAGCAGGTGTGATACCCTCTACCTTTAAGCAGGGTTCTTTCTATCTTTAAGCAGGTGTGATACCCTCTACCTTTAAGCAGGTGTGATACCCTCTACCTTCAAGCAGGCGTGATACCCTCTACCTTTAAGCAGGCGTGATACCCTCTACCTTCAAGCAGGTGTGATACCCTCTACCTTTAAGCAGGCGTGATACCCTCTACCTTCAAGCAGGTGTGATATCCTCTACCTTCAAGCAGGTGTGATACCCTCTACCTTTAAGCAGGTGTGATACCCTCTACCTTCAAGCAGGTGTGATACCCTCTACCTTTAAGCAGGCGTGATACCCTCTACCTTCAAGCAGGTGTGATATCCTCTACCTTCAAGCAGGTGTGATACCCTCTACCTTTAAGCAGGTGTGATACCCTCTACCTTCAAGCAGGTGTGATACCCTCTACCTTTAAGCAGGTGTGATACCCTCTACCTTCAAGCAGGTGTGATACCCTCTACCTTTAAGCAGGTGTGATACCCTCTACCTTCAAGCAGGCGTGATACCCTCTACCTTCAAGCAGGTGTGATATCCTCTACCTTCAAGCAGGTGTGATACCCTCTACCTTCAAGCAGGTGTGATACCCTCTACCTTTAAGCAGGCGTGATACCCTCTACCTTTAAGCAGGCGTGATACCCTCTACCTTTAAGCAGGGTTCTTTCTATCTTTAAGCAGGTGTGATACCATCTACCTTTAAGCAGGTGTGATACCCTCTACCTTTAAGCAGGGTTCTTTCTATCTTTAAGCACGCCCTTTTGATTGCCCAGTGAAAACGCTAAGAACAAGCAGCACCAATTCCCCACAGATCCACCACTTGTGCCAGGGTTTAAGGGCTCATGGGTTCAAGTCACAAGACAAAGGATTACAGATGTTTCAAGTCGCAAAAAATCAACAGCAAAGTTAAACTGCAATGATGGTAACAAATGAGTGAATATACAATAATACATTTTGTACAACTACGTTGTACATACAGAGTCAGTAGAAAATAAAGTATATTTTACCACTGTAAATATATGTATATATAGATATCCTATAAAACAGACCAGTTATGCTATGAATATAGCTACATGTAAAGCTTTATTTCTTATATATTACTAGTGGTTCCCTGACCATTCCAGCTGAAATGGTTTCTGAGCAAGCATCTCCTCAGGGCAGCCCTTGCCTTATACCAAGGACCTGATGCAACCGTAGAATTATAATTCCATGGTCCGATGCTGCACTCCTCCACAGACTGAGCAGTAAGCTCAGGGTGGGTATGCAGAGGAGGAGGGTGAGACCACGGAGGGAGCGGTCGGATGGCTGGACCTCTTTGGGAGCGTCCTCCCCTCTCCTCATCTCCAGGGCATGTCTGTGCCTCCTGTACCGATTTTAGCCTTTCACAGAGATCTTGTTCTCCACGGCAGCAAGCATGGAACAGAATCGAGAGTTCTCATTGGTCAGCAGTTTGGACGGCTCGTCAAACTCCACCACCTAAATGAAATGGAGGATGGGGAAAAGAAAACAAAACAAGGCTTTAGGGATTCCTTGGAGCATAGATTTGGGGGAGTATCACTACATAAATGACCATTTAGTCAGACCTAAAAGCCTTCCAAGCCCATTAGCCAGTTGTAGAGACAGGAAATGTGAATGTATGTCACCTCACGTTCCGCCTCCGTATGACCGACCCGGGATGCAAACCCTTGTTTAAAACAACTCTTTGTGACCACAAAGCAGCTTCCTGCCCTACCAAAACCGTGGCTTAGGTTGAGCTACAGGGCAACACAGCTTCAGGACTCACTAGCTAGCTAGTTTTGCTACACACATAGAACTAATCTTTCGTAAAAGGCGAGTGAATGTACAGTAGATGAGCTTGTGTTGTGTGTACCTGTCCCTGGTTGAGCACCATAATGCGGTCACAGTTGAGTACGGTGTGCAGCCGGTGGGCTATGGTCAGGGTGGTGCAGTCCTGAAAGGCATTGCGGATTGTCTCCTGGATCAGAGAATCCGTCTCTGTGTCCATTGCTGCCGTTGCCTCGTCCAAGATCAGGACCTAAGAGGGGAGGGGTCACCGAGAGCTAAGTCAGAAAGGTGCTGTGACCATAGAAGTTTAAAGTTATCCTTCTACCCACAAGGTTGGCTACCTGGAAAACCATTGGACGTCAAACCACACATGTAAATTACAATTCTCTCAATTCCCATTTTGTAGGGTACCTTGCACTGTCTGAGTAGGACTCTAGCAACACAGAGCAGCTGTCTCTCTCCCACGGAGAAGTTTTCTCCATTCTCCACCACCTCTGACTCCAGCTTCAGGGGCAGCTGAGACACCTGGATGGATGGATGGATGGAGAGAGGAAGAGAGAGAGAGTACTGAATCAAAGACAGGAAATTGAACATGGGTCTAATTTCTCAGTCCTGTGTTACCCATGCCCTTGTGAGCATATGTGCCTCTAACTGTATCCCACAAGCATCTTTCTAAAAACCAGTCATCTAGTATGAGAATACTCTCTCATGTTGTTTCTTACTCTGGACGCCCGAGTCCCGGATACTCACACACTCCTTCATGTGTGTCCGCTCCAGAGCGTCCCAGATCAGCTCCTCGGCGTATTGGTTAAAGGGGTCCAGGTTTGACCTGGGGGTGGATAGAGGACAAGGACAACTTCAACACAATGCATCGACAGTCACCAGATTACATTGGGACTAAAGGGAAAATCCCATGTGCCAACTCAGCAAGACCACACAACCACATCTGGGACCACCAGGCTAGTGACAGTGTTAATTTACAGTCACAATAGTACAGTGAGAGTTTGAGTGGCGTGCCCACCTGACTGTGCCGCTGAACAGCACAGGCTCCTGAGGGATAATGGACAGCTTGCTGCGGAGGTCGGCCAGGCCGATGTCACAGATGTTGATGCCGTCTATCTTGATGGAGCCGCCACAGGGCTCCACCAGACGGAACAGAGCTACACCCAGAGAAGACTTCCCTGTGGACAGAGCAGGACAGGGAGGACATACTCTGTAGAATTAGAATTATGTAACAATCACAAGCCATAAAACACATCCGGAGCTAGCCACCTCACCTTATGAATGTCCTTCGAGAGACCAGAATGGCATTGACTTGAATGTCATTGTCTGTTCTAGTCATTCAAGTTATTTGCATACTTTCAGTGATTTTAAATTACATTTAAAAAGATGAATGTTTCAATAGGAATGAAGTGAAATTGTCCTTGTTGCTGGATATAAAACACATAAGATGATATTATATGGGTAGGATGTTCAGATACATGATCAAACAGGGCACTGCTTCGAGAGATGCTTCACTGACAGTTTCCACTGACCTGAGCCCGTCCGGCCCACTATGCCAATCTTCTCCTTGGGCTGGATGGTGCAGGACAAGTTCTTGAGAACCAGCGGCAAATTGTCTCTGTACCTCATCTCAGTCCCGTCAAACACCACCTCACCCTCCTGGGGCCAGTCTGGCGGGGGTGCCTTGTTCTTGATGCGGGCCGGGGCCTCCAGTGCTAGAGACTGGGGGAAAGCAGGGGAGACCGCTCTGGGGTTCATCATAATAATAATACTACTGCACTTCAATTGTTTAGCACCTTTCAAACATATACATTGCAGCCCAAAATGCTTAAAATGTGCAGTTAAAGTAACTCTGAAACTCTAGGGCCTCTGTCTTCTTAGGGTTTCCTAGTTTTAGAATGATGAAAGCACGCTGTAGGTCACAGTGGTAGTGAAACATATGCAGTGAAAGTGCAGTGCCATGTATTAGTAGTGCAGTAACCTCAATGTAGTGGTGAATTCTCTCCACAGAAGTGAAGCGAGCCTCAGTTTCAGAGGCTAGTCTGACTGTGAACTGGAACAGCCCTGTGAGCTGAAAGAGAGTGAGTGAGAGGGAGAGAGAGACATTATTTTGATGGGTTCTAAACTTGAAATATCCTTTTTCATGTTACTGAGGGAGAGAGGGAAATGCAGAACATTTACGTTCTGTCAGAACATGTTATTGTTAGACATTAGGTATCCTATGGAAAGGAGAAGGGCCACAGTCTGGTACAAGTCAACAGAACAGCCAGGAGTTGGGGAGGAGTGAGGAATGTGGGCCGAGGTCAGATGAAGTGAGAGAGAACAGGCATCACTAAAGTTATGTCTAGCAACAGAGATGTAGTGGCTGTCCAGATGTGTAAGGAGAAGACTCAGCATAGGAGGAAGGTTTAAATACCAGTGCTTGTCTGTCTTATGCAGCTGTGTGACCCAGTGGGTGAACACACTTGGTCTGAGCTTTACTAGTCGTCCGTGAGTTTAGTTACAACCTAACAATTTATACAATTATTTGTATTAATGTAATCTATACTACTGTAACCATGTCCTCTTTTAATCAAGTTTCTAATAAGTATCTATAAGGTGTTTTGTCATTCCATATAATGGATCCAGACAGCTCTGTTTAGATATATAACAACCAACCAAGGGAAAGATGAGAGGAGAAACAGAGGAGAAGATAGGGGGAAAGACTAGGGGAGTAATACTGCTAAGTGAAGAGGAAAGTGACAGAAACAGAGGAAGTAACAGAGAGTAAAGGGGGAAGACTAGGGGAGTAATACTGCTAAGTGAAGAGGAAAGTGACAGAAACAGAGGAAGTAACAGAGAGTAAAGGGGGAAGACTAGGGGAGGAATACTGCTAAGTGAAGAGGAAAGTGACAGAAACAGAGGAAGTAACAGAGAGTAAAGGGGGACAGACTAGGGAAGTAATACTGCTAAGTGAAGAGAAAAGTGACAGAAACAGAGGAAGTAACAGAGAGTAAAGGGGGAAGACTAGGGGAGTGATACTGCTAAGTGAAGAGGAAAGTGACAGAAACAGAGGAAGTAACAGAGAGTAAAGGGGGACAGACTAGGGGAGTAATACTGCTAAGTGAAGAGGAAAGTGACAGAAACAGAGGAAGTAACAGAGAGTAAAGGGGGACAGACTAGGGGAGTAATACTGCTAAGTGAAGAGGAAAGTGACAGAAACAGAGGAAGTAACAGAGAGTAAAGGGGGAAGACTAGGGGAGGAATACTGCTAAGTGAAGAGGAAAGTGACAGAAACAGAGGAAGTAACAGAGAGTAAAGGGGGGAAGACTAGGGAAGTAATACTGCTAAGTGAAGAGGAAAGTGACAGAAACAGAGGAAGTAACAGAGAGTAAAGGGGGGAAGACTAGGGGAGGAATACTGCTAAGTGAAGAGAAAAGTGACAGAAACAGAGGAAGTAACAGAGAGTAAAGGGGGAAGACTAGGGGAGGAATACTGCTAAGTGAAGAGGAAAGTGACAGAAACAGAGGAAGTAACAGAGAGTAAAGGGGGACAGACTAGGGGAGTAATACTGCTAAGTGAAGAGGAAAGTGACAGAAACAGAGGAAGTAACAGAGAGTAAAGGGGGAAGACTAGGGGAGGAATACTGCTAAGTGAAGAGGAAAGTGACAGAAACAGAGGAAGTAACAGAGAGTAAAGGGGGACAGACTAGGGGAGTAATACTGCTAAGTGAAGAGGAAAGTGACAGAAACAGAGGAAGTAACAGAGAGTAAAGGGGGAAGACTAGGGGAGTAATACTGCTAAGTGAAGAGAAAAGTGACAGAAACAGAGGAAGTAACAGAGAGTAAAGGGGGAAGACTAGGGGAGGAATACTGCTAAGTGAAGAGGAAAGTGACAGAAAGAGGAAGTAACAGAGTAAAGGGGGAAGACTAGGGGAGGAATACTGCTAAGTGAAGAGAAAAGTGACAGAAACAGAGGAAGTAACAGAGAGTAAAGGGGGAAGACTAGGGGAGTAATACTGCTAAGTGAAGAGGAAAGTGACAGAAACAGAGGAAGTAACAGAGAGTAAAGGGGGACAGACTAGGGGAGTAATACTGCTAAGTGAAGAGGAAAGTGACAGAAACAGAGGAAGTAACAGAGAGTAAAGGGGGGAAGACTAGGGGAGTAATACTGCTAAGTGAAGAGGAAAGTGACAGAAACAGAGGAAGTAACAGAGAGTAAAGGGGGAAGACTAGGGGAGGAATACTGCTAAGTGAAGAGGAAAGTGACAGAAACAGAGGAAGTAACAGAGAGTAAAGGGGGAAGACTAGGGGAGGAATACTGCTAAGTGAAGAGAAAAGTGACAGAAACAGAGGAAGTAACAGAGAGAAAGGGGGAAGACTAGGGAAGTAATACTGCTAAGTGAAGAGGAAAGTGACAGAAACAGAGGAAGTAACAGAGAGTAAAGGGGGAAGACTAGGGGAGTAATACTGCTAAGTGAAGAGAAAAGTGACAGAAACAGAGGAAGTAACAGAGAGTAAAGGGGGAAGACTAGGGGAGGAATACTGCTAAGTGAAGAGGAAAGTGACAGAAACAGAGGAAGTAACAGAGAGTAAAGGGGGAAGACTAGGGGAGGAATACTGCTAAGTGAAGAGAAAAGTGACAGAAACAGAGGAAGTAACAGAGAGTAAAGGGGGGAAGACTAGGGGAGTAATACTGCTAAGTGAAGAGGAAAGTGAGGGGAAGAAGAAAGATGAAAGCTGTGGTGGTAAGAGAAAAGCATGTATTTTATAATATATCTGCCACATAAGCAGACACTTTTATCGTGAACCATTTACAGTACAGTGAGTGTACTACATACTGTAAGTAAATGTGATCCCTGTGGGAATGGAACCTAAAACCTAAGCATTGCTGGCACCAAGCTCTTACCAACTAAGTCACACCATGTGTGTAAAAAAAACAACATAGGGGCAAATCCTAACAACAACTTTGAATGTTCACTTAGTCATCCATTGACATCAATGCATAAATAAGTGAAAATTAGTAAGATGGGTCCTCAACCTGAAAGTCGTCTATGGGCCAGGAGAAACTATAATCCATGCTTCGGTTTTCTTAAAAACAGCCCCTACAAATTTGTGCTACTGCACAAGTGTGATAGGGGCATCAGTGCAATGTAAAAAAGAAAAGGCCATGACATTTACAGATGCCCCCATGATTCCCCATTGATTTTTAGCAAGCTACAAACTAACACATTTAAGTGGAAGTTAAGATCCCCCCCCCGTAGCGAGTAGAGGCACTGACCTGCACGGCGTAGGAGATGGCCAGGCCGGCATAGGCCGGAGGGATCTGGCCATGCATGAGGACTATCATGAGCGCTGTGATGCTGATCAGAGCCACACTGATGACATCCAGCCGCACGGCCAGCCAGCGCATGGCACAGCTGAACAGGTAGAAAGGAGCCTGGTTCTGATCCAGGAGCTCCTGATACCTGGGGACCACAACAGACGGGAAGCTTGAGGAAAAAGTACAACTTTTGAATCCTTGGTTTCTTGCTTTAGACATCAAGGAACTAGGATACTTGAAAGGGGCTATATGGAACTTTGTCTCTGGGGGTGCTCCCCTAAATGGACAGAATAGACATACATGACCTTACTGTAAAGAAAGTTAATGCCTCCCCACACTCATGAACAAAGGCATATTGTTTGCCTATAACTGAGGATTTGTGTGATTTCATGAGATAATACATGGATTAATATGACATCATATATAAACCATAGAGGCAACATTCAAGCGAACATAAGACGTTAACAATTATAGACTAAACTTCCATAGTGCATCTTTAACGAGACTGATCCGAGGGGTTTGGAGGAGCATATTTTCCAGTACAGATCTAGGATTAGCTTCCCCTCACCGCATTCTAAACTTAAAGGGTTAGTTTGGGATTTTGGCAATGAAGCCCTTTATCTACTTCCACATAGTCAGATGAACTCGTGGATACCATTTTTATGTCTCTACGTCCAGTATGAAACAGAGATGGGACCAAGTCACAATTTTGATAGTCCTAAGCAAGTCTCAAGTCTTAACCTTCGAGTCTCAATTCAAGTCCCAAGTAATAATGGGCAAGTCTCAAGTAAAGTCCCAAGTTCCAGAGCTCAAGTCGAGTCAAGTCACAAGTCCCGAATACTGAGTTTCAAGTCCCAAGTAATAATGGGCAAGTCTCAAATAAAGTCCTAAGTTCCACAGCTCAAGTCGAGTCAAGTCACAAGTCCCGAATACTGAGTTTCAAGTCCCAAGTAATAATGGGCAAGTCTCAAATAAAGTCCTAAGTTCCACAGCTCAAGTCGAGTCAAGTCAGAAATCCCTAATACTGAGTTTCTAGTCCTCAAGTCAATGGTTTTATGCAAATGTAAATTACATTTTTTACACTACTAGTACACTACATAATAATCTTGAGTCAAAGATCATATTATACATGTTTTTTATTTTATTACTAAACTCAGCAAAAAAAGAAACGTCCTCTCACTGTCAACTGCGTTTATTTTCAGCAAACTTAACATGTGTAAATATTTGTATGAACATAAGATTCAACAATTGAGACATAAACTGAACATGTTCCACAGACATGTGACTAACAGAAATTTAATAATGTGTCCCTGAACAAATGGGGGGTCAAAATCAAAAGTAACAGTGAGTATCTGGTGTGGCCACCAGCTGCATTAAGTACTGCAGTGCATCTCCTCCTCATGGACTGCACCAGATTTGCCTGTTCTTGCTGTGAGATGTTACCCCACTCTTCCACCAAGGCACCTGCAAGTTCCCGGACATTTCTGGGGGGAATGGCCCTAGCCCTCACCCTCCGAACCAACAGGTCCCAGAGGTGCTCAATGGGATTGAGATCCGGGCTTTTCGCTGGCCATGGCAGAACACTGACATTCCTGTCTTGCAGGAAACCACGCACAGAACGAGCAGTATGCCTGGTGGTATATTCATGCTGGAGGGTCATGTCAGGATCAGCCTGCAGAAAGGGTACCACATGAGGGAGGAGGATGTCTTCCCTGTAACGCACAGTGTTGAGATTGCCTGCAATGACAACAAGCTCTGTCCGATGATGCTGTGACACACCGCCCCAGACCATGACGGACCCTCCACCCCCGAATTGATCCTGCTCCAGAGTACAGGCCTCGGTGTAACACTCATTCCTTCGACGATAAACACGAATCCGACCATCACCCCTGGTGAGACAAAACCGCGACTCGCCAGTGAAGACCACTTTTTGCCAGTCCTGTCTGGTCCAGCGACGGTGGGTTTGTGCCCATAGGCGACGTTGTTGCCGGTGATGTCTGGTGAGGACCTGCCTTACAACAGGCCTGCAAGCCCTCAGCCCAGCCTCTCTCAGCCTATTGCGGACAGTCTGATCACTGATGTGCTTTCCTGTTGTAACTCGGGCAGTTGTTGTTGCCGTCCTGTACCTGTCCCGCATGTGTGATGTTCGGGTGTACCAATCCTGTGCAGGTGTTGTTACACCTGCACATCCTCTCCCTGCTGATCATCTCCCTGCTGATCATCTCCCTGCTGATCATCTCACTGCTGATCATCTCACTGCTGAGGCTCACTGCTGATCATCTCACTGCTGATCATCTCACTGCTGATCATCACTGCTGAGGCTCACTGCTGATCATCTCACTGCTAATAGTAGGCCTACATAGGTATGTTAAAAACTTCGTACCCAAATGGTAGGGGAGAACCATTGCAAGCTAGTTAGTTCGAGAACATTACCTCACTTTAGCTAGAAATGTCCAATTAGAGTCGAGTGTTGTTGTCCCCACCCCACTCCCGCCCACTGGATGCGAATTGCGGTCTGTGGAGGTTGGTTGGCTAATAACAGAAGGTGTTGCAAGAGGAGAGGAGGTGAGAGGATGAAAGGAAGGTGATGCCCTTTTGGGATGGGGAAATCTAAACAAGTCTCCCTAATCTCTTGAGTCATACAGCTCAAGTTACGTCCCAAGTCATAGATGCTCAAGTCAAAGTCGAGTGGCAAATGTGTATTCTTCCCGCCAAGTAAAGTCGCAAAATTTGCGACTCGAGTAGTACTTGAGTCCAAGTCACGTGACTCGACATCTCTGGTATGAAGGAAGTTAGTTTTGCGAACCAACGTTAACTAGCATTAGCACTATCAATGCTAGCTGTACCCAAACACTTCCAGTTTTTGCACTAAGCTAGTTAGCATTGGCTTGTGAAACTACCTCAAACTTCATACTGGACGCAGAGACATAAAAATGGTATCCACATCATCTCACTCTGGGGAAGTTGATAAAGGGCATCATTGCCAAAATCCTAGAGTATCCCTTTAACCATTAGTAGGGAAAATGTCAAACTGACCCAAGATCAATGTCTAGAGGCAACTTCACCCTACACCTCAACAGCTCACCTGTCCAGGAACTCGTGGCCCCTGTTGTAGGCATGGATGGTGGAGAGGCCCTGGATGCTGGAGGTGATGTGCGAGACGAAGGGCGACTGGGTGACGTTGTCCAGGCGCTTGAGCTCGCGGATGAACACGCGCGACACCATGTGGAGTATGGTGAAGAGCAGCACTAGGGGGCCCACAGCCACTAAGAACCAGGGGAAGATGCTGCCGATCACGCCCAGGCAGAAGAAGACAAGGATGACGTTCTGGATGAACATCTCTACCTGGAACGGCAACCTCGTGTCCACTGGGAGGGAGGAAGAGGGGGGTAGAGAGAAGGAAGAGAGAAAAAAACATAGTTCAGTGACTATTACTTATTCAACTTGTGTAATCACCAAAAATGCTCAACTTCATTGCTATCATTACTGTTACAAAGACATTATGAAATTGCTCTGTACGGAACAACATTGTTGTCACAGTACTTAGTGTAACACACAAGTACAAAAGCAGCTTCATGTTAAAGGGATACTTTAGTATTTTGGCAATGAAGCCCTCTATCTACTTCCCCAGAGTCAGATTAACTAATGGATACCATTTTTATGTCTCTGAGTTCAGTTTGAAGGAAGTTGCCAATTAGCAAAAATGAAATTGCTAACTAGTGTTAGCGCAATGACTGGAAGTTTATGGGACCGTCCTGTAGACCAGGGGACTTCAAACTTTTCTTGCCCAGGGACAAAATAAATAAATAAAATGTCTTATCTTAGCATGATAATGGCAAGGAGAAGTAAATGAACAGATGTGGTAGATGGTTTTTCATTATTCTGACCTCCCCACATTATAATTGGAAGAGGAAGTGTAAACTCTACTATAGCCTATTAGCTAGAACGTTAACTCCAAACACATTTTCCCTAAGAGCAACTGTTAGCCATATGTCCAAGTCAAGAGAGCTTAACAGCAGCCAGCAGCACTTGTGCAAAGGTAGCCTATTCGCAGGTGCTTTTTCAAAGCCTTTGTCAGATACTTCAGTGAGTGTAATTGGGTCTTTCCACCAATTCGGTACCTTTTGAGATGTGTACGTTTTGTGTATGTTTTTTTTTATTTCACCCGATTTTAACATTCTCATAAAAAGCACATGTTAAACTTAATAAAAAGCATGTTTTCCCATCAAGACGTTAAATAAAAAATGACTATAGTAAGTGCCTATTAAGTACCAAATAAAGTAACATGGTTGACCGTAACAGGGTTGACGATTTCATCTTAAATCAGCCATCAATACCCTTGTGAATGGGGAAATGGAAGCCTGGGAGAGGCAATTGAATGCAAGCTTCACAAAAAACGATTTCAATTGTTAAAACATTTCTAACCTGTCTATCAAGGAGTAACAGGGTTGACGTGTTATGCTCGACCCACTCAGTTTTCCACCACCACCACCACAAAAAAAAGAAAAAACACCAGCTCCCTGCTGAACGGTTCCCGCTCAGCCCAGTCCAATCTGTTCGCTGCTCTGGCACCCCAATGGTGGAACAAGCTCCCTCACGACGCCAGGACAGCGGAGTCAATCACCACCTTCCGGAGACACCTGAAACCCCACCTCTTTAAGGAATACCTGGGATAGGATAAAGTAATCCTTCTAACCCCCCCCCTTAAAAGATTTAGATGCACTATTGTAAAGTGGTTGTTCCACTGGATATCATAAGGTGAATGCACCAATTTGTAAGTCGCTCTGGATAAGAGCGTCTGCTAAATGACTTAAATGTAAATGTAATGCTTGATTTGACTATTAGACGTTCAACGTTTCTTTTGAAAAACAATATCTGAAAATAAATAGTTTCACCATATTAAAATGACTGTTCACGTAACAGGGTTGACCTTAAAATGAGGAACAGGGTTTACTTTTTTACCTTAAAATGAATCACTAATCACATGAAATTCATAATAATGTTCAGAAATTACTTTGTCAAAGTAACAAAATAAATAGGGCTTTACAATGATGGTGACAACTTGGGAGAAATATTAGGGTTAAGTGGGTTAAAATCTTTCTGGAAGTCACAGAGGGTGCACAGACGGATCATGTCAAAATGCTGAATTTTGGCACTTTAGCAGCTTCATTAAATAGTGCCCGCAAAACACCAGTCTCAACGTCAACAGTGAAGAGGCGATTCCGGGATGCTGGCCTTCTAGGCAGAGTTCCTCTGTCCAGTGTCTATGTTCTTTTGCCCATCTTAATATATTATTTTTATTGGCCAGTCTAAGATATGGCTCTTTCTTTGCAACTCTGCCTAGAAGGCCAGCATCCCGGAGTCGCCTCTTCACTGTTGACGTTGAGACTGGTGTTTTGCAGGTACTATTTAATGAAGCTGCCAGTTGAGGACCAGTGAGGAGTCTGTTTCTCAAACTAAACACTCTAATGTACTTGTCCTCTTGCTCAGTTGTGCACCGGGGCCTCCCACTCCTCTTTCTATTCTGGTTAGAGACAGTGCGCTGTTCTGTGAAGGGAGTAGTACACAGTGTTGTACGAGATCTTCAGTTTCTTGGCAATTTCTCGCATGGAATAGCCTTCATTTCTCAGAACAAGAATAGATTGACGAGTTTCAGAAGAAAGTTCTTTGTTTCTGGCCATTTTGAGCCTGTAATCGAACCCACGAATGCTGACACTCCAGATACTCAACTAGTCCAAAGGCGGCCAGTTTTATTGCTTCTTTAATCAGAACGACAGTTTTCAGCTGTGCTAACATAATTGCAAAAGGGTTTTCTAATGATCAATTAGCCTTTTAAATGATCAACTTGGATAAGCTAACACAACGTGCCATTGGAACACAGGAGTGATTGTTGCTGATAATGGGCCTCTGTACGCTTATGTAGATATTCCATAAAAAATCTGCCGTTTCCAGCTACAATAGTTATTTACAACATCTACACTGTATTTCTGATCAATTTGATGTTATTTTAATAGACAAAAAAAATGCTTTTCTTTCAAAAACAAAGACATTTCTAAGTGACCCCAAACTTTTGAACGGTAGTGTATATATATATATACACACACACACACACACTACATTCAGAAAGTATTCAGACCCCTTGACTTTTTCACATTTTGTTACATTACAGACTTATTCTAAAATGGATTAAATCGTTTTTTTCCCTCATCAATCAACACACAACACCCCATAATGACAAAGGAAAAACAGTTGTTTTTTTTGGCAAGTTTCTAAAATAAAACTACTGAAATATCACATTTGCATAAGTATTCAGACCCTTTATTCAGCACCTTTGGCAGCAATTTCAGCTGTGAGACTTCTTGGGTATGACGCTACAAGCTTCTCTGCAGATCCTCTCAAGCTCCGTCAGGTTCGACGGGGAGCATCGTTGCACAGCTATTTTCAGGTCTCTCCAGAGATGTTCAATCGGGTTCAAGTCCGGGCAACTCAAGGACATTCAGAGACTTGTTCCGAAGCCACTCCTGTGTTGTGTTGGCTGTGTGCTTAGGGTCGTTGTCCTGTTGGAAGTTGAACCTTCACCCCAGTCTGATGTCCTGAGCGCTCTGCAGCAGATTTTCATCAAGGATCTCTGTACTTTGCTCCGTTCATCTTTCCCTCGATTCTGCCTAGTCTTCGCCACTGAAAAACATCCCCACAGCATGCTGCCACCACCATGCTTCACCGTAGGGATGGTGCCAGGTTTCCTCCAGACGTGACGCTTGGCATTTAGGCTAAAGAGTTCAATCTTGGTTTCATCAGACCAGAGAATGTTGTTTATTTTGGCAAACTCCAAGCGGGCTGTCGTGTGGCTTCCGTCTGGTCACTCTACCATAAAGGCCTCACTGGTCGAGTGCTGCAGAGATGGTTGTCCTTCTGTAAGGTTCTCACATCTCCACAGAGGAACGCTGGAGGTCTGTCAGAGTGACCATAGGGTTCTTGGTAACCTCCCTGACCAAGGCCTTTCTCCCCCGATTGCTCAGTTCGGCTGGGTGGAGAGCTCTAGGACGAGTCTTGGTGGTTACAAACCTCTTCCATTTAAGAATGATGTGGGCCACTGTGTTCTTGGGGACCTTCAATGCTGCAGAATGCTACCCTTCCCCAGATCTGTTCCTCAACACAATCCTGTCGTCTCGGAGCTCTCTATTCCTTTGACCTCATGGCTAGGTTTTTGCTCTAACATGCACTGTTAACTGTGTATTTAATATTTTCACACTTGACTTCTAAAGGTCGCCACAGCATGAGTTGTTTTATGCACATGATTTCAGAAGGCACTCACTGTTCCAAAATGGGATTGTTATATAACAGGACAGTTAACACACACACACACACGCTGCCAGCTAAATATCTATTGGCTGCTTCAACTGGTCAATTTCTAATTATTTTCTAACAAGTTGTATTTTCTAACAACAATTTGAATTGAGGTGTGTTCCACCTCATTAATTCACATAGAAGTAGCCCATTTCAGTGTTGCGGACAATTTATGTTTGAGGCTTTACTGAACCGGACAAACTTCCCGCTTGGAGAGGGAAGAGTGTGCAAATCTGTCATCAAGGCAAAGGGGGGCTACTTTGAAGAATCTCAAATATAAAATAAATTTTGATTTATTTAACACTTTTTTTCGTTACTACATGATTCCATATGTGCTATTTTATAGTTTATGTCTTCACTATTATTCTACAATGTAGACAATAATAACAAATAAAGAAAAACCCTTGAATGAGTAGGTGTGTCCAAACTTTTGACTGGCACTGTATATATTATTATTTTATTTTTTTCGCAGACCCCCTGCAGTAGCCTCGGTTGAATAACCCTGCTGTTGACTTCCAGTTATTGAGCTAACACGAGTTAGCATTGGCTCAAGTAACTACCTCTAACGTCCTTCATATTGGACGAAGAGACATAAAAATGGTATCCACAAGTTCATCTGACTGCCAGAATCCCGAATTATCCCTTTAAGTGTAATCCTTTTTAATTTGCTGTTTGTAGATTCATACAGTACAATAGGGTTGTGTTCATTAGGCAATGTGCCAGAAAGCAGTTTGAAACATTTTGTAATGGAAAACGAAAATGAGTGACCTCCAGGTAGTCCCTTCCTGTTTCAGTCAGTTTTCTTCTGTTTGATGCCTAATGAACACAACCCAGGTACATGTGTCAGAGGACTGGTCCAGGTGGTCCATACCCTCGTCCATGTCTTTAGAGAAGCGGTTGAGGATCCGTCCAGTGGGCGTGGTGTCAAAGAACTTCATGGGGCTGCGGAGAATCTTCCGGAAGAGCTCCTCGTGCAGCCTGGACGAAGCCTGCAAAGTGCCCTGAGGGTACAATAATAGTAGTCATTTTATTTTGGGATTTTTACTTCATACATGATCCATTTTAGTTTAGTAGTTTAGTTTATTAAGATCCACCCATCAGTCCATTGGAGTAATCTCCCTGGGGTCATACGCAAACACACAGTACCAGATGTCATGACTGTCCTGATCAGGTCAGGTTCCAGGAGACCACAATCCTACAGGCTATCTCTCAACCCCCAACAGAGGAGGAGAGATCTAGGGGTCTGAAGATGTGGGGGTTTTATGACCCCTCACACCCATGATAGTCTTAGGCCACAGAGAAATTCCTTTGTCCTCACTATGGAGAACTGGCCTCAGAACATTAAACATGCAATAAAGGGACTTTGGAACAATGGTTTCCGTCAGCCACAATGGTGGTCAGGACGATAGATGGAATATGAAAATGTATGTAATTTTTGTATTGTTATTAAAGGTTAAGAGATGACGTTATTATGAAAACATTGTACCTTTAAGAGTTTTCCCAGTATATGCCTAATGTTTATACATTGTACGTTGTGTGGAAAATATCCAAATCAAAGAGAATGTTTTGGTAAAGGTGAGATGTGAAGTTAGTGTCTAAAATTGGATTTGAGTAAAATCTAGGCCTTGCTCTTAACTTGGTACGCCCAGAGAATTGCCCTAAAGATGGTTACGCCCACTTCTGACCAGAAGGTATAAGACATGGGACTGAAGAATTAACATATCAGACTACTGACCCCAGGCTGCAGCCACGGTCTGAATGGTCAACGAACCCCAAAACGCAACACAAAGTTTGAAGACAAAGAAATCTTTTTCTACCCAAGCTACAGATGAGTAGCTCTAAGCGGGTGAATTCAAGCCGAACCACCTAGCCTCCACTCTTCATCGAATCGTGGCATCTACGCTGTCTCATTCCTACGCTGTGAGCTCTGAGCTACAGAGCTGTCTGTCCTCAGAAGCCCCCTTTCAAAGCAAGGACGAGGAATCAGACAACTAAGCCAAAAGGGACACTGACATCGTGAGGACAACCAGAGAGTTGCGTCGGAGCAGTGCGTCCTTGAGAAGCCTAAACGAGCCACGCGGGACGCCCCATCTGAGACCTCCAACACGTAATTACATCATTATATTCTGACCCATAAGAGCGGCAGTTCGGGGCAAGGCTAGGTTTAAATAAGCATAGCTGACAAATTAACCCATATGTATATTTCTCTCGTGTACTTTCTTTGTTTCTCTCTTTTAAATCCCCATTTTGGGTAACACGCACCACAGTGTGTTGGCCCGTTATACTAAGTCCTAATCAATAGCCTAGACTGTGTTTTGTGTATGTGTATTTTTATCATCAGTTTAGCTTGCTAGTAAATAAATAATCAACTAAGATTGGTGTGGTAAACTCATTGGTGAAGCCCGGGTTCGTGCAGATAACCAGATTATGCGACGTTCAGAAATGAGACAAGAGGAAATTGATTAATTAACTGTTGTAAAATCGATATTCTTTGAGTTAATTTGGGAAATAGAAAGTCAATAAAACTAATTTTCCCATGGTGCCCCAGGTTAATGAGTTAATAATTGCTTGATTCATTGCTTGATTCATTTAATCACGCAATTATAAACCGTTAATCATTCGATGAGCAACAGTCGTCACATTAACTAATACAACGTCACGACACAGACATAACACAAATACAACAATCTGATCTTTTACCTTGACAAATATGATGCCGCGCAGCAGTTTTAGCAGCAGCATAACACCCATAGACGAGGCGTAGACTCCAGCGTAGCGCTGCATCAGGGGGTTGTCCCTCATGCTTTCACTCACCACCGAACTGTTTCCCACCAACACTGTGGTATTCTACACACAGGACAGCATATTCAATACTCAGAACACTCAGATATGGCAGTATTCTGGGGGGTGGTTGCTGGTTCAAATCCCAGGTCGGTCAGTAAAGGTGAGATGACCTGGCGAGAAGAAGGCTAATGGTTTTTGACCCCAGGTATCTTCTGATGTTGTGCCTTTGTGCAAGGAACTTAACCCCTTAAAGCACTCGATGACAAGATGCTTCGAGGAGCATCTGGAAAATAACTATATGAAACAAATGAATTGTTATAACTGAGCTTTTGGGGAGGGGCTGTGAGAGACCTTGGGAAGTCCTTGGAAGAGCAGCTTGTCTACTGACCCTTATGTTGCCCATCAAGTGTGCATGCTGCTATTCGGTTCAAAGGGCAAGGGAAACAGTCAGTCTCCTCAGAAATACACAGATAAGGATATACTAATCTTACCCCCCACACGCGCACAGACATATTGACATCAAGGTCAAATGTACACATTTAATATTTAAGTATACCTCTCCCCTTACACCTGCTCTCACCACTGATTAGTTGATTAGTGTCTGTCCATATCTCAACACACCAACACTAGTGTGTGAAAACGTACCCATTCAGTTAATAGTGTTGGGGAATTTAGTGACTACTATTCCCAAGTTATTGTTGTTACAGTTTCTAACAAAGGCACATTAATTCTTCTCCAAAGACAAGTTCAGTTTGTATGTCTGGCAGCTTTCAGGACATCCAGAATGTTGACCTAAACAAAGCCTAAAAAACAAATCTCAGTAAGTAAATAAGGCTGTCTCCTGAAGATTGAATTTGAGAAAGAAAATGACAATTCCAATTAATCTCCTGAATTGACTGAATAGAAAAGAGATTGACCCACAACCCTGGGCATTGGGGCAAAGTGTGATCAGGAACAGACTTTCACATCACTACCGTGTCTGCATATTGATTTAAAATCTAATCTAAAAAAAGACGTATCAACGGCAACACCGTTGTAAACAATAAAGTTTATTTTCCAAATCAACAGTTACGTTAACATTTTCCAACTTAAATGCCCAGGGTATATGAAATGGATTAATTGAAATCCAAAAAGTGCCATTCACTTTCGAGGCAGACTTTTCTACTCTCAAATCCAATTCGCTTCCAGAATTGACCAGTACAATGAAATGACATTGACCACCCCTTCCCTGCCATCCGATGCCACCTGTGCCACTCACCCCGCTGCCCTGCTTGATCCAGTAGCTGAGCCACCAGTTGCTGAAGGCCGTGCTGCCCACGTTGAGGACGAAGAGGGCCAGGATTAGGAGGAAGGCCAGCGCTCCACCCGAGGCCTGGATGTAGACGCCGTACACAGACCAGGGGACCGAGCCCCGCCTGCGCTCCTCCACCTGCATCAGCTGGCCTGGGGGACGAGGAGAGAGGGAGGTTGAGGTTTAGTAAGGGACTGAGGCTGTGCTGGGTGTAATCTAATTCCCAGACACTTCCGCCCACCTAGCAGCTGGGGACGAGGTTATTTTCTATTAGCACTGAACTCTGGGAAAAGTAGTTAATACCGGTACTAATTGTGGAAAGAATTATGAACTTCACTCATAATATGTTCATGAGAGGACCGCAATAATTTACATTCTTGTGTATTGTGTGTCCTTGTGAGTTGTGTATTAAATGCCGTCACGTGTGTTATAAGTGTGATGGTTATTTTAGTAAACTTTGCTCATGGCTTTTTGAGGACTGTTTTGCAGATATATTACTTTATCCTCGGTCTCAATACTTCTTAGCAGTTTTATTTCCTATCAAAGCACTAGAAGGTATAAAGGATGGATAACATTCCACCACATGACTCTCATTCATCAAGTGCTTTGTGGTTATGACTGAGGGAAAGGAGCTGAGGACAATTACATTTTTTTTTTTACCTTTATTTGACGAGGCAAGTCAGTTAAGAACAAATTCTTATTTACAATGACGGCCTAACCCGGCCAAACCCGGACGACGCTGGGCCAATTGTGCGGCGCCATATGGGACTTCCAATCACAGCCAGTTGTGATACAGCACTGGAATCGAACCAGGGTCTGTAGTGACGCCTCAACGCACACGGACATTCTGTAGCTAGTACAATGATTCCATACCGCTGTCTTTGCTAACAGGCTTGTCCTTCTTTATAGATCCAGACTTTGTGTTCTCTGGGGGTTTCTTTAGGGAGTTCCCAGACTTCTTAGTTGGCACCTTTTGAGGAACAGTGACATGTTATATGCTAACCACAATACAACCACAATATAGACCACACTCAATTTACATGACATATGCAAACTACATTTAAACAAGACATCAATGATGGACATCTGAAATAAATTGTACTCGAAAACATGTTTTTTTTAGCATAACTGTCTATACACACACACACACACCTGTCCCGCTCACCTCTATGAAGGACGTCTCTCCCAGCTGTAGGTTGTTGAACATGGCTGCGTAGTCTCTATTGAGACGCATCAGGTCCTCGTGGCTGCCCTGCTCCGTGATGCTGCCCTCCCTCATGAAGATGACGTCATCGCAGTCCACCAGGTACTACACACACAGTGAGATTTAATTCCCCCTCCCTGGAGCCCAACCTAGCAATGAGAAAATGCTGTTGTGCAGGAAATTTGGGCATTCACCCAAGTCCTACCAAACAAATGTTATAGCAAATAATTGCTTCTTAAGGTTAATAAAATACTTTCTGTAGCTTATCTAGACCTTATGCGCATGTATCTTATGTAGATCTTATGTAGTGGTTTGCAAACCATATAAAATGTATAAAGTATTCACCTGCAGCTGGTGAGTGACAAAGATGATCGTCTTGTGGCGGAGCTGCTTTTTGATGGCGTTGTTGAAGATGTGGTTGCCCACGTGGGCATCCAGTGCGCTGAGCGGGTCGTCCAGGATGTAGATGGCTCGGTCACTGTACAGGGCACGTGCCAGGCTGATCCGCTGGCGCTGCCCGCCACTCAGGTTGGCGCCACGCTCTCCGATCTGAAGAGACATAATGGACTCATTGATTGATTAATATAATAACAATACATATGAAGGTGCAGGGGCAGATTAGGCATTTGGCAATTCTAGCAAATGCCAGATGGGCTGGACCATTTTTTAGTTGGGTAGGCTGGATGAAATTGACAAACAAAAACATATTTTTTTTAAATACAAATAAAAATGAATAAAGAAATTGATATGGCCGTCGGCCCATGGGCCTGTTGAGATTTGTTTTACAGATTTGCCACACCAGATACTGACTGGTTTTCTGATCCACACCCCTAGGTATCTGTGACCAACAGAGGCATATCTGTATTCCCAGTCATGTGAAATCCATAGATTAGGGCCTAATGAATTTATTTCAATTGACTGATTTCCTTATATGAACTGTAACTCAGTAAAATATTTGAAATTGTTGCATGTTGCGTTTATATTTTTGTTCGGTACAAAAAAGGAAATTGTAACACAAAATAACAATAACGAGGCTATATACAAGAGTACTGGTACCGAGTCAATGTGCAGGGGTACGAGGCAGATGAGGTAATTGAGGTAATTATGCACATGTAGGTAGGGGTAAAAGTGACTAGACAATCAGGATAGATAATAAACAGAGTAGCAGCAGTGTTGGTAGTTGAGGTAATATTTACAAGTGGGTAGGGGTAAAAGTGACTAGACAATCAGGATAGATAATAGAGTAGCAGCAGTGTTGGTAGTTGAGGTAATACATACATGTGGGTAGGGGTAAAGGTGACTAGACAATCAGGATAGATAATAAACAGAGTAGCAGCAGTGTTGGTAGTTGAGGTAAAATGTACATGTAGGTAGGGGTAAAATAATAGAAAGAGTGGGAGGCCCCGGTGCACAACTGAGCAAGTCCTCAACTGGCAGATTCATTAAATAGTACCCGCAAAACATCAGTCTAAAAATGTCTAAAAACCTGTTTTCGCTTTGTCATTATGGGGTATTGTGTGTAGATTGATGGGGAAAATGTATTTTATCCATTTCAGAATAAGGCTGTAACATAACAAAATGTGGGGTCTGAATACTTTCCGAATGCACGTTATGTTTTGATTTCTAAGGCATTCTAAGGTTTGTATCATTCACAACTAAAGTTGCCAAACAACTCTATATATAGCGCAAAGGACCTGTTTCAAATGATCTATTTTAATCTTAACATTATTCTTAACATAGCCACTTCATATGCGAACATGCTCCGGAATGGGAAAAATATCCTTTCTATTTTATTCAGATGAGTTCAATTATATTCTTCTTACTATAAAATCATATTATATAAAATAATGGCACGGGACTTATATGTAAATCTTGTCTGCTACATGAACTAGCCTACAAGCCTATGGCATGGCGCATAGCCAGATAACATACAGTACAGTAAGGCCAACTCATATTCTGTTCTTCTGAAATACTTCATATCATTATGTTTCTTTAGACCTGCCTAAAATATATAATGGATTTATTATGATGGTGTATAGTAAATGGATTTATTAAACTTTTTTAAATGTAGATGTTCCAAAGGCCCACATCAGTGGTTGTTCCACTGGATATCATAAGGTGAATGCACCAATTTGTAAGTCGCTCTGGATAAGAGCGTCTGCTAAATGACGTAAATGTAAATCAGTGGCTTGTATGAATGGAGGCCTGGAGATGCTAAACGTGTTCATGTTAAATAAGGTTGAATTACTGTGATACTGGCAGTCATTTGCATGACACTAACCGGCTGACAAAATGTCATTTCTATTTATTTATTTTTTATTTAACCTTTATTTAAACAGGTAGGCAAGTTGAGAACAAGTTCTCATTTACAACTGCGACCTGGCCAAGAAAGCAAAGCAGTTCGACACATATAACAACACAGAGTTACACATGGAGTAAAACAAACATACAGTCAATAATACAGTAGAAAAATAAGTCTATATACAATGTGAGCAAATGAGGTGTGATAAGGGAGGTAAAGGCAATAAATAGGCCATGGTGGCGAAGTAAATACAATATAGCAATTAAAACACTGGAATGGTAGATTTGACAGTAGATGAGTGTGCAAAGTAGAAATACTGGGGTGCAAAGGATCAAAATAAATAAATAAATAAATACAGTAGGGGAAGAGGTAGTTGTTTGGGCTATTTATAGATGGGCTATGTACAGGTGCAGTGATCTGTGCGCTGCTCTGACAGCTGGTGCTTAAAGCTAGTGAGCGAGATAAGTGTTTCCAGTTTCAGAGATTTTTGCATTTAGTTTTACTTGTATTTAAGAGCAGTTGTAGGCCACGGAAGGAGAGTTGAATGGTATTGAAGCTCGTCTGGTGGGTTGTTAACACAGTGTCCAAAGATGGGCCAGAAGTATACAGAAGGGTGTCATCTGCGTAGAGGTCGATCAGAGACTCACCAGCAGCAAGAGCGACATCATTGATATATACCGTGAAAAGGGCCGGCCCAAGAATTGAACCCTGTGGCACCCCCATAGAGACTGCCAGAGGCCCGGACAACAGGCACTCAGATTTGACACACTGAACTCTGTCGGAGAAGTAGTTGGTGAACCAGTCGAGGCAATCATTTGAGAAACCAAGGCTGTTGAGTCTGCCAATGAGGATGTGGTTATTGACAGAGTCGAAAGTCAATGAATACGGCTGCACAGTACTGTTTCTTATCGATGGCGGTTAAGATATCGTTTAGGACCTTGAGTGTGGCTGAGGTGCACCCATGACCAGCTCTGAAACCAGATTGCATAGCGGAGAAGGTACGATGGGATTCGAAATGGTCGGTGATCTGTTTGTTAACTTGGCTTTCGAAGACCTTAGAAAGGCAGGGTATGATAGGTATAAGTCTGTAGCAGTTTGGGTCAAGAGTATCCCCCCTTTGAAGAGTCATGACCACCACAGCCCTAGTGCGGACCTATAACATTTTTGCTCATCTAGACACAATAAGGCCCAAAGTCTTATTTTCATGGTGGATAAACAATTCATAATGCTCACCTCAGTCAGATCGGCGTTGGGCAGGATAGCCAGGTCAGGTCTCAGACAGCATGCACTCAGAGCAGCCTGGAACCTACACAGTGGAATTATTTTATATTTACATTTTAGTCATTTAGCAGACGCTCTTATCCAGAGCGACTTACAGTAGTGAATACATACATTTCATACATTTTCATTTCATTTCATGCATTTGTACTGGCCCCCCGTGGGAATCGAACCCACAACCCTGGCATTGCACACACCATGCTGGCGTTGCAAACACCATGCTCTACCAACTGAGCCACAGGGAAGGCCCTGAATTATACTTCAGAGCTACAGTATATATTGGGTAATGGAGGAGCACCTTAGAAATCACTATGCACATTAATCCAATCGATTCTCACAGTAGTATCATTCCTGTGGCCTGTGTGCTCCAGTGTTTAATGCTGTGTACCCCAGCACACATGTACGGCAAGCCTAGGCTACCAGTATCGGCATGGGTTCGAATCCGACCCTCTGCCCGATTGACTCGCAATCTCACCGAGCTTTCTGGTCTCCTCTTCACTGTCCTACCTCAAAAAAATTTAAATATATAAAAAAGTTTTTTTTTTTAAATCAGTAGTTTCATTCCGTTACCTCTCCTCCTCGTACTCTTTCCCAAAGAGGATGTTGTCCCTGAGCGTGGCATTGAGGATCCAGGCCTGCTGGGCCACATAGGCAAAGTCCCCGTTCACTGCCACCTTGCCCTCCAGCAGGGTCATCTTAAGGTCATAAAGGTCACAGGTCATCCTACAATCACTCACATGCTCTGTGGTGAAGTTTGTCCCTAGGTACAGATCTAGGATCAGCTTCCACTCCCCTACTTCTAACCTTAACCATTAGTGGGGGAAATGCTAAACTGACGCCAGATCAGCGTCTAGGGACATCTTCACCATAAAACCATTCACACCATGTATTGAGTGAAGTAAAACGTTCAGATAGAATTGTAAAGGATAAAGCCAACACGATTCCCCATTCTACCTGACAAGGAAATCATGTTATATCTGAACGTACAGTAAAGGTGCACCCTCTCCAACAGGCCCCTGGACATCATGCATCTTAGTCAACAGTTGTCTACAGAGTGTGGCAGACCAGGGGGTTGGGTCAAAACATTTACACAGATTAGACACGGACAGAGTAGGATTAGCTCAGTTTCAAAGGTGTTTATTAAAATAGTCCAAAAGAAAAGAATAGGTCTCCCCCAAGAGACCCTCTCCGGGATACCGTCTTCTGGGCTCCGGGTCATGCTGTACCCTGTGGTGATCAAAACTGAACTCCCTCCTGTTACCTCTGGTACCATCCCCTACTACACAGGAGTCCTTCTCTGCCCACGTGTACTGCCCTTCTGACAGCTTTATGGGACTTGCACAGCTGGTGAGCAATCAGCGCTTGACTACTCACCAATCCCCAATCAGCCTAATTAGTCCTGGCCGGAGAGCCCGTTGAGACCTGGCACGTCCAGCAGATGGAGCCATCGCCTCGTGATGTATACTCCATCTGTCACCAGGCCTCGACGAGTCTCCCCCAAGTGGCTAACAACCTGCTGTACGCCACAAGAGTAAGGGAGGGCCACATGAACTGCAGTGTGTGCCTGTTATTGAAGTGGTGTACTCATGGGCTAACAAGAGTTTCCACCATATTTGTATATTTCTTACAGGGGAGCTACGCAGGGCTGTTGGTAAAACAGTACGTTTTTCTACACTGGACATGTATCGTTTGCCATGTGAGCAGAGTGCAAATCACTTTATCAAGTTCTCTCAGGCGTGAGCCGCACATCGGATTCTTAAGAATTTTATGCTGAGCAGCGCAAGCCTCTCACGGAGCTATCCTGCTTACGGCCAGGTTTCATTTCAATGAATAGGAGTGCCTCACACTCTGCAAAAAAATTACACATCCAGTGTAGCAGGCCTGTTAGACATATCTTACCTGTCCAAGGATGGCAGAGATCAAAGAGGTCTTCCCACTGCCCACACTTCCACAGATCCCAGTCAGCTTCCCCTGGAGACACAGGGTAGTATGGTGGATATTTGAGTGCCATTTATTCATGTTGTACAATGTACACATTGGCAGTGAAAAGATGAATCACAGTGCAAAATAAAACTAACGAAAGATTATGATGGTTTTCTTATCCCTAGTTTTAGCCCTGAATTTCCCCTGGTCAGTTAACCACGATACCTCTTCAAACTGTACAGCCCATTGCACCTTTCAACCATACATACAGTTGAAGTCAGAAGTTTACATACACCTTAGCCAAATACATTTAAACTCCGTTTTTCACAATTCCTGACATTTAATCCTAGTAAAAATTCCCTGTCTTAGGTCAGTTAGGATCACCACTTTATTTTAAGAATGTGAAATGTCAAAATAATAGTGAAGAGAAAGATTTATTTCAGCTTGTATTTCTTTCATCACATTCCCAGTGGGTCAGAAGTTTACATACACTCAATTAGTATTTGGTAGCATTGTCTTTAAATTGTTTAACTTGGGTCAAACGTTTCGGGTAGCCTTCCACAAGCTTCCCACAATAAATTGGGTGCATTTTGGCCCATTCCCACTGACAGAGCTGGTGTAACTGAGTCAGGTTTGTAGGCCTCCTTGCTCGCACACGCTTTTTCAGTTCTGCCCAGAAATTCTCTATAGGATTGAGGTCATGACTTTGTGATGGCCACTCCAATACCTTGACTTTGTTGTCCTTAAGCCATTTTGCCACAACTTTGGAAGTATGTTTGGGGTCATTGTCCATTTGGAAGACCCATTTGCGACCAAGCTTTAACTTCCTGACTGATGTCTTGAGATGTTGCTTCAATATATCCACATAATTTTCCTGCCTCATGATGCCATCTATTTTGTGAAGTGCACCAGTCCGTCCTGCATCAAAGCACCCCCACAACATGATGCTGCCACCCCGTGCTTCACAGTTGGGATGGTGTTCTTTGGCTTGCAAGGCTCCCCCGTTTTCCTCCAAACATGACGATGGTCATTATGGCCAAGCAGTTCTATTTTTGTTTCATCAGACCCGAGGACATTTCTCCAAAAAGTACGATCTTTGTCCCCATGTGCAGTTGCAAACCGTAGTCTGGCTTTTTTATGGCGGTTTTGGAGCAGTGGCTTCTTCCTTGCCGAGTGGCCTTTCAGGTTGTCAATATAGTACTCGTTTTACTTTGGATATAGATACCTTTGTACCAGTTTCCTCCAGCATCTTCCCAAGGTCCTTTGCTGTTGTTCTGGGATTGATTTGCACTTTTCGCACCAAAGCACGTTCATCTCTAGGAGACAGAACGGTGTTTATACTTGCATACTATTGTTTGTACAGATGAACGTGGTACCTTCAGGTGTTTGGAAATTGCTCCCAAGGATGAACCAGACTTGTGGAGGTCTACAATTATTTTTATGTGGTCTTGGCTGATTTGTTTTGATTTTCCCATGATATCAAGCAAAGAGGCACTGAGTTTGAAGGTACACCTCCAATTGACTCAAATTATGTCAATTAGCCTATCAGAAGCTTCTAAAGCCATGAAATCATTTTCTGGAATTTTCCAAGCTGTTTAAAGGCACAGTCAACTAAGTGCATGTAAACTTCTGACCCACTGGAATTGTGATACAGTGAATTATAAGTGAAATAATCTGTCTGTAAACAAATGTTGAAAAAAATGACGTGTCATTCACAAAGTAGATGTCCTAACCGACTTGCCAAAACTATAGGTTGAAAAACTAGTTTTAATGATTCCAACCTAAGTGTATGTAAACTTCCGACTTCAACTGTACAGTAGATAGGAAGACCGCAGTCTTATTTGACTTTTTGCTTAAAATGGGTCCCAAATGGCACACTATCCCCATCTAGTGGTCAAAAGAAGTGCACTATATAAGGTATCATCTGGGAAGCAGCCATAGATAGGAAGACCGCAGTCTTATTTGACTTTTTGCTGAAATGTGTCCCAAATGGCACACTATTCCCCATCTAGTGTATGGGCCCTGGTCAAAAGAAGTGCACTATATAGGGTACCATTTGGGAAACATCCATATTCTTTGACCTCCACTACCTGCTTCAAACCACTGGATGTGTGGACTGTGTACTACTGTATGTGAAATGTTTTCTGTCCTTTCACAACCAAACACTTCCATCCCGTGCCTAGTTAGCTACCTGCTGAACGGTGAGGTCCACACAGTGCAGGGTCCTCTGCAGCCGCTGGCTGACGGAGGGGATGGGAGGGGAGTTGCCCTCAGGGCTGGACAGGATCTCCCCCTCTTTCAGCAGATGCCCTGCTTGCTCCCCTGCCTTGTCCTTCTGGGCGGGCCTCCGCCGCCCGTGCCTCAGCGTGGCGCCAACCAAGGGGGTGCCACGGGGTGTGGGCTGGGCACTGTGACCTGCCGTCTCCCAGGCTAGGCTGGCGCCCGTCATTTCCACAGCAACCTGAGGGTTCTGGGGCTTGTCCCGGATCATCTCCACCTCCGCCATCAGGAACAGGCTCTAGTAGGCCAGGGAGAGCGGTGTCAGAGATCACACACACACACGTCGCCCCCCTCTGGTATGGTCCGGAAGAGAGGAGAGGCGTATCAGAACACAAACACACACAGACACACATCAGGCTCTGATACGGCCGCTATGCGAGGACAGGGCATGAAGAAGTGAACTCGGAGCATGTAGGAGTCATGATGACAATGTCAAGGTCATTGATGTAACGGTTTAAGCAGTTCAAACTTATCTATTTGGTTTCAAAAGACCCCATTAATGTAAAGCTCTTTCTTTCCACTGCATCTAGAGCCGCTTGGCACCGCATCGCCCCCTGCCCGTTGTTCCCGGGAGGTGCTGAAGTGCTGTGTATGTCTGTTCTGAAGTAATGTGGGTGAGTGTTTCTCAGAGAACAGAGAGGGGGATTAGGAGAAACAGAATCAGGACAAACACTGATGTCCTGCCAACATACCCAGACTCAAACACGTCCCACTCACATGCCACAGAGAGCCAGCCAGACCAACGGACAGGCAGAACCAACACATCCCACTCACATACCACACAGCGCCAGAAGAACAGACAGCGACAGCCGAACAGACAGCGACAGCCGAACAGAAGAACAGACAGCGACAGCCGAACAGACAGCCAGAAAGAAAGAAAAAGGGAGCGATCTTACCTTGAACCTCTCCATGGCTACTGATGCTTCTGACAGGGACTTGACAGAGAAAGGGGTGACCTTTAGGGCAAAGGTCATGGCGTTGAAAACAGTCACCACTGTGAATGCCTGCGAGGGGAAGAAAGATCCAACACTGTCCATGATTTGTTTTAGTAGGACAGACCTGGGTGACCGGCTTCTGTCAGTCAAATCATCCATCAAATTCTGTCCTAGAGAACCCCCCCACTGGCATACCAGATTCAACAATCCAACTAAAAAGGAACATAACCCTGCTCACCTCAGGATTTTCCCCTTCTGTTGAAAATGCTCGCTGCATCAAGCAATATGCTCATTGCCTCAACATGCCTTTCTTCTGATTGGCAGGGTTGAAAATATTGCTTACACATATTCAAACCTAGAGTGTCTATGGGCTAGGGTGGATCAAATAACACCATATTCCTTATTTAGTGCACTATAGTAGGACCCTGGTCAATTGTAGTGCACTAAATAGGGAATGGGGTACCAAATAGGGTACCATTTGGGAGGCAGACTGGGATTGGACCAGATAGCTGAGATACCTGAGCAGCTGTGAGGTCATAGCCCAGAAGCATGTGAGTGGAAAAGGTGGCAACACTGGCGATCACCACAACGATGGGAGCCACACCCACTGTGATGCTCTGGAAGTAGCCAGTCCTCTCTAGGATGATGCGCTCCTCCTCTCGAATCCCTGCAGGGGTAAATATATCAGTCAGTCAGTCAGTCAAACAATGAGTCAGTCCGTCAGTCAAACAACGAGTCAGTCTGTCAGTCAAACAATGAGTCAGTCAAACAATGAGTCAGTCCGTCAGTCAAACAACGAGTCAGTCTGTCAGTCAGTCAAACAATGAGTCAGTCAAACAATGAATCAGTCAAACAATGAGTCAGTCAGTCAGCTATCCAACTAGCCAGTCAGGCTGCCAGCCAGCCAGTCAAACAATGAATCAGTCTGTCAGTTAGTAAAACACTGGTCGTATTCAAGTTTAGGCTAATGCTGACGACTACAGATGGAAGTCGACAGGAGAGGTGCATTTTGCGACAACCCTGTATGCGTGTGTGAAAGAAAAACACCCTAGGGATTGGTTGACAATAGCCTCCCACAATGCAGGCGATGGCTGAAGGTTGAAGTTGGTGAAGAGCAACTGCAGAAACTTGCAGTTGAAACTTCATGACCGTCGATCACCTTGTTTTTGTAAAAAACGTCAGTCGACATGTAGGCACAAGTTGGAATTGTTTATACCCATAAGCAGTGTCCGAAATTAACTTTTTGACTCACCTGCCAAGGGTATTGGTAGATGAAAAAATCCACCAGCCAAGGGTATTTTTTACCAGACAAAATAATAAATAGCCTTTTTGTGTCACATATACATTCATTTCAGTACATTTAATTGAGATAATAAGGTATTATGTTCAATACAAACTTAAAGATGAGGCCAGAGCAATAATTGAAACAAAATTATTTTAATACAGTGCTCAAAAAAAATAAAGGGAACACTTAAACAACACAATGTAACTCCAAGTCAATCACACTTCTGTGAAATCAAACTGTCCACTTAGGAAGCAACACTGATTGACAATAAATTTCACATGCTGTTGTGCAAATAGAATAGACAACAGGTGGAAATTATAGGCAATTAGCAAGACACCCCCAATAAAGGAGTGGTTCTGCAGGTGGTGACCACAGACCACTTCTCAGTTCCTATGCTTCCTGGCTGATGTTTTGGTCACTTTTGAATGCTGGCGGTGCTTTCACTCTAGTGGTAGCATGAGACGGAGTCTACAACCCACACAAGTGGCTCAGGTAGTGCAGCTCATCCAGGATGGCACATCAATGCGAGCTGTGGCAAGAAGGTTTGCTGTGTCTGTCAGCGTAGTGTCCACAGCATGGAGGCGTTACCAGGAGACAGGCCAGTACATCAGGAGACGTGGAGGAGGCCGTAGGAGGGCAACAACCCAGCAGCAGGACCGCTACCTCCGCCTTTGTGCAAGGAGGAGCAGGAGGAGCACTGCCAGAGCCCTGCAAAATGACCTCCAGCAGGCTACAAATGTGCATGTGTCTGCTCAAACGGTCAGAAACAGACTCCATGAGGGTGGTATGAGGGCCCGACGTCCACAGGTGGGGGTTGTGCTTACAGCTCAACACCGTGCAGGACGTTTGGCATTTGCCAGAGAACACCAAGATTGGCAAATTCGCCACTGGCGCCCTGTGCTCTTCACAGATGAAAGCAGGTTCACACTGAGCACATGTGACAGACGTGACAGAGTCTGGAGACGCCGTGGAGAACGTTCTGCTGCCTGCAACATCCTCCAGCATGACCGGTTTGGTGGTGGGTCATGGTGTGGGGTGGCATTTCTTTGGGGGGCCGCACAGCCCTCCATGTGCTCGCCAGAGGTAGCCTGACTGCCATTAAGTACCGAGATGAGATCCTCAGACCCCTTGTGAGACCATATGCTGGTGCGGTTGGCCCTGGCTTCCTCCTAATGCAAGACAATGCTAGACCTCATGTGGCTGGAGTGTGTCAGCAGTTCCTGCAAGAGGAAGGCATTGATGCTATGGACTGCCCGCCCGTTCCCCAGACCTGAATCCAATTGAGCACATCTGGGACATCATGTCTCGCTCCATCCACCAATGCCACGTTGCACCACAGACTGTCCAGGAGTTGGCGGATGCTTTAGTCCAGGTCTGGGAGGAGATCCCTCAGGAGACCATCCACCACCTCATCAGGAGCATGCCCAGGCGTTGTAGGGAGGTCATACAGGCACGTGGAGGCCACACACACTACTGAGCCTCATTTTGACTTGTTTTAAGGACATTACATCAAAGTTGGATCAGCCTGTAGTGTGGTTTTCCACTTTAATTTTGAGTGTGACTCCAAATCCAGACCTCCATGGGTTGATACATTGGATTTCCATTGATTATTTTTGTGTGATTTTGTTGTCAGCACATTCAACTATGTAAAGAAAAAAGTATTTAATAAGATTATTTCATTCATTCAGATCTAGGATGTGTTATTTTAGTGTTCCCTTTATTTTTTGGAGCAGTGTATATTGATCAAATAAAGTTTATTTGTAGAACACATTTAGAAACAACTGTAGTTGACCAAAAGTGCTGTACAGAGTGCAGAAATGCCAAACAGTGGGCACACAATGAAATAAACAAAATATATCAGATACAATGAATAAGAGTACATAGAAGTCAAAACAGGGCAACAACAATGGTAAGATACAATTATGAGAAGTGCAGTGGACATAGAATTGGTGCTCTCTTGATACAAAGGGGAAACATGGGAAGCAGGTCTACAAATCCTTTACTTTGAGTATAAATACCCTGATAAAATACAGGTAAAATAGAGACTTATCAGATGCTGGTTAATTTTGGCTGTGGCTAGATTTAATTTCCCAGCCTGAATACAACTGAAGTAGTCTTGAACTCAACATTCTACTGAAGTATGTTCTATTAAATGTACTTAAGGATCAAACATAAAAGTACATTTGAAGGTTTTGTAAACCTATCAGATGCTTAATCATTTGAATCAACTTAAACCTCCTCATCAGACTCCTCACTCTTTACCCCAATCACCCTCTTTGCATGGTCCATGAAGTCTGGCCTCCTGATCCTGACAGAGTCCTGGTGCCACAGCATCCCAGCTTTTATCAGATCATACTCCCTGATCTCTGAAGAGGACAGCTGGACCATAAGGAGATCTGACAGTGTATCAGACTTTAGGTTGGACCGCCAATCGGTTTTCACCTGTTTCATGGTGTTAAAACCTCTTTCACATTCAGCTGTGGAGGCAGGGAAGGACAGGAGCAGGTCAACCAATGCCAGCAAATCAGGGCAGGAACGCCTATGGCTCCTGTTGACACGGAACCAGGACATCTTCTGCAGGGATTGGGGCTCTTGGTACATCAGCACCTTCAGGACAGTCCACTGGTCAGGGATCGTTTCAACATGGATGACAGAGGTCTCCAGGACAGGCTTGAAGTGGTCCACCAGGGTTTCCAGTTCAGTGTCACCAAAATCTAGAATAATTGTATACATTACAACAAGCATCATGCAGTTTTAATTCTCAAACTATAAAAATATGAACCTGAACCTGACCTGAGTGCCCTGTAATACAAAACATAAAGTAACCTACTGCTGCATCTCCTGACTCTGGCCAGTTGGTGAAGCTGACCAGCTTGGTGGCACTCAGGACCCCTACACTGGCGTCCTGGAACCTGTCAGTCATACTGTCCATTAGCCTGTCAAGCATTATGTCCTGTGAGGTGACGAGGGTCTTGCGGTCTCCTCTGGTCAGCGAAATTCCCTCATATCTGTTGGCCATTGTGGCCTTCATCATGGGCCCTTCTCTGATGATAACAGGTTAATTTGCTTTCAGAATTTTCCTTTACAACACACTCTGACTCACACTCTCTCTCCCTCTCTTATTGACGTAATCCTTTCTCTTAATTCTCTTAAGGTAATTATTTCTTATTGCAGTTTAAATAAACATACCTGGTGTTGTACTTCTTAAGTACTGCCTGTGTTGAGCACAAGGAGCTGTGGACCTCTGCAGACAAGCGGACAGGTTGCTCAGGTGTGTTAGTGTGTCATGCAGGAAGCCACAGAAGCGGATAACAACAGCCTCCCTCACAGTTCTGTAGTATTTCCTGGCCTTGGTCTGCTGGACACCTCGGACATTTTGGGCATCAGCAGATTGAATCTGAAATACATAAAGAAAAATAAACACAAATAGACAATTAATTATTGTCCAAAAAAAAAACAATATTAGATGACGACACATTTTATCAGTGCATAAAACATTGAAACATGTTACCAACTGTAACCGTGTTGTTGAAAAATTTACTGGACATTACATATTGATAATGACTTTTGGAGTACTTAGCATAGCAATCTAGAGCCATTACCTGTTCCAGGTGCTGGACAAGCCTCTGGTAACCTCGTAGGAAGTGGTCTAGTGCAAGCAATAGGTGTCCTACCCATTCTGGTGGGCACCAGTGGTGTGTGCCCAAGACCTGGAAGCTGTTTACCAGGTTAGCCCTGCTCAGTGGACTGGTGTGGTAGAAGGTGTAGAGCCCACTGAGGAGGTCTTCTACATTCTGAAACATCACGTTGGACCAGATGGCGGTGTGCCATACAGTGGATGCCGATGATGTAGGCCCTGTCCCCCTTCAGCCGGCTGACCACACCATTCTTGGCTCCAATCATCACAGCAGCTTCATCTGTTCCCAGAGCGACCAACTTGTTCCTCCATTCATCACACACTCCCTCCATGATGGCACTGATGGAGTTGCTTGTGTGTGCCGCGTCTACCTTCTCCACCGACTTGATGTCAACAAACTTCGATTCGATCTTGCCCTTGTGACATAATCTGACATAAACTAACTCCTCCTCTTTCACAGAACTGTCTGTGGAGCCATCTGACATGACAAAGAGAAATTTGATGTTTTTCAGATTCTCTCTGATGTTGTTTCTCTCCACCTCTGCAATATGGTGCATACATTCTTTGGCCTGCTTCTCATTTCTATAAGTTGAGCCCATAGCGATTCCTTTTTTTTCTTCATCCAAACTGCAAAAATCAAACATCAAATTAATTCAATAATAATTAAATATACAATCATGTTATCCAATATAGCTGGCAGTTGATTGTGCTAAATTAGCCTTCTACCCTTTGTTTACTTAAGGATCAACACTATAAGGCTGGTAAAGTAAATTGTGTCACAATGCTTTAAAATGTAAACAGCATCTGGAGACAAACATTAAAATAGAATATTACAGAGCCATAGGAAAGCATGGTGATCATGTCAGCATCAGTAGGCCTATAATTTAATGGTATTTATACACTATTTTGAGGTGAACCAAAGCTTATCGAGAGCTGAGAAATAACCTCCAATACTGGACCACGTCTTCTAAATAGACTTGTAAAAACTAGCTACAAAAGTACTAGTCAAGCTACAAGAGTAACAACATTTTCACTTACTCACACATCCACTCCAAGTCAGAAAGTGGTCTCGCCTTCTTGCCAATGGCATGTACAGTCCTAACAGCATCTTCATCTTCGTGCTGGTCTGCTCTGCATTAGCGCCAGCACAGAGGGTGTCAAGAGGAGAGGCTCCGATTGAGCCCGGGACACAGACACGCAGGCAATGTGACACTTGCTGTGTTCATGGTGTTATGGAAAATTGCAAGATAAAAAAAAAAAAAAAAAAAAAATTGCAGGATAGATTTTGACTCTTCAAACATACCCAAGCCGCTATATGCGATCCCTGACTTTGCTTCTGGTACGCAAGCTGTTTTAATTAGTTCCCCGCATCCAGTGCAAGCGGGAGGGATTGTTAATTACGCTACCAAACTGCCCCTAATCAAAACGAAATAAAACGGCCTAAACCTAGCCATCAGAAAACACAGAAAATATAACTTTTTTCAATGTGTCAATCACTCTCGAGTCATCTGGGACCCACGAGCTAAGCCCAAGGGACTACTAGGGGGGCACTTGAACATTTGTAGAGTCATTCCAAAAAGTGATCAAATTCAACATCTACTCACAGACTCCAACCTTGACTTCCTCTGCCTCTCAGATACATGGCTCCATAAAAACTCTCCATATGCTGCTTTGATTGTGCCTGGCTACAATGTTTTCAGGAGAGACAGGATTGAAGGAAGAGGAGGGGGTCTGATGATTTACATTAAAGAACATATCCGATGTAAACAAATTGAGTGGTCATGTGATAATGAACTAGAATGTATTGGCCTGAACGTTACACTGTCTCCCCAAATGTATTTTACCCTTATTGGAATGTATAGACCACCTTCCACCAAAACTGTGTTTTTTGATCAGTTTAATAACATGCTTAGGGAATGGGATTTTGGGAAAGAGGTCATCTTAATGGGAGTCTTGTAGGAAAACCCTCAAACGGATCACTAATACCTTTGACAACTAGTTAAAGGGCCAATCAGGGTGACTTGTTGCTCTAAAACACAGATTGATTTGGTGTTCAGTAATAAACCAGAGAGTGACTAAATCATTCAATATGGTTACTGAGCTGTCTGATCATAATCTGACACTTATAGCCAGAAAGCTTTCTAAGAACAGGTTTAACCTCTCTACTGTTAGATAGATGGATCAACTAAGAATTCCTAAGAGTGAATTAAACTATTTTGTAAACGCAATTAAGGGAATTAACTGGAATGATCTCTTGTCCTATACAGATGTGGAAGCTGATAGTCAGGTTTTTCTATCCACAATCCAGACTACAATAAATGGTTTCCTAAAGAAAATCAAATCCAAACCTGGCCAAAAGAGCAATCTTCCTTGGCTAAATGGAGAAATCTGGAAATTGATGAAAGAACAGGATTATGCTCTAAAAACAGCCCTAAAATCCAAATTAGAGCATGACAGACGTAGGTTGACCATGTTGAGAAATAAGGTGATGAAAGAAATCAGACAGGCCAAGGCAAACTTTTTTATTAACATAATTGGTGAGGCAAAGGGAAATTCTAAATTGATCTGGGAGAATCTAAAAAAAAGTTAACAGGGAAAGCCCATCTATAATTTAGCCCAAACAACTACCTCTTCCCCTACTGTATTTATTTATTTTGCTCCTTTGCACCCCATTATTTATATTTCTACTTTGCACTTTCTTCCACTGCAAATCTACTATTCCAGTGTTTTACTTGCTATATTGTATTTACTTTGCCACCATGGCCTTTTTTGCCTTTACCTCCCTTATCTCACCTCATTTGCTCACTTTGTATATAGACTTATTTTTCTACTATATTATTGACTGTATGTTTGTTTTACTCCATGTGTAACGTTGTGTTGTTGTATGTGTCAAACTGCTTTGCTTTATCTTGGCCAGGTCGCAATTGTAAATGAGAACTTGTTCTCAACTTGCCTACCTGGTTAAATAAAGGTGAAATAAATAAATAGTAACACTGCAAAAAGACTAGAAATCATGGTGAATAACAATCTAACACAGGATGCAGTCGAAATAGCAATAGCCTTCAATTCCTACTTTATTGACTCTGTCAGGGTACTGACACAGAACCCCTCCACTGGTTTCTTGTGCTCAGTGCTAGTGAATGATGCTCAATCTGTCTTCATCATAAGGGAGGTTTCTGAGTCAAAAGGTGAACAAGGTGATTAGCTCACTAAAGAACTCTAAATCCAAAGATGTGTTTGTAGTTTAAAAAAAAGGTAGAGTCCAGCCCAAAGAGTCACACATTGGCCCCATTACTAAGGTCACCAACACATCTATTGGTCTGGGGGTGTTTCTAAGGGTATGGAAGTCGGCCATAATAACGGCCATCTTTAAATCGGGCGACCGTGCTGACGTGAGTAACTACAGGCCCATTAGTATACTACCTGTGGTGTCGAAGGTTGTTGAAAAGTGTGTAGCAGAACAACTGATTGCCCACCTCAACAACAGCCCCTTCACATTACACTGCATGCAGTTTGGCTTCAGAGCGAAACACTCCACAGAAACGGCTGACTGCTTTCTTAGGGAAAATGTGAAGTCCAAGATGGACAAAGGGGGCGTTGTTGGGGCTGTGTTTCTGGACCTAAGGAAGGCTTTTGATACTGTTAACTATGAGATTCTCATCACAAAATTGTCCAAGTTCAACTTTTCCCCCGATGCCTTAAGATGGATGAAATCATACCTTGAAGGCAGAACTCAGTGTGTCAGAGTGAGCAATGAGCTGTCTCCCACTCTTAGCTATGATGTGGGCGTGCCCCAAGGGTCAATACTGGGGCCCCTCCTGTTCAGCCTGTACATTAATGATCTGCCTTCTGTCTGTACTGAGTCTGTAGTTCAAATGTATGCAGATGACACAGTGATATATGTGCATGCAAAGAGCAAACAACAAGCTGCACAAGAACTCACTACTGTAATGGTCCAGGTTACAAAGTGGCTCAGTGACTCGTGTTTGCATCTCAATGTGAAAAAAACTGTTTGCATGTTCTTCACAAAGAGGGCAACAGATGCTACTGAGCCAGATGTCTATGTGTCAGGGGAGAAGCTCCAGGTGGTATCTGATTTTAAGTACCTTGGCATCATACTTGATTCCAACCTCTCTTTTTAAAAAGCATGTGAAAAAGGTAATTCAAATAACCAAACTCAACCTAGCTAATTTCCGATTTATACGAAATTGTTTGACTACAGAGGTAGCAAAACTGTACTTCAAATCTATGATACTCCCCCACTTAACATACTGCTTGAGTAGTTGGGCCCAAGCTTGCTGTACAACATTATAACCTATTAAGTCTGTCTACAAACAGGCTCTCAAAGTGCTTGATAGGAAGCCCAATAGCCATCATCACTGTTACATCCTCAGAAAGCATGAGCTCCTGAGTTGGGAAAATCTTGTGCAATACACCGACGCATGTCTTGTATTCAAGATCCTAAATGGCCTGGCTCCTCCCCCTCCACTCAGTATTTTTGTTAAATAGAAAACCCAAACATATGGCAGCAGATCCACAAGGTCTGCCATGAGAGGTGACTGTATAGTTCCCTTAAGGAAAAGCACCTTTAGTAAATCCACTTTCTCTGTGGGAGCTTCCCATGTCTGGAATACACTGCCATCAGACACACATAACTGCACCACATATCACACTTTCACAAAATGCATGAAGACATGGCTAAAGGTCAATCAGATTTGTGAACATAATCCCTAGCTGTGTATTGCCGCTTTCCATGTTGTCTGTTGCTTGTGAGGTGTGGAAACACTTTGTTGCTTTTATGGATTTTGTCTTGTTGCTTTTTGTTCTATGTTGCTCTGTCTGTATGCTACATCTTGCTTGTCCTATGTTGCTCTGTCTGTATGCTATGTCTTGCTTGTCCTATGTAGCTCTGCGTGTGCTCACTGCTCAATGATTGTCTATATTGTAATTGTTTTTAATGACCTGACAAGGGACTGCGGTTGAAAATTAGCCGGCTGGCTAAAACCGGCACCACAATGGTAACAAATATTCTCCAGCTTCATCGTTTTATTTCCGATGACAAATGAGTTGCTTCTGCTTTTATCTTTAGCATACTGGCGACATACAGAACAACTCATCACCACAGCCTCAGCATCATACTGTAGCCAGCCTCTTGAAACTCCATTATCTCCAAACCTCCATTTCTCACAAAACGTTCTTTTTTTTATGTGATTCGTCCTCCTTTTTGTCTGTGGGTTTTCGTTTCAATGGTTGGCTTACTCCAGGTAAATGTCGCCACATAACAGCTATTTAATGAATGGTAGCTAGCAACAGACCCGTGGCAAGTGAGCAATGTCGAGTAGCTGATGTCCCGTCGGTAATCAGTGCCACAAAACTAGGAGCACTAGAGACGGTCTGTGGCTGGAAAACATGAGTAATTTCCTCTGAGCCATCATGCTAGATTTTTATTACATGACTATTTTGGTACAAACATTTACCCGCCAGTGTTGGGGATGGCCTTCTGAGATTTACTCGCCAAACGGAAAATCTACCCACATTTGGCGCTTGGCGGGTGTTAATTTTGGACCCTGCCCATAAGGCAACACAATTTTGCAAGGCGGTGACCAACAATGGTCACAGACTTCTGTCATGACGTGACCCTTTTTGGGCATAGCTAGTGGCTTCCCCCTCTCTCCTACACCCAGGTTCTGTTATCTCAGGTCGTAAATTCCTGGCGGAGACTCTCTCCCCCTGGCCATGCAGAAAGAGAGACACAGCGAGAACAAAAGATTTCACATGGGCAACTCCCCAAAATGGGAATTTGAAACAAAATGTCCACTTGTGGGAATGGTCCGTGGACACTTAAGATACAGGTATGACGATTGTGTTTCATTTGGTGACCTCAGAGAGGACAGGAAACACACATAACTATATCTCTGAATGTGTACATTTCTCAATTATGGGGTTTGCATCTAATTCTTGTATAAAATGAATGAGTAAAGATTAAACTATTTGTGAAATTATGTAATGTGATGTTACATCTAATGTGAGAGAATTGTATTCCTTTAAAGTTTAACTAAGTCATTGGCCCGCCCCCGTGAGCACAGACATGATCTGGTGTCAGATAACCGCCTCTTCTATTGTTATGAATAAAACCCCCTCCTGAGGAAATTCTCTTCAGAACTTGCGTACCTCGGTGGACCCTGAGGTTGCAATGGTTGTTGAATTCCTAACCATACCACGTGGAGCATTGGCTACATGATGGGAAATGGTTAAAAACTCTGAGACTATCGATCCTGACAGAATAAGAGCAAATCTTAGATACTAATTACTAGTCTGCAGTTAGAAATTATGTAAACCTGGGATTGCGAATACCGACAAAACACCTATTCTATGAGAACATTTCTGAATGGTACTCTGAAGAATCCGTTCTAACCACAAAATACTTTGATCTTCAGGGAAGCAGAGAGAGAGACGCTCATGAACTGATTCTCCGCAGACAGACGATTCCAACAGAAATCACGACGACACTGGGCGTAAATATATATTGATTGAAATTATTCCCGAATGAGTGAGCGTTCATGTCCAAAGGATTAGCATTTCAATTAATATAATTATCAACTGGTCCCGTGTGGCTCAGTTGGTAGAACATGCGGGAAAGACAAAAAGGAATCACTACACAGTTACATTTACATTTTAGTCATTTAGCAGACGCTCTTATCCAGAGCGACTTACAGTAGTGAATGCATACATTTCGTTAAAAAAAATTCCGTACTGGTGCCCCGTGGGAATCGAACCCACAACCCTGGTGTTGCAAACACCATGCATGGTGCAACACCAGGGTTGTGGGTTCGATTCCCACGGGCGCATTTCGTGACAAAAAAATTCAAAATATTCTATTACCGTACTTAGAAGCATGTCAAACGCTGTTTTGGCCTGCCATATGAGTTCTGTTATACTCACAGACACCATTCAAACAGTTTTAGAAACTTTAGAGTGTTTTCTATCCAAATCTACTAATTATATGCATATTCTAGTTTTTGGGCAGGAGTAGTAACCAGATTAAATCGGGTACGTTTTTTATCCGGCCGTGAAAATACTGCTCCCTATCCCAAAGAAGTTAAAATAAGTGTTCATTCAGTATTGTTGTAATTGTCATTATTCCAAATATATATATATATATATATATAAAAAAAGAAAAAAACTGAGAGAAAAAATAATAATAATACAAATGTTAAAAAAAAAATTTTTTAAAATTCGGCCGATTAATCGGTATCGGCCTTGTATGGGTCCTCCAATAATCGGTATCGAAAAATCTTAATCGGTCAACCTCTAGTCCACACCCACTTCCCTTTGTCCACCAAGCCGTCATATCGGCTTAGCCCACTAGGGAACCTCCCCTATCATTTCTTTGTAACCATATCTACTGTTGTTTGTTTATGCATTTCTGTGATTATTTAGTTAGTAAATAAATCAATTATTAAGACAATTGGTGTATTGATGATTCATAGTAAAGGCTGGGTACGTGCAGATAACCAACAATTTACGACGTTTGGAATGAGACTAACGTGAGGTAAAGAATAATTCATTAATAAGAAGAATAATTCATTAATAAGAAGACTAATTGATCAGATATTAAAATATCTGAAGAGTTATATTAGGAAAATTATAACTTTGTAATGTGAAGATTGGTGCCCGACTTCCTAGTTAATTCCATTTCCATGATTAGTTTAATCACGTAATAATAATTACAGAGAATTGAGTTGATAAAATAATAGTCTTCACTTTTAATAATGCCGAAGACACGACACTTCACAGAACTGATCCATTCGAACGCGTGCAATGAGTCAGTCAGCCAGCCACTCAGTCCGTCAGTCACTAGTATTCATCTAAGATTGCCATGATATTGATGTGGTTCCTGAGATTAAAACACCAGACCAAAATCTGTTTACATGGAAAACCACCAGTCATTCAGTCAGACAGTCAACCAGCTAATTGATCAATTAAATCTCACACACAGCACTTACTGCGCACATCCTGGGAGAAGGCCTTGACCCAGGCATACATCTTGATGAACTTGATGTAGTTGAGGATCTCGTTCATCTTCTGCACCCGTCGGTCCGTCACGGCCACGCCCTTCCTCCTGAAGTAGGCCGTCAGCCTTGAGCTGAACATCTGAAGCAGGGAACACACAGTGAAATGTTGTTATATAATGTATTTTCATCGGTCGGTCGGTCGGTCGGTCGCTCTGTCTGTCTGTCTGTCTGTGTGTGTGTATATATATATATATATTATCGTCTGTATGCATGAACAGTACAAGTCAAAAGTTTGGACACACCTACTCATTCAAGGGTCTTTCTTGATTTTAACTATTTTCTACATTGTAGAACAATAGTGAAGACATCAAAACTATGAAATAACACATAGGGAATCATGTAGCAACCAAAAAAGTGTTAAACAAATCAAAATATATTTGAGATTCTTCAAAGTAGCCACCCTTTGCCTTGATGACAGCTTTGCACACTCTTGGCCTTCTCTCAACCAGCTTCAAGAGGTATATTGGAATGCCTTGTTAAAAGTAAATTTGTGGAATTTCTTTCCTTCTTAATGCGTTTGAGCCAATCAGTTTTGTTGTGACAAGGTATGGAAATATGGCGCCGGAGAGTATGGCTGCCGTCTTATCGGATCTTAACCAACCATGCTATTTTGTTTGTTTTTTCGCATTGTTCGTAACTTGTTTTGTACATAATGTTTCTGCAAACGTCTCTTATGACCGAAAAGAGCTTCTGGACATCAGAACTGGGATTACTCACCTCAAATTGGACGAGGAGTTCTTCTTCAATGAGTCGGACGCGAGGGATATGCTGCAGACATCCGACCAGGCCCAGATCCCCGTGATTCGCTGGAAAAGGAAACGTAGGTTTCGTGGAAAGAGATCAGGATGCCTTGTGAGGATCAGGCGACGAGTGGCTAATCTTCCCTTGCCTTCCATTCTGCTAGCTAACGTTCAATCGCTGGAAAATAAATGGGACGAACTGAAAGCATGTATATCCTACCAACGGGACATTAAAAACTGTAATATCTTATGTTTCACCGAGTTGTGGCTGAACGATGACATTAAGAACATACAGCTGGTGGGTTATACACTATCGGCAGGACAGAACAGCAGCCTCTGGTAAGATACGGGGCGGGGGCCTATGTATATTTGTAAACAATAGCTGTTGCATGATATCTAAGGAAGTATCAGGATTTTGCTCGCCTGAGGTAGAGTATTTCATGATAAGCTGTAGACCACACTATCTACCTAGAGAGTTTTCTTCTGTATTTTTCGTAGCCGTCTACATACCACCACAGACCAGAGGATTGCACTAAAACCATACTCAATGAGCTGTATTCCGCCATAAGCAAACAGGAAAATGCTCATCCAGAGGCGGCGTTCCTAGTTGCCGGGGACTTTAATGCAGGGAAACTTAAAATCGGTTTTACCTACAGTCGTGGCCAAAAGTTGAGAATGACACAAATATTAATTTTCCCAAAGTCTGCTGCCTCAGTTTGTATGATGGCAATTTGCATACACTCCAGAATGTTATGAAGAGTGATCAGATGAATTGCAATTGATTGCAAAGTCCCTCTTTGCCATGCAAATGAACTGAATCCCCAAACAACATTTCCACTTTATTTCAGCCCTGCCACAAAAGGACCAGCTGACATCATGTCAGTGATTCTCTCGTTAACACAGGTGTGAGTGTTGACGAGGACAAGGCTGGAGATCACTCTGTCATGCTGATTGAGTTTGAATAACAGACTGGAAGCTTCAAAAGGAGGGTGGTGCTTGGAATCATTGTTCTTCCTCTGTCAACCATGGTTACCTGCAAGGAAACACGTGCCGTCATCATTGCTTTGCACAAAAAGGGCTTCACAGGCAAGGATATTGCTGCCAGTAAGATTGCACCTAAATCAACCATTTATCGGATCATCAAGAACTTCAAGGAGAGCGGTTCAATTGTTGTGAAGAAGGCTTCAGGGCGCCCAAGAAAGTCCAGCAAGCGCCAGGACCGTCTCCTAAAGTTGATTCAGCTGTGGGATCGGGGCACCACAAGTACAGAGCTTGCTCAGGGATGGCAGCAGGCAGGTGTGAGTGCATCTGCACGCACAGTGAGGTGAAGACTTTTGGAGGATGGTCTGGTGTCAAGAAGGGCAGCAAAGAAGCCACTTCTCTCCAGGAAAAACATCAGGGAGAGACTGATATTCTGCAAAAGGTACAGGGATTGGACTGCTGAGGACTGGGGTAAAGTCATTTTCTCTGATGAATCCCCTTTCTGATTGTTTGGGGCATCCGGAAAAAAGCTTGTCCGGAGAAGACAAGGTGAGCCCTACCATCAGTCCTGTGTCATGCCAACAGTAAAGCATCCTGAGGCCATTCATGTGCGGGGTTGCTTCTCAGCCAAGGGAATGGGCTCACTCACAATTTTGCCTAAGAACACAGCCATGAATAAAGAATGGTACCAACACATCCTCCGAGAGCAACTTCTCCCAACCATCCAGAAACAGTTTGGTGACGAACAATGCCTTTTCCAGCATGATGGAGCACCTTGCCATAAGGCAAAAGTGATAACTAAGTGCCTAGGGGAACAAAACATCGATATTTTGGGTCCATGGCCAGGAAACTCCCCAGACCTTAATCCCATTGAAAACTTGTGGTCAATCCTCAAGAGGCGGGTGGACAAACAAAAACCCACAAATTCTGACAAACTCCAAGCATTGATTATGCAAGAATGGACTGCCATCAGTCAGGATGTGGCCCAGAAGTTAATTGACAGCATGCCAGGGCGGATGTATAGGTCTTGAAAAAGAAGGGTCAACACTGCAAATATTGACTCTGCATCAACTTCATGTAATTGTCAATAAAAGCCTTTGACACTTATGAAATGCTTGTAATTATACTTCAGTATTCCATAGTAACATCTGACAAAAATATCGAAAGACACTGAGGCAGCAGACTTTGTGAAAATTAATATTTGTGTCATTCTCAACTTCTTTTACATTCTCACTTTTGGCCACAAATGTAATTTGTATCAGCATGTTAAATGTGCAACCCGAGGTGAAAATAATTCTAGACCACATTTACTCCACACACAGAGATGCATACAAAGCTCTCCCTCACCCTTCATTTGGCAAATCTGACCATAACTCTATCCTCCTGATTCCTGCTTACAAGCAAAAATTAAAGCAGGAAGCACCAGTGACTTGGTCTATAAAAAAAGTGGTTAGATGAAGCAGATGCTAAACTACAGGACTGCTTTGCTAGCACAGACTGGAATATGTTCCGGGATTCTTCCGATGGCATTGAGGAGTACACCACATCAGTCACTGGCTTTATCAATAAGTGCACTGAGGACGTCGTCCGAACAGTCACTGTACCTACATACCCCAACCAGAAGCCATGGATTACAGGCAACATTCGCACTGAGCTAAAGGGTAGAGCTGCCGCTTTCAAGGGGTGGGACACTAACCTGGAAGCTTATAAGAAATCCCGCTATGCCCTCCAACGAACCATCAAACAGGCAAGCATCAATACAGGACTAAAATCTAATCGTACTACACCGGCTCCAACACTCGTCGGATGTGGCAGAGCTTGCAAACTATTACAGACTACAAAGAGAAGCACAGCCAATGACACGAGCCTACCAGACAAGCTAAATAACTTCTATGCTCGCTTCGAGGCAAGTAACACTGAAACATGCATGAGAGCATCAGCTGTTCCGGACAATTGTGTGATCACGCTCTCCGCAGCCGATGTGAGTAAGACCTTTAAACAGGTCAACATTCACAAGGCCACTGGACAAGATGGATTACCAGAACGTGTACTCTGAGCATGCGCTGACCAACTGGCAAGTGTCTTCACTGACATGTTCAACCTCTCCCTGTCTGAGTCTGTAATATCAACAAGTTTCAAGCAGACCACCATAGTCCCTGTGCCTAAGAACACAAAGGTAACCTGCCTAAATGACTACCGACCCGTAGCACTCACGTCTGTAGCCATGAAGTGCTTTGAAAGGCTGATCATGGCTCACGTCAACACCATTTCCCAGAAACCCTAGACCAGTGGTCACCAACCGGTTGATCACGATCGACTTGTCGATCTCCAAGGCTTTTCTAGTCGATTTCCGAACATCTCTGTAAACAACCCAACGAGAAAGCCTTGTGTTACTATTTTTTGTATTAGTCTCGGGCTGTTGGTGGTAGGTGCAATTCAGCTGCCCTGCTCCCCGGTTAGGCAAACTGTTGCCATTTCATGTGTCTGAAGGTACAAACTCTGCTTTCCCGGTGGGCCTGGAGAGGAAATCAAGTGCACTATGCCACCGCTGGCCAATCAGATTACTCAGATGACCGAGTCTGCAGTAACGTAGCAGGGATAAAAGAATGCTGTGGCAAAATTGATACTGTGAGATTTCAAAACGTTTAAAACCATGACTCGAGAGAGACTGTCAACGAATACAGCAAAGAGCTGAGCTCATGTTTAAGTTCTTACTCATCACTGTCAACACTTTGTATTCAACACTTTTATAACCCATAAAATGTGCGTTCTTCCCATTTTCACTCAGCGCTACAACAAGCAGTGCAGCAGTAATGAATGAGTAGGAAAGTGTATCTACAGGCTTGCATTGTTATTATTAGTGACTTGGGCCTTTTTTAATATCAAGGGATATTTAACTTTCTCTGTTCATAGGAGTAACAACATGAATTTGTGCATGAGGCAGAAATAATGCGGTTCGAGTCGAGTTTCGCCATCAGCTGGAAGACGGTGTCCCTTTTTGGTCAGTGTCAGTGGAGGAAAGGGAGAGCGGAGGGATGTTGAGAGACGGACCCCTCAGTCTGCTGCTCTCTCCCTCCGCTGAGACTGACCATCAGATGCAGGCATCATCAGCCCAGGAAAATAAAAAGCGAATTATTTAAATGTATGCTCACTCAGCTGTGCCTCACAAGTAATACAAACAATGGATCTATTACTGGTGTGATTATATAGCCTACCTCAAATTTTGAAATAATAAAAATAAATGTCCCAAACAACAATGCATTGGCAGGTAAATTCAAGCAAAGTCAGTATGCGGTGATAATGTATTGGGCATATAGCTTACTGCACTAACCTCATTGCTACAGTACTGTTTTTAATTGGCTATTGTTGCATAGGCTTACATTTTTTAAGCCATGTTAATAAAAAATTCAGAGCGGTACATCTCTGCATGCATTTTGACTGAGAAAGTGATCTTGACTCAGAAAAGGTTGGTGACCACTGCCCTAGAACCACTCCAATTTGCATACCGCACCAACAGATCCATAGATGATGCAATCTCTATTGCACTCCACAATGCCCTTTCCCACCTGGACAAAAGGAACACCTATGTGAGAATGCTATTCATTGACTACAGCTCGGCGTTCAAAACCATAGTACATTCAAAGCTCATCACTAAGCTAAGCACCCTGGGACTAAACACCTCCCTCTGCAACTGGATCCTGGACTTCCTGACGGGCCGCCCCCAGGTGGTAAGGGTAGGTAACAACACATCTGCCACACTGATCCTCAACACGGGGGCCCCTCAGGGGTGCGTGCTCAGTCCCCTCCTCTACTCCCTGTTCACTCATGACTGCACGGCCAGGCACGACTCCAACACTATCACTAAGTTAGCTGATGACACAAGTGGTAGCCTGATCTCCGACAACAATGAGATAGCCTATAGGGGGAAAGTCAGAGACCTGACCGTGTGGTGCCAGGACAACAACCTCTCCCTCAACGTGATCAAGACAAAGGAGATGATTGTGGACTACAGGAAAAAGAGGACCAAGCACGCCCCATTCTCATCGACGGGGCTGTAGTGGAGCAGGTTGAGAGGTACAAGTTCCTTGGCATCCACATCACCAACAAACTATCATGGTCCAAGCACACCAAGACAGTTGTGAAGAGGGCACAACAAAACCTATTCCCCCTCAGGAGAGTGAAAAGATTTGGCATGGGTCCTCAGATCCTCAAAAGGTTTTACAGCTGCACCATCAAGAGCATCCTGACGGGTTGCATCACGGCCTGGTATGGCAACTGCTCGGCCTCCGACCGCAAGGCACTACAGAGGGTAGTGCGTACGGCCCAGTACATCACTGGGGCTAAGCTTCCTGCCATCCAGAACCTCTATACCAGGTGATGTCAAAGGAAGGCCCTAAAAATTGTTAAAGACTCCAGCCACCCTAGTCATAGACTATTCTCTCTGCTACCACACAGCAAGCGGTAGCGGAACGCCAAGTCTAGGTCCAAGAGGCTTCTAAACAGCTGCTACCCCCAAGCCATACGACTTCTGAACAGCTAATCAAATGGCTACCAGCCTATTTGCATTGCCCCCCCCCCACACGCTGCTGCTTCTCTCTGTTATTATCTATGCATAGTCATTTTAACCAACAATGCAGTTTTAAGAAAATCCCTAAAAAAGTAAGAGATAAGTATAACAAAACATTGAAGAGCAGCAGTAAATAACAATAGCTGGGCTGTATACAGGGGGTACTGGTGCAGAGTCAATGTGTCAATGTGAGGGGGGCACCGGTGTAGAGGTAATGGAGGTAATTATGTACACGTAGGTCGAGTTATTAAGGGCTTGTAAGTAAGCATTTCACTGTATTTGGCGCATGTGACAAATAACATTTGATTTGATTTACAGAAGATAACCCTTTTAGGTAAAAGACCCCAAAGTCCATATTATGGCAAGAACAGCTCAAACAAGCAAAGAGAAACGACATCCCATCATTACTTTAAGACAGTCAATGTGTGAAATGTCAAGAACTTTGAAAGTTTCTTCAAATGCATTCGCAAAAACCATCAAGCGCTATCATGAAACTGGCTCTCATGAGGACCGCCACAGGAATGGAAGACCCAGAGTTACCTCTGCTGCAGAGGATAAGTTAATTAGAGTTACCAGCCTCAGAAATTGCAGCCCAAATAAATGCTTCACAGGGTTCAAGTAATAGATACATCTCAACATCAACTGTTCAGAGGAGACTGCGTTAATCAGGCCTTCAAATAAACCACTACTAATGAACACCAATAAGAATAAGAGACTTATTTGGGCCAAGAAACACGAGCAATGGACATTAGACCGTTGGAAATCTGTCCTTTGGTCTGATGAGTCCAAATGTGAGATTTTTGGTTCCAACCGCCATGTCTATGTGAGATGCAGAGTAGGTGAACGAATGATCTCTGCATGTGTTTCCCACCGTGAAGCATGGAGGAGGAGGTGTGATGGTGCTTTGCTGGTGACACTGTCTGTGATTTATTTAGAATTCAAAGCACACTTAACCAGCATGGCTACCAGAGCATTCTGCAGCGCTACGCCATCCCATCTGGTTTGCACTTAGTGGGACTATCATTTGTTTTTCAACAGGACAATGACCCAACACACCTCTAGGCTGTGTACGGGCTATTTGACCAAGAAGGAGAGTGATGGAGTGCTGCATCAGATGACCTGGCCTCCACAATCACCCGACCTCAACCCAATTGAGATGGCTTGGGATGAGTTGGACCGCAGAGTGAAGGAAAAGCAGCCAACAAGTGCTCAGCATATGTGGGAACTTCTTCAAGACTGTTGGAATAGCATTCCAGGTGAAGTTGGTTGAGAGAATGCCAAGAATGTGCAATGCTGTCATCAAGGCAAAGGGTGGCTACTTTGAAGAATCTCACATATAAAATATATTTTGATTTGCTTAACACTTGTTTGATTACTACATGATTCCATATGTGTTATTTCATAGTTTTGATGTCTTCACTATTATTATACAATGTAGATAATAGTAAAAATAAAGAAAAACCCTTGAATGAGTAGGTGTGTCCAAATGTTTTACTGGTACTGTAAGTATGCATGCACGCTGCTCACCATAGCAGGGTAGAAAAGGATAAAGACTGCAGAGCCCAGTAAGGAGGTGGGCCCCAGTATAGCCAGGTTGTAGCCCATCCCCAGCACAGCAATAAGAGGCCCGCCTGCCAGCAGACTGCCCACAGCCGCCGCCTCAAACATCCGCTGGCCGTCGTTAGAACACATGTTGATCAACTGCAAGAGAGAGAGCGCGATAGACACTTACATCAGTACAGAACTACACCGTCTCTATCTCTTACTCTGCACGCACATTGTATTGCATTGCAAATCATGTATTTCGGAAACAATAGCAAACTGTTTTGCAATGCTAGTACTGTATTAAAGGTGGGTTTCTCGTTCAGACTAAAGATAAGCAACATCTGAAAAGGTTGAGCCTAAATGAGAGCTAGCATTATTGTGAGGCTAATCATTATCTCACCCCAGTCCCCCCACCCCATCTCCCCAGCCCAGTTCTCTTAAAGAAAAACATTTGCGTGAAGCCTCTGTCTGGTGGTCCCACCTGTCCCATGGATTTGTCTCGGATGCTGCGGAGCCGGAGGATCTTGTGGAAGGCCATGGTGAGGATGGCTCCCCGCAGGCGGGTGCCTGTGCGGTAGTTGAGGGCCCAGGTGAGCGCCAGTGACCAGGAGCGGACCAGCTCGGTGCACAGCAGCCCCACGACCAGCAGCAGGCCGTATGGCAGATCAGGCTCTGCCTGCTCTGTGTACTCCAACAGCCGCTTCACCACAAAGGCCTAGCAGGAGTGGAGAGGGCAGGGATGAGGAGGGGGAAAGATGAGAGAGCACAGGACACGTGACTGACAGCAGCACCATGTCCAAGAGACATCTACACCAGTGCCATCATCATCATGGACATCTACTAATTCAAGACTAGCTAAAGCCGTCATGCCATAAACTACCGATAATCATCTGAAGAGGGAAGTTGAACAGGCTCTACTGATTAGAGATAGAATACTTTTTCTTTAGTTTCAGCTCTCACCCTTTGCTAAGATTTTGTTAAGATCCTTTAAAAGAGAACAATAGAAACAGTGAACAGAGAAACCCATTCCAACATGACATTTCCTACTGTTTGCATCATCAGGTAAACGGATTCAGACATTCATTGATGATACCTTCAGACACTATACCTACAGTCACATCGGGTGGGGGGGCCGTGCAGTTACACTACCGTTCAAAAGTTTGGGGTCACTTAGAAAAGTCCTTCTTTTTGAAAGAAAAGCACATTTTTGTCCATTAAAATAACATCAAATTGATCAGAAATACAGAGTAAATGACTATTGTTGCTGGAAACAGCTTATTTTTTATGGAATATCTACATAGGCGTACAGAGGCCCATTATCAGCAACCATCACTCCTGTGTTCCAATGGCACGGTGTGTTAGCTAATCCAAGTTGATCATTTTAAAAGGCTAATTGATCATTAGAAAACCCTTTTGCAATTATGTTAGCACAGGCTCAAAATGGCCAGAAACAAAGAACTTTCTTAAACTTGTCAGTCTATTCTTGTTCTGAGAAATGAAGGCTATTCCATGTGAGAAATTGCCAAGAAACTGAAGATCTCATACAACGCTGTGTACTACTCCCTTCACAGAACAGCAAACTGTCTCTAAACAGAATAGAAAGAGAAGTGGGAGGCCTCGGTGCACAACTGAGCAATTTCTCGCATAGAATAGCTTTCATTTCTCAGAACAAGAATAGACTGACGAGTTTCAGAAGAAAGTGCGTTGTTTCTGGCCATTTTGAGACTGTAATCGAACCCATAGATGCTGATGCTCCAGAAACTCAACTAGTCTAAAGAAGGCCAATTTTATTGCTTTTTTAATCAGGACAACAGTTTTCAGCTGTGCTAACATAATTGCAAAAGGGTTTTCGAATGATTAACTTGGATTAGCTAACACAACGTGCCATTGGAACACAGGAGTGATGGTTGCTGATAAAGGGCTTCTGTACGCCTATGTAGATATTCCATTTTTTTTTTAAGTCTGCAGTTTCCAGCTGCAATAGTCATTAACAAAATTAATGTCAACACTGTCTTTCTGATCAATTTGATGTTATTTTAATTGACAAATTTCTAAGTGACCCCAAACTTTTGAACGGTAGTGTATGTCTAATAGGCCTGGAAGCAGATTATACAATTGAGAAAGATTGAGCAAAGTGAATAGAAAAAAAGTCTGGATTCCACACACACACACACTGATGATGTACCAACAATCAATTCTACATTCAAGTTAATCAGTCCACAACCAGGGAGTGTCAGCAAACCTAAATTGTTGATAAATGCATGTTTTATTTAAATAGGCAAATAGAAACCGTGAAACCATTTATGTAAACTATTTTTAAAAATTGCACAAACAGCACACATGTAATTCAATCATAAACAGGTCAACAACAAAAAAAACAGCTGATCAGATCCAGCAGGAAAGAGTAGCATTTCACATCAGAGGCACAAGATCAGGTCAACAGAGTTTTGAAAGGTTTAGCCTCAGTCTTTTAGTTTGTTTTGTTTACGTTTCTAGTCCTCTTGGTTGAGATATGTGACATCTCATATTTAGTTGCGTTAGGTCATTGTCCAAAGATCCAAAGAGGGAGAAGAGGGTGGGCAATAATAAAAATAGAAGCGAAGCCCCTCTGCCCTGCCCCACTGGCACTGATCCTACAGAAAGGGTGTTCCACCAGCGGGCCAGGTCAACCTGGCTTTTAGTGAGGGGGGGATTATGAGGCCCCAAAAAGGTAGAGTCTGTAGATACAAGCCTAGTATTTTGTATCTCCCCCCTCTAGCCTGAACAGTCCAACAACACCTCGCATTTAGGGGGAAAACCAGGTCGATTGTCTGAGACACTAATATGAAAGTCTGACTGAGCATTTGGGTGGAAGTTTGTTTATAACAGCAGATCGTTATCAGTGTTAAATCAAGAAAAACAAAACAGCACTGAACATTGCATACAAACATAAAAATAAAAACAATGTTAACGACATCGAACAGCATTTTACAGTGCTTTGTGGTAACCCATCAGTTATTTTTTTAAGAGATTTTTTATATGAGAGAGAGAGAGAGAGAGAGAGAGAGAGAGAAACATTTCAGAGAAAGAACTTTGATCCATCCCTGCATGAGAAACATGCCCTTACCTCTCCGGCTTTCTTCCCCCAGGGTCTCTGCCTGCTTCACTCTCTATTTCTCGCCGAGGGGTTTAAACGGACACCCTGTGGAATCTGAAGAACAGCCTCTGTCACACGCCACCTTGCATGGGGGGGAGCAGTGAGCACAAACACTTGTATGCCATGCCCTCACCCCGTCCCAAACTGCCCATCTATAATAATAGGGGTAATACAATAATCTTCCCAGCTAACACATTTTGGTTAACGTTCTGGGAAAAAAGCATTAGGTTGTGGGAAGGTTCCTGAACCAACATAATGTTCTCAGAACATTGTAGGCAAATTATTTTTCAAATTCCCAAAGGAGATCCACTAGGAAGCATTACAGGAACATTCTGTGCTAGCTTGGTTGCTTTAACCTGGGTGAGAGACACAGGTGTGTTGCTGTGCTGCTATACTAAGAGCAGATGACACAGTACTTGGGATGCAAAATTACTAAAACTTTCCCAAAGTTTCTGGGTTTTCCTGAAAATTAACAAAACCTGAGAATTGTGGAAAGGTTTCGGGAATTTTGCAACCCTTCACAGCACAGAGGTAGAGACGGCTCACTGTGGTCCCTGTGGAAGAGAGGAGGATGACAGAGGCTATCCTAGGAAAAATGGGACTGATTAACCCTAACACCTGGGTCGTGTTCATTAGGACACGCAACAGAAAACGCTTTGCATCGCATAACAAAAATGTGTCCAGGTAGTTCCTCCCTGTTTCAGTCCGTTTTTTTCCGTTTGGTGCATAACGAACACAACCCTTCCCTCTAAAGCACCTGTTCTCACCTAGGAGGCCTACAAACACCTGAATAACATAAAGAACAGCTGTAGGATGGACAATTGCAACAGGTGTCATTTATCTAGTCACAGAGACCATCTAGGGGCGACAGACAGGAGCATGGTTTCTGACTAGGTGTTGTTAACTAAAGAACGAGGATTCACAATTTCCATAACCCATAACATTGTAGTCTCCTCAAAAAAGCCAGACACAATGGATCCAAGATGACACCATTGAATCGAAAAGAAACCGATTTGAGTTGGACTGGTAAAAACCCCAAAACAACCCATTCCATAACCCTCCTGTAGTATCCAGTTCATTTGTTTAGAATGAGTGGTCAGTAAGGCATGTTTCAGACCACAGTGTAGCCCTTTACACTCGTACCCGTAAACGGGTTGAAAATGGCAGATTTGGGCACTGATAAGCACCTAAATTGGAACACAGCGGCTGTACAGTAACATGCTATAAATTATGTTAGAGCTCAGGCTCTGCGCTTCATAGCACTGTATTGGTTTTCACTGACAGCCGTCCTGAACTTGACTAGAAGTTGCGCTCATCCCTCCCGCCTATTGGGCAACTTTGTTGTCTGAGGGGAAATGCTGTAAATGAAGAGGACTCGATGCATTTTGAAAGATGAGACATTAAGGATTATCATAAATACCACATTGATGTCATACAAGCAGCCAAACACCTGCGAGTCCAAATGTGCACTTCACATTTCAATATCATAAAACTCATATTTAGTGTCAATGTTTTTGCTCCACAGTTAGATGACATGGTGTCATAGGCTCATTATGTTCAAAAATTCACTGCAGAATACTCACCTGAATGCACTCACGCACCCAAACCTATTTCTATGCAAACCAAAATGACCATCTGTTTCTCTGAACTGCCTAGTGAAGCCTAGCACTAATATCATATTTTAGAACTTAGCTGGTCATGTTGGCAATAGAACACGCTTTCAAATAATTCCCACCTGAACTAGATCGACATTTATAAATGGGCCATTTTTGGATTGTGGAAACAACAGTAATTGTGTGATGGCAGAGATGCAGGGTTGTGTTCCAAACAAAGCAAATACAATTGTGCTTGCTCTAGTTCCTCAGCGGCACAGCTAGGAAAACTAAAAAAGACTAGTTGAGTCATAAAAATGCATTGAAATTACCTAGGAACTGCACACTTTGGAAAGGTGTGTAGCCACTTTGAAACACCATTTAGACCCTTCCGTCAAACCCTTGTCCTTTTTTTGTCTTATGTTGCACCTCCACCACATTTACCGTGAAATGTATTATCATGTTACTGAATGAATCCAGAGTTTTTTCAGATTTCATTATAAACAAATGCGACGAAAAGTACAGTAAATGTAAAATGCACATAAAAATCAACAGTGTAATGTTTGGATTCAGTCTTGTGTCAGGTGAACGGTTGTGTCCTCAATTTAGGTCTAATCATTTTCCCATAATCTCCAAACTGTTCCCTTTCAATTGCTACCATGCTTATGCTTTTCATATTTCTTCTGTAAGAAACATTTCAATTTAGCCCTATCCATATACGCCAATTCCCACGAGTGTAAAGGGTTAACATTGAGACAGAAGAATCTTAACACATGTAACACTCACCTGTAGGCCTCAGCCTTGATGGAGGGAAGGGGACAGAGGCAGGGGGAGAGAGCGCTACTGAAAGAAAGCCTCCACAGGGGAAGGATGAGATGACGTTACTTACTGGGCCACTGAAGCCGGCTAGCTGGGTGACCATGAGGCAGAGGATGGAGAGAAGAAGGCGCGTCCGACAGAACACCCAGACTACACCGCACAGGGAGGCCTCGTCCCCTTTCACCCTGCGCTCCTCCTCCCACAGGCCGGCCAGCCTGCGCACACACAGGTGATCAAACCAGTCGACCAACAATCACTCACTTTATTCTCCCTCTGCTAAGAGTCAAGACTGGAATTGTCGTGCCAGAGACAGGCACCACATATGGGTACAAATCCAGTCTCAGCCTTTTCTCTGTATTCCTCTGAAACTGTCCCCACTCTACATTCTGGTTATCACAGTCCATAAAACACATTTTCTTAAGGGGAAAAAACGACAACTGTTGAGAACTCCGACCCAAACCAAGACCAGTTAAAATGTTGACAAATAAGACAGAGGCCGAGACCCAGGCCAAGCGGGTTCTTGGCATCTTTCAATTACCTATCCTTGGAAGGGTGACCTTTGTGACCCCATATGTGCAGCAATCAGTACTGACCTGTGGCGGTTGACCTTGCAGCTTTCAAACTGGGACACGGCCCACACATCCTCCAGCTGTAGCTGGCCTTTGCGGTGGGCGTGAACGGCCAACGGGGTCAGCCAGTTGAAGGTCATGAAGGAGAAGAGGCCCGCATTGTCCACCGGGTGCTCGTGCCTGTGGGGGGAGTGGGGTGGAGTTGTGGGGGACAGATACAGTTAGAGGAACTTCTCCTCATGTACAGCAAGAGGAGTCTCTCTCTCAAGATTTCCTCCTTAGTTATTCCTTGCCACCATGTTGCCAGAGAGCACATACAGATAAAGTCAGAAGTTTACATACACCTTAGCCAAATACATTTAAACTCAGTTTTTCACAATTCTTCAAAATTCAGGTCAGTTAGTATCACCAATTTATTTCAGCTTTTATTTCTTTCATCACATTCCCGGTGGGTCAGAAGTTTACATACTCAATTAGTATTTGGTAGCATTGCCTTTAAATTGTTTAACTTGGGTCAAACGTTTCAGGTAGCCTTCCACAAGCTTCCCACAATAAGTTGGGTGAATTTGGCCCATTCCTCTTGACAGAGCTGGTGTAACTGAGTCAGGTTTGTAGGCCTCCTTGCTCGCACACTGTTACGTTCCCCAGTTTTTGTGTTGTGGGTTTGTATAGGTATGTGTATTTCAGGAAATGGCTTCCTGGATTCCCACAAGCAGCTGATTGGTCGGCCCGATGAACGATTGGAGCTGACCCCGCCCTCTCGTCAGATAAAGCTGTCTGCAATTACAAACTGCTCCAGCTGGATAAAAGCCAGTGTTTCTTTGTTAGGGGAGAGAGCTTCTTGGTATGTCCTGTGTTGGTTGTTGGTCTGTATGAATTTTTGTAAAGTATTTTGTAGCCAGTTCTGCTGACGTTTGTGTACGCCATAGGACGTGTTTTTGATAAGTGAAATGTTCACTTTAAGTTTGTATTATTCTGTTTCATTTGTTCCCGGGAGGGGAAGGGAAAGGCACCTTGGGAGTGCTTAGGAAAGAGGCCTGCGGGTATACATATACCCGTAGTATGAACTATGTCTAAGCACAGTAGGAAAGACCTGGACGGACCATCCCCTGTATTTTAGTTAGTGTGCTAGTTAGGTAAGTTGTGGGTAGGTAAGGTAGGAGAGGGGGCTCTTTAACTTTCTTTGCTTTAACTATTACTTTCTTTGTCCAGACCCTTTTCCCCAAATTACCGTGTGATGGAAATAAATTCCCTGTAAACGGTAATATATTCTGCCTCTGTCATCCTTACCTGCACCTACAGTCACATACCTCTTTCACTCCATGGGCAGTTGCGTGGTGTTGCATTCCCTCCAAGAGGCGTGCATAACACACACGCTTTTTCAGTTCTGCCCACAAATTTTCTATGGGATTGAGGTCAGGGCTTTGTGATGGCCACTCCTATACCTTGACTTTGTTGTTCTTAAGCCATTTTTCCACAACTTTGGAAGTATGCTTGGGGTTATTGTTCATTTGGAAGACCCATTTGCGACCAAGCTTTAACTTGCTGACTGATGTCTTGAGACGTTGTTTCAAAATAATCCACAATTTTCCTTTCACATGATGCCATCTATTTTGTGAAGAGTACCCGTCCCTGCTGCAGCAAAGCCCCCCCCCCCCCCCACAACATGATGCTGCCACACCCGTGCTTCACGGTTGGGATGGTGTTCTTCGGCTTACAAGTACCCCCCTTTTTTCCTCCCAACATAACAATGGTCATTATGGCCAAACAGTTCTATTTTTGTTTCATCAGACCAGAGGACATTTCTTCAAAAAGTACGATCTTTGTCCCCATGTGCAGTTGCAAACCGTAGTCTGGCTTTTTTATGGCGGTTTTGGAGCAGTGGCTTCTTCCTTGCTGAGCGGCCTTTCGGGTTATGATATAGGACTCATTTTACTGTGGATATAGATACTTTTGTACCTGTTTCCTACAGCATCTTCACAAGGTTCTTTGCTGTTCTGGGATTGATTTGAACTTTTCGCACCAAGTATGTTCATCTCTAGTAGACAGAACGCGTCTCCTTCCTGAGCGGTATGATGGCTGCGTGGTCCCATGGTGTTTATAATTGCGTACTATTGTTTGTACAGATGAACGTGGTACCTTCAGGCGTTTGGAAAATGCCCCCAAGGATGAACCAGACTTGTGGAGGTCTACAATTTTTTTCTGAGGTGTTGGTTGATTTCTTTTTGATTTTCCCATGATGTCACGCAAAGAGGCACTGAGTTTGAAGGTAGGTCTTAAAATACATCCACAGGTACACCTCCAATTGACTCAAATTATGTCAATTAGCCTAACAGAAGCTTCTAAAGCCATGACATTTTCTGGCTGTTTTCCAAGCTGTTTAAAGGCACGGTCAACTTAGTGTATGAACTTCTGACCCGCTGGAATTGTGATACAGTGAAATAATCTGTCTGTAAACAATTGTTGGAAAAATGACTTGTCGTGCACAAAGTAGATGTCCTAACCGACTTGCCAAAACTATAGTTTGTTAACAAGAAATTTGTGGAGTGGTTGAAACACTTAGGTTGGAGTCATTAAAACTAGGTTATGTAAACTTCTGACTTCAACTGTATATCTAGGACCTAGTCTTTCCTGACCACTTGGCCTCACAAGGAAAAACTCTAGGTCCTACCAATATGCACCTGTAACAGTGTCCGGTGGTGGTGGTGCTGCTTGCTTACTTGCTGGTGGAGCGAATAGGTTTGAGGACGCCGACACTGTGTTGGTATTTGCTCCGCACTGCTTCCTCCTCCAGCTCTTTCATGTAGGGAGCACCACCGTCCAGGGACAAACCACCCTCTGCCCTTGCCGCCGTTTCCAGTGCATCCTGGGATTGATGGAGATTAATGTATAGTCAATAAGAGCAGATACATTTTAAACAATGACGTATTGGATGCATTGGAAGCATTTAGCTTGTGGCGGATGTCACAGTGCGGATGTTAGAGGTAGCCGTATCACCTACTTCAGCTCACCCCGAGACTAGACCCTGGGACCTTGTCCTAACAAACACACGTGACTACCCTCCTAAAACGTACTTAGCCAGTCACGCCACCAAAAAGGATTTAAATTGGAAACAAGTGGATACATCTCAGGTTCAGGAGTGTGTTTATAAATCCCCATCCGTTACACTTACACTCATTTTTGTAGTATCTGCCCCTACTAGTTTGATGACAGTACATTTGAGAAGTTCACATAGACATGACTCGAGAGGAAGATACTTGTTGCCAGTCATCAAGTATTAGGTAATCATCTGGCCGCCTCATTGCTCCGAGTGCCAGAGGGCAAAGAAAGCAGAACCTTGTAGTATACATCCCAAATGGCACCCTATTGCCTACATAGGGCAATGGTAAAAAGTAGTGCACTATGAGCCCTCGTCAAAAGTAGTACACTAGGTTCTAATCTTGGTGTGAGCGTTCTTTAAAAGCAACACTCACAGATTAAACATGAGCCGCGATGCATCCACAAACGCCCCCCTCCCATGACATCATTGACCTCTCCTAAACCAGGATCTTGAAAAGGCCACTACATAAAGATGCGTTCACGCTAAGCTGAATGCTACATCCTCCACCGCTGCTTACATAATGAACGAGGTTGGTTAATGCAGAATTCATTACCACTTCTTACCCTACAAAACCTTTAGCTTTGAAAAGAGCATTATATATATATATATATATACACACACACACACACACACACTGCTCCAAAAAATAAAGGGAACACTAAAATAACACATCCTAGATCTGAATGAATGAAAAAATCTTATTAAATACTTTTTTCTTTACATAGTTGAATGTGCTGACAACAAAATCACACAAAAATCAATCAATGGAAATCCAATGTATCAACCCATGGAGGTCTGGATTTGGAGTCACACTCAAAATTAAAGTGGAAAACCACACTACAGGCTGATCCAACTTTGATGTAATGTCCTTAAAACAAGTCAAAATGAGGCTCAGTAGTGTGTGTGGCCTCCACGTGCCTGTATGACCTCCCTACAACGCCTGGGCATGCTCCTGATGAGGTGGCGGATGGTCTCCTGAGGGATCTCCTCCCAGACCTGGACTAAAGCATCCGCCAACTCCTGGACAGTCTGTGGTGCAACGTGGCGTTGGTGGATGGAGCGAGACATGATGTCCCAGATGTGCTCAATTGGATTCAGGTCTGGGGAACGGGCGGGCAGTCCATAGCATCAATGCCTTCCTCTTGCAGGAACTGCTGACACACTCCAGCCACATGAGGTCTAGCATTGTCTTGCATTAGGAGGAACCCAGGGCCAACCGCACCAGCATATGGTCTCACAAGGGGTCTGAGGATCTCATCTCGGTACCTAATGGCAGTCAGGCTACCTCTGGCGAGCACATGGAGGGCTCTGCGGCCCCCCAAAGAAATGCCACCCCACACCATGACTGACCCACCGCCAAACCGGTCATGCTGGAGGATGTTGCAGGCAGCAGAACGTTCTCCACGGCGTCTCCAGACTCTGTCACGTCTGTCACATGTGCTCAGTGTGAACCTGCTTTCATCTGTGAAGAGCACAGGGCGCCAGTGGCGAATTTGCCAATCTCTGTGTTCTCTGGCAAATGCCAAACGTCCTGCACGGTGTTGAGCTGTAAGCACAACCCCCACCTGTGGACGTCGGGCCCTCATACCACCCTCATGGAGTCTGTTTCTGACCGTTTGAGCAGACACATGCACATTTGTGGCCTGCTGGAGGTCATTTTGCAGGGCTCTGGCAGTGCTCCTCCTGCTCCTCCTTGCACAAAGGCGGAGGTAGCGGTCCTGCTGCTGGGTTGTTGCCCTCCTACGGCCTCCTCCACGTCTCCTGATGTACTGGCCTGTCTCCTGGTAACGCCTCCATGCTGTGGACACTACGCTGACAGACACAGCAAACTTCTTGCCACAGCTCGCATTGATGTGCCATCCTGGATGAGCTGCACTACCTGAGCCACTTGTGTGGGTTGTGGACTCCGTCTCATGCTACCACTAGAGTGAAAGCACCGCCAGCATTCAAAAGTGACCAAAACATCAGCCAGGAAGCATAGGAACTCAGAAGTGGTCTGTGGTCACCACCTGCAGAACCACTCCTTTATTGGGGGTGTCTTGCTAATTGCCTATAATTTCCACCTGTTGTCTATTCCATTTGCACAACAGCATGTGAAATTTATTGTCAATCAGTGTTGCTTCCTAAGTGGACAGTTTGATTTCACAGAAGTGTGATTGACTTGGAGTTACATTGTGTTGTTTAAGTGTTCCCTTTATTTTTTTGAGCAGTATATATATATATATATATATATAATTATACCATGGCATTGTTGAATACTCGTTTCTGATTTGCTTGAAGGGCATTCTAAAGCGTGTTATTTCTCTTTTACGCACGGTGTATTTGCAAAGTTTTCAATGGCTGTAGTGCCATCTTAGATGTTTTATGTTTGAGCTAATTTGGAAAGCAAAAGTTGAATTGAAAACCCGGCATTGTTGAATTTGATTTTCATAATAGCAAGCTAGAACTGATGGTTTGGTTAGCAAGGCAACTACTGTCACCATCTAGTAAACATTTCTAGTGGCAAATGTGTTAAATTATAGCCCTGGAATAAAAGAGATAATCAACTCGTGGCTCTATGCGTTCTCTGGAACATAATGCAACTACAATAGCGTGTCGTGTAACACACCTTCCACGTTGTTCCTTATTTTCCATAGAACGCATAGCCTCTTGTTGATTGTCCCTTACAAAATAAATTATAAACCCAGCAAAAAAAGAAACATCCTCTCACTGTCAACTGTGTTTATTTTCAGTAAACTTAACATGTGTAAATATTTGTATGAACATAATATTCAACCACTGATATATAAACTGAACAAGTTCCACAGACATGTGACTAACAGAAATGGAATAATTTGTCCCTGAACAAAGGGGGGGTCAAACTCAAAAGTAACAGTCAGTATCTTGTGTGGCCACCAGCTGCATTAAGTACTGCAGTGCATCTCCTCCTCATTGACTGCACCAGATTTGCCAGTTCTTGCTGTGAGAGGTTACCCCACTCTTCCACCAAGGCACCTGCAAGTTCTCTGACATTTCTAGGGGGGAATGGCCCTAGCCCTCACCCTCCGATCCAACAGGACCCAGACGTGCTCAATGGGATTGAGATCCGGGCTCTTTGCTGGCCATGGCAGAACACTGACATTCCTGTCTTGCAGGAAATCACGCACAGAACGAGCAGTATGGCAGGTGGCATTGTCATGCTGGAGGGTCATGTCAGGATGAACCTGCAGGAAGGGTACCACATGAGGGAGGAGGATGTCTTCCCTGCAACGCACAGCGTTGAGATTGCCTGCAATGACAACAAGCTCAGTCCGGTGATGCTGTGACACACCGCCCCAGACCATGACGGACCCTCCATCTCAATATCGATCACGCTCCAGAGTACAGGCCTCGGTGTAACGCTCATTCCTTCGACGATAAACGTGAATCCGACCGGGGCGGATTGGGGCGGTGTGTCACAGCATCATCGGACTGAGCTTGTTGTCATTGCAGGCAATCTCAACGCTGTGCGTTGCAGGGACACATTTGTTCAGGGACACATTATTCCATTTCTGTTAGTCACATGTCTGTGGAACTTGTTCAGTTTGTCTCGGTTGTTGAATCTTGTTATGTTCATGCAAATATTGACATGTTAAGTTTGCTGAAAATAAATGCAGTTGACAGTGAGGACATTTCTTTTTTTGCTGAGTTTATAACTAGTAATCTAACAATTTTACAACTACCTAATACACACATCTAAGTAAAGGAATGGACTAAGAATATATGGATGAGCAATGACCGAGCGGCATAGGCAAGATGCCATAGAGGGTAAAAATGCAAGATATGTAAACATTAAAGTGACCAGTGATCTATTTATTAAAGTGACCAGTGATCTATTTATTAAAGTGGCCAATGATTTCAAGTCTGTATGTAGGCAGCAGCCTCTGTGTTAGTGATGGCTGTTTAACCGTTTGATGGCCTTGAGATTGAATAATAGCTTCTGTCTTTCAGTGCCAGCTTTGATGCACCTGTACTGACCTCGCCTTCTGGATGGTAGTGGAGTGAACAGGCAGTTGCTCGTGTGGTTGTTGTCCTTGATGATCTTTTTGGCCTTCCTGTGACATCGGGTGCTGTAGGTGTACTGGAGGGTAGGTAGTTTGCCCCAGGTGATGCATTGTGCAGACCGCACCACCCTCTGGAGAGCCCTGCCGTTGTAGGCGGTGCAGATGCTGTACCAGGTGGTGATACAGCCCGACAGGATGCTTTCAATTGTGCATCTGTAAAAGTTTGAGGGTTTTAGGTGACAAGCCAAATTTCATCAGCCTCCTGAGGTTGAAGAGGCGCTGTTGTGCCTTCTTCACCACACTGTCTGTTTGGGTGGACCATTTCAGTTTATCTGTGATGTATACGCCGAGGAACTTAACTTTCCACCTTCTCCACTGCTGTCCCATCGATGTGGATTGGGGGGTGCCCCTATGCTGTTTCCTGAAGTCCACGATCATCTCCTTTGTTTTTGTTGACGTTGAGTGAGAGGTTGTTTTCCTGACACCACACTGTGTCCTCACCTCCTACCTATAGGCTGTCTTCTCGTTGTTGGTAATCAAGCCTACTGCTGTACAGGAGGGGGCTGAGCCCGCACTCTTGTGGGGTCCCAGTGTTGAGGATCAGCAAAGTGGAGATGTTGTTTCCTACCTTCACCACCTGGGGGCGGCCCGTCAGGAAGTCCAGGACCCAATTGCACAGGGCAGGGTTGACACCCAGGGCCCAAGCTTAATGATGAGTTGAGGGTACTATGGTATTGAATGCTGAGCTATAGTCAATGAACAGAATTCTTACATAGGTATTCCTCTTGTCCAGATGGGATAGGGCAGTGTGATGGCGATTGCATCGTCTGTGGACCTATTGGGGCGGTATGCAAACTGAAGTGGGTCTAGAGCGACAGGTGAGGTGGAGGTGATGATCCTTGACTAGTCTCTCAAAGCACTTCATGATGACAGAAGTGAGTGCTACGGGGCGATAGTCATTTAGTTCAGTTACAGTTAACGTGACTGGTATTATGCATGGGACGTACAGGATATTGATGGGCCACATTATGACCCTATTGACAAAATCTTCTCAACTGCTCGCGGTTGTTGGAAACAGCAAGGCAGTTTTATGTCAGAATGGCTTACATTGCTTTGTGCATTTCTCACCATTGACAAGATATTTACATTATGAACACAATTGTCTGACAGGACCACACCCCAAGAGAGCTGACTGTGCAGTGCCATGTATAGTGGCCCCAATTTTGCACTTTAAGTGTTAAATTGACTAAAGAACAGGCTTTGTTGCATTTATTTAGTGACAGGGTGCTGGAAGTTTGGGTTCACTTAGAAATGTCATTACTTTTTAAAGAAAAGCAAAAATTGTCCATTAAAATAACATCAAATTGATCAGAAATACAGTGTTGACATTGTTAATTTTGCAAATGACTATTCAATTTAATGGAATATCTACATAGGCGTACAGAGGCCCATTATCAGCAACCATCACTCCTGTGATCCAACGGCACATTGTGTTAGCTAATCCAAGTTTATAATTTTAAAAAGCTAATTGATCATTAGAAAACCCTTTTGCAATTATGTTAGCACAGCTGAAAAGTGTTGTCCTGATTTAAAGAAGAAATATAACTGTCCTTTAGACTAGTTGAGTGTCTGGAACATCAGCATTTGTGGGTTCGATTACAGGCTCAAAATGGCCAGAAACAAAGACCTTTCTTCTGAAACTCGTCAGTCTCTTCTTGTTCTGAGAAATGAAGTCTATTCCATGCGAGAAATTGCCAAGAAACTGAAGATCTCATACAACGCTGTGTACTACTCATTTCACAGCACAGCGCAAACTGGCTCTAACCAGAATAGAAAGAGTGGGAGGCCCCGGTGCACAACTGAGCAAGAGTACAACTGAGCAAGTACATTAGTGTCTAGTTTGAGAAACAGATGCCTCACATGTCCTCAACTGGCAGCTTCATTAAATAGTACCCACAAAACACCAGTCTCAACGTCAACAGTGAAGAGGTGACTCCGGGATGCTGGCCTTCTAGGCAGAGTTCCTCTGTCCAGTGTCTGTGTTCTTTTGCCCATCTTAATCTTTTCTTTTTATTGGCCAGTCTGAGATATGGCTTTTTCTTTGCAACTCTGCCTAGAAGGCCAGCATCCCGGAGACGCCTCTTCACTGTTGACGTTGACGCTGGTGTTTTGCGGGTACTATTTAATGAAGCTGCCAGTAATGGGCCTCTGTACGCCAATGTAGATATTTAAAAAAAATATATATAAATCAGCCATTTCCAGCTACAATAGTCATTTTCAATTTTAGAATAACGTGTTGAAAAAGGACTGGGAGGGAAAAATATATTTCTCCCATGGGCAAAGAAATTCAAAAGTGGTGATATAAAAAATATTTTGGACATTAACATTAACAATGTCTACACTGTATTTCTGATCAATTTGATGTTATTTTAATGGACAAAGAAATGTGATTTTCTTTCAAAGCACATTGTTTGCCCTTGGATTTTCTGTTTTTGCTGAGCAATTTTGTGATAAGAGCATTTGTATGACTAACAATGCAGGCAGAGGCATTCCGATGCCTGTGTCAGCCTACATAAGACCTGAAGGACCTTTTGAGCAGATAATGATGGACTTCATTGAGCTTACTCCATGCCAGGGGTATAAGTACTGCCTGGTTGATGCCTTCTCTAAATGGGTAGAAGCATTTCCTTGTAAGCATGCCACAGTAATGGCCGTAGCAAAGAACCTACTAAGGGAAATCATCCCTAGGTGGGGTCTGATGTCCAAATTAATGTCAGACAATGGCTCTCATTTTGTCAATACTGTTATTGAGAACTTCTTTGACAGTTTGCGGATTGACCTGCGAACACATTGTAGTTATCATCTGTCCAGTGGTGGTCTCGTAGAGAGGTCTACGTGGGTTCACGCCAGCCACAGCAGGAAGGTTCCCCACAACCCAGATGAAGATGTACCAGCCGATGTCGCATTGGAAGCAACCCCAGTGGCCATGGGAGGACCAGGACCAGACTCAACACGTTTGTTGTTTTCGTGGTCAGCCTTCTCAATGCCACTGATGTATGGGCCCTGGGAGTAGCAGAACAACCAAGAGTGAGAAGTGGTCACAATGCAACTGAAGTATACAACACCAGCATAGTCCCAAGGCAGGACTTAAACAACAGCCGCTCCAGCTTGAGCCAACGGCAGGCTCAGGACGGGAGCCCAGTAAACAATAGCCGCCCTTATACCAGAAGAAACAGGAGGTCGATGCATCCACTTGACGAGCATCACAGCCGGAATCACGAGGGGAACACTTGGTGGTCACTGTTTAATCTTACAGAAAAAACTGAACTGATGGTAGAAGACACCTTCTGCTATGTGTGTAGTCTTTTTCCACACTCAGCGATCTCACCATTCCTATAGTATTCAGTAGAGGCCAGTATTAATGACACTATGTGCACTGAAGGTGCTCTTATCAAATTAAACTTCATGGGGAAAAACTTTGAGGGACAAATGCATTAATGATGATTTGTCATCGACAAAGAATATGAGAGGCGGATTTGACTGTGCATCAAAATTATTTTACAACCTAGACACCTTGTACCAGAACCTATTCTAATCCAACCCTGGCGAACCCCATTCCGAACCGTCTATTGTCACAACCCAAGTAATATCTCCATACCACAATTAAATGAATTCTATATGGGAATGTCAACATAATTACAGTGTCTTCCCAATAGGATGTGGATGGATAAATGGAACATGCACTTCTAGCATTCCTGTTAAACTGAATATGAGGTACACTACTATTCACACAGAAACAGACATTCGCTCTCCACATCAATATGGCTCAGCCACATTTACAGATCATTATTGGATCTGTGGTGAAAAGACATACCTTTATTTACCAACACATTGGACAGGGTGCTGTGTTTTTGGTCAACTAAATATATCCACTGTTATGCAACCAACTGCTCCATTCCAAGCAGATTAAGATGGGTTAGAAGGAGCATTTCACGACTGAATGACGTTCAAACTGAGTCACGACGATCCTCGAAACTTCGTTTTGGTGCGGGTTAATTCCTTGGTATGGGGCATCGGAAAATGGCGGGGGTTCACGGCGGGGGTTCTGTGAATGGTGCTCCTAAGATATAGTTAAGAGCCTACCATCATGGTGACCCTGTGGAAATATTGACAGTCTCAACGAAGTGATTACCTTGTGTGTGGTGATAAAGTGTGTACTGATGTTTAAATTCATAGATAATTCTGTACCGGTTTCATCCAGCATCTTCACAAGGTCATTTGCTGTTCTGGGATTGATTTGCACTTTTCGCACCAAAGTACGTTCATCTCTAGAAGACAGAACGCTTCTCCTTCCTGAGCGGTATGACGGCTGCGTGGTCCCATGGTGTTTATACTTGCGTACTATTGTTTGTACAGATGAACGTGGTACCTTCAGGCGTTTGGAAATTGCTCCCAAGGATGAACCAGACTTGTGGAGGTCTACAATTATTTTTCTGAGGTCTTGGTTGATTTCTTTTGATTTTCCCATGATGTCAAGCAAAGAGGCACTGAGTTTGAAGGTAGGCCTTGAAATACATCCACAGATACACCTCCAATTGACTCAAATTATGTCAATTAGCATAACAGAAGCTTCTAAAGCCATGACAATTTTCTGGAATTTTCCAAGCTGTTTAAAGGCACAGTCAACTTAGTGTATGTAAACTTCTGACCCACTGGAATTGTGATACAGTGAATTATTAAGTGAAATAATCTGTCTGTAAACAATTGTTGGAAAAATGACTTGTGACATGCACAAAGTAGATATCCTAACCAACTTGCCAAAACTATAGTTTGTTAACAAGAGATTTGTGGTGTGGTTAAAAAAGTAGTTTTAATGACTCCAACCTAAGTGTAAGTAAACTTCCGACTTCAACTGTACATTTTACAGACCGAGTATATTTCACATTTGTTATCTTGTTATTAGCCGCACACTTCAGCTCCATTCAACCCCTTTCCATCTCTCTTAACACCATCCATATTGGATTTCTATTTGCCATTTATTTTTCAACTGTGCTGTGATGCTTCACAAAAATTCTGGATATTTCTATTCTCATAGCTTCTATAGATTGTAAATTAAATAAAAAAAATTGCTAAAATAATTATATTATTGATTGATTGACTATGACTTTTCAAATCATCCAGTATTGCTATCTGCAGCGTTAGCTCCAGGTAAATGTTGCCATTCCTCGACCTGAGACCAAAAACAAGGGGGGGGGGGTTCACACCTAGCTCGGCTATTAGACTATTCTTTAGTAAAGATTGAATAGTCTATTGTTCAGTTCCCCAACTTGCAACAAAAATTGCTGTTCCCATCTCATTCCTTTCCCACGCGTCATCATTCTGCTCCTGAGTGGGCGTGCTGGCAGGATATGGCAGCAGCTTCGGTTGTGCGTCAAGAATTCTGCATACAGTAGCACCTATGTACGAAGGTGTGGTTATTCACAGGAAACGTGTTATATTCTATGGAGGTACATTTGTCTTTTTGTCGAGAGCAAAACCTTTTTTATTTTAAATAAAAAATAATTGGTCTGAAAGCAACTTTTTTCCGACACAAAGTCAAAGCGGACACCTACGAAGATGGCATCTCAGGTAAGCAGCACTGGGCTGTATAGACGCATCCTGAAAATGGCATCTGTTGCTTTAGATTGAATGGTCATATCTCAGTTATTGTTTTCATATCTATAAAAAATGATGTTTTCTTCACTTTCAGAGAGCGAGCTGATCAAGGGGTTGAAAATGTAGATATTGCCAGAGGTTCACTGTCCGAGGAACAGGCCGTGGAAGCTTTATTGATGGTAAAAGTGTCCATAACCAGAGGTAATTAAACTGTTCTGTTATTTTTCTCTCTTCCTCTCTGGAACCTGTCTCACATTCATGAATTTAAAAAAATACTTAATGTCAGCTGCTAATTTTCAGATTTACACCACATCAACACAGCCATTTTTACTGCACTCTCTTATGCTAGCTGTTGCTGCCAAGTCGTGATTTCCCTGGGGGTTAGCCTTGCAATAACCAAGTGGTGAGACACATAGCCCTCTATTTAAATGTTTCAGGTACACTCCGATAGGTGTCTGCATCACATACAGTATCTATTGTTTGTCCTCGTGTCTGTTTTTCAGCATAAGTATTCTGTAGCCACTTAGCGTGGACACACACACACAATAAGTCTCTTCTTCACTTCATCCCTCTCCCCCTTCTCCCTAAATCCTTTAGGTTATATCAGCTGTTTTGGTAAACCCCTCCCTCATCTGAACTGGCTGACACAGAGGGCACAGCATGATCAGAAGTGAGAGGTCACTTGGTCGGGTCAACAGGAAGTATTATTAAAGATGCTTTACATTGAAATACAGAAAGATCTAGTAGTCCCAGAGTTAATGATCCAAGGTCAGTTTTGCATTTCACCTGCTGATGATGACTGAATGTGGTAGAATTTAAAAAACAAGGCTTAATCATGCTCTCTCTCTATCCATCTGTCACTCGTCTGAAGGTATGTTTTGATGTGAGAGGAAGTCAGTCCCGTCATCGCCACCTCACCCGCTCTTAAGATAACCGTCGAGCCAACTGAGGGCCCAAGGCTGGTTAGGAGACACCGCAATTGTGATGAACAGAGAATATTAGGGTAGCACTGTAATTCATTAATCATATGCTGTCTGCCTCTGTTCTTACCCCTTTCCCTCTTCTACACCTCTTTCTTCCTCATTTTATAATGCACACCATATGTGCATTGAAGTACAGATTGAACATGTATTTATAAGACCTGGATAATGAACTTTCAATAAAGCGTTTCACATTCTCCACTGGTTGAAATTAAGTATCTCATTGAAATACTACATCTATCCTGTGTCCTCAGATTAATGCAGATGAAGGGAGTTAGATATGCATAGGAAGTGTAGTGTACTGTTTTTCTGAACATATAAATAAAAAATCAGCCTTTACTTAAATCATGTTTCTAGTTTATTGCATAGTTACTTACAATGTGTAATCATTGATGTCCCAGGGGCAGGAGTGGTAAACACTGTTGAAGTGTATAATTGTAATACATACATACATACATACATGCTGACACAGCATCATTCAAATAATGGAGTTTGATACACCTGAAAAAGAATGTCTTAGAGAGTCATACCTGAACCGCACCTTTATTTGCCAAGGAAGAGTACATGATCAGTGAATATATTCAATGTACAGGCTACAATGTGGGAATCTCATGCATGGTAATAACTACAGTACATGTATATAGGACTTGCATCCTTGGCACAATAAAGTTACTATATTCTACTCTATCCATAGGCTTCATTAATGCCATTCAGACTTGAAGTTTATACAACAACTATGATAGCTGAGGTTCACACACAGATCGGCTACACATCCATAGGCATACAGTTATTTTTATCCTCCACTACACAATAAGCAAGTAAATAGTTAGCTAGCTATGTTACTTCAGCTGCATTGCAAGGAAAGCTTACACAATTATACATTCAATTTGCAGTAAATGCTTTAGCTAGCTAGATTCTTTACATTCTCTGTTTCACAAGACGACAGCCTGGTTTGCTGGTTCTCAGGAGTCCCTAAAACACATTAATTATCCTAACACTAGCTAGCTGCCTAATGTTAGCTAGTCAGATAAGTTAATTTATGAAAATCGCTATTTAGCAAGTTAAGTACAAAAAAATATGCACAAATGTTTGTCTCTACATTAACTAACATATTCCTCTCAATTGTACATTTTTTGCTTGACTCGTTATGAGGATATAACCTACATCTGGTTCCACCGTAATGTTTTGTCAGCCATCTTTGTTGAAGAATGACAAGGCAAGGGTGGCTCACGTCAAAATTTGTCATTGGAACCACTCGATATGATTAGTCATATAAAAACCTTGCGGCATAATGAGTGCTCTAACTCCCCCTTGTGGTGGTCTGGACCAGTGAAGCCATGACGCTGGATACCTCTAAATCCAGCGGTGCAAATTTGCAACTTTTAAAGGAGGAACCACTGTAATACACTCATAATTTAAGCCCTGGATTTCTAATCCCTGAATATTATTGTTGGATCTGATTTTAACAGCTAATTTTGATGGCAATAATAAATAGATATGCCGATAGTGGACAACCTTGTTTTACTCCTCGACAATGTAAAACTTCCTGCGATGTATTCATTATTTACTATTTTACACCTAGGGTTACTATACTTAACTTTAACCCATTTTATAAGAGATTCTCCAAAATGGAAATATTCCAGGCATTTATATATAAACTCCAGTACTTATATTATCTCCAATGTATCGTCCATGTAAAAAATCTGTCTGATTAGGATTAATAATATCCAACAATACCTTTTTAATTCTATGCACTATGCAATTTGCTAGAATTGAAGTGAATTGAACTGGTGTAAGAGGCCTCCAATTTTTTAAATGGACTGGATCTTTATAACTACCACTTGGATCCTGTTTCAGTAATAATGAAATCAGACCTTCTTGTTAAGTGTCCGATAATCTACCATTTATATAGGAGGTTAAAACATGGTAATAACGGTCCTCTGAGTATATATAAAAAAGGTTTGGTATACTTCCACTGGTTTGCCATCCAGCCCTGGAGTTTTCCAGAACTTAAAGTCTTTAATTGCATCAAGAAGTTCCTACCCTGTAAATTTGGCCTTCACATGAGTGTCTTTCTGTACAGCTGTTAATTTTACATTATTAATAGGAAAAAATATCATATGCTTAAAGTACTTTACTTCCTCTTTCAAAATATTGTTTGGTCAATCATGGGTGACGCCATCATTTGTAACAAGTGTAACAGCCATACTGCTCATTCTGTGTGTGATTTCCTACAAAACAGGAATGTCAGTGTTCTGCCATGGCCAGCGAAGAGCCCGGATCTCAATCCCACTGAGCATGTCTGGGACCTGTTGGATTGGAGGGTGAGGGCTAGGGCCATTTCCCCCAGAAATGTCCGGGAACTTGCAAGTGCCATGGAGGAAGAGTGGGGTAACATCTCACAGCAAGAACTGGCAAATCTGATGCAGTCCATGAAGAGGAGATGCACTGCAGTACTTAATGCAGCTGGTGGCCACACCAGATACTGACTGATACTTTTGATTTTGACCCCCCCCCCCCCTTTGTTCAGGGACACATTATTCCATTTCTGTTAGTCACATGTCTGTGGAACTTGTTCAGTTTATGTCTCAGTTGTTGAATCTTGTTATGTTAATACACATTTTTACACGTTAAGTTTGCTGAAAATAAACGCGGTTGACAGTGACGACGTTTCTTTTTTTTCCTGAGTTTATATATTTAAAAAAAAATCCTGCTTATCTTCATTTCCATAATTCACATTTGTAATAATGTAGGTAGTTCATGCAAAGGATTGTTACCTCTTACCAGGATTGCCATTACAAAAATTACATTTTGGCAAGCAATTATTATTTTTGCAAACAATTATTGTGATTCATCCTATATTGTCCCTTACATCTTCACTCCCTAGTAACAGTTGTGGGACACAGACACACACACACACACACACACACACACACACACACACACACACACACACACACACACACACACACACACACACACACACACACACACACACACACACACACACACACACACACACACACACACACACACACACACACACACACACCTTTCCCCCACAAACAACCATACAATCAGATGCTCCATCCCAGAGTCCAACTGAAGAAAGGACTTGATTTACGAATGCATACACAGACATGAAAAATTTAGCAAAAACGGGTCCCCCGTTGTGACCATATTCCCAAGCATCTCTGTGTTGTCAGACCTTTGATGATTTTATGCCACCAGGGCCACAATAATATGCCCCCTCTCTGATTGTCTGAGTGTGACCCCCTCCCCATTGGTTACTGCAGCTAGTGTTGCCAGCACTGCCACTGCCTGGGTGGGGACACCCCACCGGAATCTCCACCAGCTAGGTACAAGGTCTTCAAGGTTCTCATTAGCAGCTTTGAGAATTTCCTTGTATATTATGCTCTCCCATCAGGGGGATTTGGCTTTGCAGGACCAACCCTGCCAGGCAGGCTCACAATCTTGAGGGGACGGTGCTGCTTTAGTAGGTCTGTGACACATTCATCTTTCTGATTTGGCTGCGTATAGGCTACTAAGGACTTCTCGTTAGCGTATGGGTCGCTCAGGTATAGGGTTGTTCCATCATGATAGGCCAATAAATAAATCAACTACATTTATAATATATTTTAAAATGTATATCCCACATCTGCACAAAATTGAAAGCACTCATAACCCCTGCTCACAAACACACATGGGCTCTGGGATTTGCAACCACTATCCTTTTTCACTCACCCAACTGCAGACTTTTCCAAACACCCCACCTTCCATCACACTACTCCTGCACATACCCACATACTGTGTCCTCTGTGTTTTATCTCTTCCATGTTGATTCAGTACTTTTGTGTTCCAGTTCCTTATATTTGAAGATGTATCATTTTGCTAATTATCCTTTCTTCTAATGCTGTCTTATCAATTCATAAAATACTATAAATGGAAAGTCTAATACTATTTATTTTCCAACATTCCCTACCTAGAATGGTATAGTGTAGTTGTAGTTTATTTAGTTAAATTGTTGTATTTTATTGCTTTTCTAAATCTATTTTTTTATTACAATCCCGACCATGGCTAATATTGAGTGTTCCATAATTAGAATCCTCTATGGGAACTTTGTAATATTTAGAATAGCCATGGAGTAGTCTGTGTCTCGAACATTTGGTTATCAATATACAGTTTATCGACTACGAGAGCTACACATTTCCCTTTTAATGTATTATCATTGAAGATTGGGTACAGAACTTTGCGCAGTTCTGCAATTTCCTTTGGGAAATGCCTATTATAATGCCAGCAAGTCTTTTAACCATTATTTTATCATTAGAGAAATGATACGGTGTACAGGTTCAAGTTGGATTTTGGTGACAGCTTCGCGTGGGATCTAAAGCGCTGTAAGGAGGAACTAACTACACCGCCGGGAACTTCTTTCTCTTGGATACCAGTAAGTACCAGATTTTCTCTCATGGATCTAGATTGTGTGTCATTTTTTATTTATTGAACCTTTATTTAACTAAGCAAGTCAGTTAAGAACGAATTCTTATTTACAATGACGGCCTACCGTGGCAAATTGGGCGCCACCCTATGGGACCCCGAAGCCTGGATTCGAACCAGGTACTGTAGTGACGCCTCTTGCACTGAGATGCAGTACCTTAGACCGCTGTGCCACTCAGGAGCCCCAAGTAAGGCTTCTCTCAGAAAGATGTTCTCCTTTTTAAGTTCATTAACGTCCATTTCAATCTTATAGCTTGACATCCGTTTCAGCGTGTTTTTTTTCTATCTCCATTGTCGCAGCTTTTCCGTCATTCATCTCGAGGCTCGCCTTCAACCCCTGTATATCTTTCCTAACTAATTCAAGTATGCAGTTTGTCATTTATCAATTTTAACAGATCGGTTTCCACCCTTACCATTCCCGGTGGTGAAAAGCATAAATCGTCTGTGTCCTTAGAGTCGCGATACACACTACTTTTGAGTTGGGGTAAGAACCGCCTCCAAAGCGGCCAAGCAGAGGTCATTCAAGCAGGCAGAGAGCAAGAGGACAACAATGAGCTCGGCCGAGCGTGAGGCACACGTGCTGAAGTCAGCCATACGAGGACAGTACATCTCACAAAACACACAATCACTAAAATACATGTCATGTATCAAATGTGATGAGGCAGTATGTAACTCTTGCACAACTGTTCTTTATACCAGCAGACAAACGGGTAATGTCTTGCGTCAGCTGAGGTATGACTCAGCCCTGATTGAGTAATTCTGTCACAGAGGAGGCATGGGGAACGACTGAGGCACAGCAAAGACGTCAGCACACACTGCTCAGAGGAGGGAGCAAGAAAGCAGATAGAGGTCATTTTTAAGATTAGGATAAATTATTGTAGAATATGGATTGTTTGCAAGATTTGACTCGAGTTTCCCTTTACAAACACTGTAGTCTGAAAATTCCTTTAATTAGTAAATTACATTAGTAATAATACATGACAGTGTTTCCAATACGCATTTAGCAGTGATGCACCGCCACTGCAATAAATATATAAACACACACACACACACACACACACACACAGTGCCTTTGGAAAGTACAGTTGAAGTCGGAAGTTTACATACACTTAGGTTGGCGTCATTAAAACTTGATTTTCAACCACCACAAATTTCTTGTTAACAAACTATAGTTTTGGCGAGTCGGTTAGGACATCTACTTTGTGCATGACACAAGTCATTTTTCCAACAATTGTTTACTGACAGATTATTTCACTTATAATTCACTGTATCACAATTCCAGTGGGTCAGAAGTTTACATACACTAAGTTGACTGTGCCTTTAAACAGCTTGGAAAATTCCAGAAAATTATGTCATGGCTTTAGAAGCTTCTGTTAGGCTAATTGACATAATTTGAGTCAATTGGAGGTGTACCTGTGGATGTATTTCAAGGCCTACCTTCAAACTCAGTGCCTCTTTGCTTGACATCATGGGGAAATCAAAAGAAATCAGCCAAGACCTCAGAAAAATAATTGTAGACCTCCATATGTCTGGTTCATCCTTGGGAGCAATTTCCAAATGCCTGAAGGTACCACGTTCATCTGTACAAACAATAGTGCGCAAGTATAAACACCATGGGACCACGCAGCCGTCATACCGCTCAGGAAGGAGAAGCGTTCTGTCTTCTAGAGATGAACGTACTTTGGTGCGAAAAGTGCAAATCTATCTCAGAACAACAGCAAAGAACCTTGTGAAGATGGGAAATTGATACAAAAGTATCTACACTGCTCCAAAAAATAGGGAACACTTAAACACAATGTAACTCCAAGTCAATCACACTTCTGTGAAATCAAACTGTCCACTTAGGAAGCAACACTGATTGACAATAAATTTCACATGCTGTTGTGCAAATAGAATAGACAACAGGTGGTAATTATAGGCAATTAGCAAGACACCCCCAATAAAGGAGTGGTTCTGCAGGTGGTGACCACAGACCACGTCTCAGTTCCTATGCTTCCTGGCTGATGTTTTGGTCACTTTTGAATGCTGGCGGTGCTTTCACTCTAGTGGTAGCATGAGATGGAGTCTACAACCCACACAAGTGGCTCAGGTAGTGCAGCTCATCCAGGATGGCACATCAATGCGAGCTGTGGCAAGAAGGTTTGCTGTGTCTGTCAGCGTAGTGTCCAAAGCATGGAGGCGCTACCAGGAGACAGGCCACTACATCAGGAGACGTGGAGGAGGTCGTAGGAGGGCAACAACCCAGCAGCAGGACCGCTACCTCCGCCTTTGTGCAAGGAGGGGCAGGAGGAGCACTCCCAGAGCCCTGCAAAATGACCTCCAGCAGGCCACAAATGTGCATGTGTCTGCTCAAACGGTCAGAAACAGACTCCATGAGGGTGGTATGAGGGTCCGATGTCCACAGGTGGGGGTTGTGCTTACAGCCCAACACCGAGCAGGACGTTTGGCATTTGCCAGAGAACACCAAGATTGGCAAATTCGCCACTGGCGCCCTGTGCTCTTCACAGATGAAAGCAGGTTCACACTGAGCACATGTGACAGACGTGACAGAGTCTGGAGACGCCGTGGAGAACGTTCTGCTGCCTGCAACATCCTCCAGCATGACCGGTTTGGCGGTGGGTCAGTCATGGTGTGGGGTGGCATTTCTTTGGGGGGCCGCACAGCCCTCCATGTGCTCACCAGAGGTAGCCTGACTGACCTAAGACAGGGAATTATTACTCTGATTAAATGTCAGGAATTGTGAAAAATTTAGTTTAAATGTATTTGGCTAACGTGTATGTAAACTTCTGACTTCAACTGTATTCAGACTCATTTATTTTTCCCACATTTTGTTACATTACCAGCCGTATTCTAAAATGGATTCATTAAAAACATTTCCTCATCCATCTACACAGAATACCCCATAATGGCACAGCAAAAAACAAGTTAAGAAATGTTGCAATTTTTTTAATATATATATATATATATATATATGAGACTCGAAATTGATCTCAGGTGCATCCTGTTTTCATTAATCATCCTTGAGATGTTTCTACAACTTGATTGGAGTCCACCTGTGGTACATTTAATTGATTGGACATGATTTGGAAAGGCACACACCTGTCTATACAAGGTCCCACAGTTGACAGTGCATATCAAAGCAAAAACCAAGCCATGAGGTTGAAGGAATTGTCCGTAGAGCTCCGAGACAGGATTGTGTTGAGGCACAGATCTGGGGAAGGGTACCAAAAAAATGTTGCAGCATTGAAGGTCTCCAAGAACACAGTGGCCTCCATCATTCTTAAATGGAAGAAGTTTGTAACCACCAAGAGTCTTCCTAGAGCTGTCCGCCAGTCCAAACTGAGCAATCGGGGGAAAGGGGCCTTGGTCAGGGAGGTGGAAAAGAACCCGATGGTCACTCTGACGGAGCTCCAGTGTTCCTCTGTGGAGATGGGAGAACCATCCAGACAGACAACCATCTCTGCAGCACTCCACCAATTAGGCCTTTATGGTAGAGTAGCCAGACAGAAGCCACTCCTCCGTAAAAGACACGACAGCCCGCTTTGAGTTTGCCAAAAGGCATTTGAAGAATCTTAGACCATGAGAAAAGATTCTCTGGTCTGATGAAACCAAGATTGAACTCTTTGGCCTGAATGCCAAGCATCACGTCTGGAGGAAACCTGGCACCATCCCTACGGTGAAGCAAGGTGGTGGCAGCATCTCTATGGGGGTACCACAGGGTTCAATTCTTGGGCCAACTCTTTTCTCTGTATACATAAATGATGACGCTCTTGCTGCTGGTGAATCTCTGATCCACCTCTACGCAGACGACACCATTCTGTATACTTCTGGCCCTTCTTTGGACACTGTGTTAACAACCCTCCAGACGAGCTTCAATGCCATTCAACTCTCCTTCCTTGGTCTCCAACTGCTCCTAAACACAAGTAAAACTAAATGCATGCTCTTCAACCGATCGCTGCCTGCACCTGCCCGCCCGTCCAGCATAACTTCTCTGGACGGTTCTAACTTAGAATTTGTGGACAACTACAAATACGTAGGTGTCTGGTTAGACTGTAAACTCTCCTTCCAGACTCACATCAATCATCTCCAATCCAAAGTGAAATCTAGAATTGGCTTCCTATTTCGCAACAAAGCATCCTTCACTCATGCTGCCAAACATACCCTCGTAAAACTGACCATCCTACCAATCCTCGACTTCGGCGATGTCATTTACAAAATAGCCTCCAATACCCTACTCAACAAGCTGGATGCAGTCTATCACAGTGCCATCCGTTTTGTCACCAAAGCCCCATATACTACCCACCACTGCGACCTGTACGCTCTCGTTGGCTGGCCTTCGCTTCATAATCGTCGCCAAACACATTGGCTCCAGGTCATCTACAAGACCCTGCTAGGTAAAGTCCCCCCTTATCTCCGCTCACTGGTCACCATAGCAGCACCCACTCGTAGCACGCGCTCCAGCAGGTATATCTCTCTGGTCACCCCTAAAGCCAACTCCTCCTTTGGTCGTCTCTCCTTCCAGTTCTCTGCTGCCAATGACTGGAACGAACTACAAAAATCTCTGAAACTGGAAACACTTATCTCCCTCACTAGCTTTAAGCACCAGCTGTCAGAGCAGCTCACAGATCACTGCACCTGTACATAGCCCATCTATAATTTTACCCAAACTACTACCTCTTCCCCTACTGTATTTATTTATTTTATTTATTTTCTTCAAACTACAAATCTACCATTCCTGTGTTTTTCTTGCTATACTTTATTTACTTTGCCACCATGGCATTTTTTGCCTTTACCTCCCTTATTCTCACATCATTTGCTCACATTGTATATAGTCTTATTTTTTTTCTACTGCATCATTGATTGTATGTTGTTTTACTCCATGTGTAACTCTGTGTTGTTGTATGTTGTCGAACTGCTTTGCTTTATCTTGGCCAGGTCGCAATTGTAAATGAGAACTTGTTCTCAACTTGCCTACCTGGTTAAATAAAGGTTAAATAAAAATAAAATAAATAAAAAAATCATGCTGTGGGGATGTTTTTCAGCAGCAGGGACTGGGAGACTAGTCAGGATCGAGGCAAAGATGAACGGAGCAAAGCACAGAGAGATCCTTGATGAAAACGTGCTCCAGAGCGCTCAGGACATTAGACTGGGGCAAAGGTTCACCTTCAAAGACAACAACGCCCCTGAGCACACAACCAAGACAACACAAGAGTGGCTTCGGGACAAGTCTTTGAATGACCTTGAGTAGCCCAGTGAGAGCCCGAACTTGAACCAGATCGAAAATCTCTGGAGAGAACTGAAAATAGCTGTGCAGCAACGCTCCCGATCCAACCTGACAGAGCTTGAGAGGATCTGCAGAGAAGAATGGGAGAAACTCCCCAAATACAGGTGTGCCATGCTTCTTGCGTCATACCCAAGAAGACTCGAGGCTGTAATCGCTGCCAAAGGTGCTTTAACAAAGTACTGAGTAAACGGTATGAATACTTATGTAAATGTAATATTTCAGCAAAAATTTATCAAAACCAGTTTTTGCATTTTCAACAATTTAATCCATTTTCAAATAAGGCTGTAACCTATCAAAATGTGTTGAAATTCAAGGGGTCTGAATACTTTCCCAAGGCACTGTATGTGGGGTTTATATAGCACTTTTAATGGATCCAAGACACTTTACAATAGTAACAACAAAAATACAATTTTTTTTTTACTAAATGGTATAAAATAGGAACAGGGTTGAAGAATGTTGTAGCAGTGGAGGAAGTGTCTAGGGCCCATTAGCCAAGGAAATACCTACCCAGTACCCACTCTTGTAAATCTGATAACATACGCCTAACATGAGGAAGTGCACAAGGAGATCTAGAAAGAGGGGGCATGACCAGCTTAAATAACCTCAATGTCCGGAGGCATACGAAGTGTAGACAATGGCCTGTCAGGAAAAAAACTGTACCTTGTATGAGAGGCTGTATTTAAGTCTGAATGAAGGTGGCACATTGCCTGTTTCTGATCTTCTCCACAGCGCTTCTCAGCACGTGTGTGCCTGCCCCTCCCCTTCCCAATCACCCCCTGCTCACGTTTCTATTCTCACATTGCACAAACACAGCCATCAAGCCAATACGGTGCCTATTAGTCCCCCGCATCACAGGAAGCAAACGTGCTATAGGCTGCCACTGCCAGTGAGGCTGTAAGTGGGAGGGTCAAAGTTATGTAAACAATTGAAGCCAGGCAGCAGGAGGATGTGGGGTCTGCTAGAGATGGAAAATAACAAATAATATACTGGCAAACATGTTGAGGGGTCTAGTGTGGTTGAGGATGGAGAAGGAGAAAAATTTGGTTTAGAATTTTAAAAAAGACTGAACAAAAAATATATTTTCATGAAAAACAAAAAAATAAGAGAAACCCCTCTCCTATCCTGCTGACTAACACTGACAGGGAAAGAGGAGGGAGGGGTTGACAAAAACACACAAACACAAAGGGTTGAGCACCACTTGGAGCAACAAAACAGCTGTTCCTCTATTTTAACAGGGAACTGCCATAGGTCCTTGTCACAGTGGTCCACTCTGCAAAGAGCAAGAAGAGCCACTGGCCCCACTAAAAGTTTCCAACATTTAAAAGAAAAATAGGATGACTATGAATAACAGTTCATGACAATAAAATGCAATAATGAATCATGTTCTCGAGTAGGGTGGACTTGTGCCACAGACTTGTTGGGACAGAACTAGGCTTGAGAAAGGACTACGTTCTGAATAGGATCAATCCAACCGCCAATACTTGTGATATTTGAAGGATGGGAGGATATTTAGCTGACTCAGCACAATTCTACAGCTCTCCCAGTCCCACAACTATTTCAACGTCAGGCCCATTACCCTTATGCCATACAAAAGACAGTGGGTGCTTGACAACTTGGATGCAGAAACCAAATTAGCAAAATAGCTGTGAAAATTGGCATGTGCTTATCAAACTAATCAATCATCTTTTATTGCAATTACTCAAACACACCCAGACTGAGTTATGCAGAGAAAGAAACCTATACACAGAGAAAGCAAGCATTTACAGGCATAGGACCTAATGAGAAAGAAACTGAACATGTCATTCAACCTGGCCATTATGATAATAGATCATCACAAACATTAAAATACCACCACACAGACTCACCTGGACCTTGGTGAGATCGTATGGGGTGACCTCTGTGCCTGGTAAAATGTCTCTGCTCTGCACGGCCCGGTACACAGGCCCAGGTACCAGGTAATCCTTTCCCAAATCATGCTCTTTCATCTTCTTTCACCAACATAGGAGCTGACTGGCGTTTCCTCGCTGTGCTTTGTTTTCAACTAATTGATATGGAACAACAGGACAAGTGGTGTCATGTATGAAAACATGGATGACTACAGACAATCAGCATTGTTATTAACACTAAAAGTTCCGTTTGGTTGCTTGGAGGCACTTGTCAGGTGTTTGTTGAAATGGTCAGCACCTCATCATCAAATAAGGTATTTTCCACTTAAGGACAGGTACAATGATCCCATCCTATACATTAGCCTTCTAGGCTGCCTGGTATGTGGTGAGGGAGTGAGAAGGATGACTCAGAAATGCTCAAATGTATTGGATAGCACAGTAATGAAACTGGTGATGCAGAGTGCATTTGAGGCAGTGGCAATACCCGTTAACAGTGATACTGTCCCAAAGACATACAGATGTTGCAGAGGGGCCAATTGTAAGGGGGGAATTATATTTCAAAGGGTTATCTATTTCCAAACCTTTTTGCAGCTCATGTGCCAGATTCCCTGCTGCTTCCTCTTCCAAAATATTACAACAACAGAAGGGAGTTGTGGATTTATTTATTTTTTATATATAGGGTTGGGGGATACTGAACATCATCGGATGATTCAATATTATGGCGATGTGGCCATTTTAATTTAAACATTATTTGAGGACATTATGAAGGCCAACTTCATGGTGACGTCACACGATTTATCAATTTGTCCGACTCTGTATTTATATGGAAACTCTACAACCCTGTTATAAACGGGAAAACAACCATTTCATCACGAGCCCCGTGTCATAGTACACTGCTTCGGGCTGAGAGCTATACAGCCTGAGCATCGTTGCACAACAAGCATCCTCAAATATCTTAAAATCATAGAATATTGTATAGACGCTTTGGCGAAACCCGATTAAGGCAATTAACAAATCAACCTTTCAGTACTAGGCTACTATACGCAAAACGTTTAGGTTTTCTAAAACGTCAGTATGCAAAATGTCGATCTATAAAATATTAACATAGTCCCCCGATTATAAAATATTGTATGTATAAACATTTGAAAAAATAAGTGAGAAAAAAAAGGATAATCTCGTTGACAAATACCTGTGTCTCCTTGTCAGCCAGCCGAGCCCGATCAGTGGCGACGGAAAAACAATTTACTTATAAAGCTGCTCTTCAAGGCAGCTGCTGTGTTACTGGAACGGGAAATGTAGTTCAAGAAAAATAACTAATCATTTACGGGAAGCGGTGGCTACACCTCATGAGACTACAGTTCCCAAGCGCACCTAATGGCGAGCGCAGATGTTTTAGGTGGAGTTTATGCATTCTCATTCTGCCACTGGATGCTGCATTGGCACATTCAAGAAGCGTATTCATTCAACAAATGTTTTATTTTTTTTGTCCGGGATTGCCAATTAATTTCCATCGGTTGGTCGCCTTGGCACAAAAATGTGGGTCCTTGTGCGCTGCATAATTACGCAATGGTTCGCGCGTATTTGTCCTTGACCACAACATTTGTGTGCGAGACACACACCAAGCTGCATATTCCAATTTCATTGTCATGGGAATCCATTGAAACATTTATATTAGTTCGCTATGTAACCATTGTATATCATTGTTGCATGTTCCTTTTGACTCACCTTATGTCCTACCAACTCAGAGTATTATGTAGGTAAATCACACTGCTGCGCTCATTCAGCTATTTGCCCCTTACGGATTGTGGTTGTTGTGGATGGCTGTTCACAAATCTAAATGTGTATTTGAACCCAATAATGGTTGAATTCAAGAAGTTTAAGCTGCCTATCAATCATTGTTTTTGAAACCAGTGAAAAATGCGCTTTTGCAACAGCTGCATAGTGCGGAACCCAGCCTACGGAATAAAATTGGGGCTTTTATCGCTCAATCTAATTGATGCTGCTGCTAAAAAAAAAAACATAGGCCTAATGGACACATGCTCAAACTCGCTGACTTTTGATCAACTTAAATGACCAATCTGTAGTTTCTACATCCATATATATATATCCATTGATTCTTGAAGAATATAACTTATAAATGCCTCATGAGCTTAGTTCAACTGTCACTCCATGAGAACCCAAAATATAAGCTTGCTTTTCTCCAATGTTTGTAAACATTATAAATATAAACAAACACTGTATAGCCTCATAACATGGTTAAAACAATAACGTTGATATCATGGATGGTCAGTCCTTGCATCCATAGCTCTGTCTATTAATCTGAGAGTGGTGACATTTACATTTACGTCATTTAGCAGACGCTCTTATCCAGAGCGACTTACAGTAGTGAATTCATACATTTCATTTTCATTTTTTTTTTTTTTTCTTTTTCGTACATTTCTCCAGGCCCATCCCTCAGGTTTTTAATAAAAAAAGATGCAGGCGACAGTTTTGTTATTGTTTCAATCTGTGGATTTGCCCTTTAAACAGCTGCAAATGATCAAGATATCAGTGTCAACAACAAAAAGGTAAACAATAGGCCTGTAGCAAACAAAGCATGGGGCCTTCATTTTTCACATGTAAATTGCACTTTTCAGCAGCGATCAAAGTATGCCATTCCATGAGCACAGCATTTATTTTTCAACTTGAATCAATGAGCCAAATCAGTCCTCCATGACAACAAAATCATAAATAACAGAGTAGGGCTGGATAATAAGTCCTTAGTTTTGGGGTCATGCTCAGCTAAAACAGTCCACCTAATCTATACTTCCAAGTCATATTCTTGAAGATAAAGGGGTAAACATTTATTGGAATGACAGGAATTCTGTAAGACTTTGGTTTTTAATATAAACATAATTTAATCATATTAGAAGCCTACATAACCAACCCATATATACATACATATAATATATATAAAATTTGGACTGGCGGCCAGCTCTAGGAAGTCTTGGTTACAAACTTCAATTTAAGAATGACGGAGGCCACTGTGTTCTTGGGGACCTTCAATGCTGCATAAATGTTTTGGTACCCTTCCCCAGATCTGTGTCTTGGAGCTATACGGACAATACCTTCAACCTCATAGCTTGGATTTTGCTCTTACATGCACTGTCAACTGTTGGACCTTACATAGACAGGTGTGTACTTTCCTAAATCATGTCCAATCATTGAACTTACTACAGGTGGACTCCAATCAAGTTGTAGAAACATCAAGGATGGGCAATGGAAACAGGATTCACCTGAGCTCAATTGAGTCTCATACAGTAGCAATGGGTCTGAATACTTAAATAAGGTTTGTTTTTTATATTTCATCAATTTGCAAACAATTACGAAAACATGTTTTCACTTTCTCATTATTGGTTGTGTTTAGACAAGGAAAATGTTTTATTTAATCCATTTTAGAATAAGGCTATAACTTAACGTGGAAAAAGGGGTCTGAATATTTTCCGAATGCACTGTATATGCAATCAAAAACAGGTAGGCTGCAATTGTTTAACATATAGCCTATTTGACTGAAACCGTAGCTTACAGACGAACACATTTTAAACTACATATTTTGCTAGTCTACTTAGCACAAGATCATCTCAAAACGACTCACGCCATTTATACGCTTATTTTACCGGCATTGCTCTGCATAGACTCAAGAAAAATAGACTTACCTAGTTTGACGCCTTAAGCCGTTGATGCTCGCTGCCAGTCTTCTCTTGGTCACTTCCATGCATTCTAATTCCAGTGTTCACACACATGGAAATATACTTGGTTTGATTTGGACTTTAGGCACTGGTTTTCTCCTCATAATAATTTCATACGTATACCTTTGAACATGTCGTTTGACTTAGTTGCTGGACTTTTTGCTAAGAACGGCATCATAAAGCTGGCCAGTGCATCTGGATTGCAATAGTGCATTTAAAATGAAAGTGTGTGCCAAGTCAATTGTTGGAGTGAAGATAAGTCAAATACTGAAATGTCTTGCACAGCAATGTAGGCAGTGGAATAAGGCAGTGAAAAAAAAGGTTGCTAGTGAATTGTCATATTGAAACAATTAAGCACAGGGGCCAATTGCAAACTAGAGGTTTGAGTTAGGGGGGGTTAGGCACCCCCATAAAGAATCTTGGACATCCATGTTTTTGTCAAAAAACAACCAAAAATATATTGATCAATCTTTGAAACACTGAGGAACATAATTTCAATCTGTGCAATAAAGAGTTATCGTCAGGCTTAAAACATTTGAGGGTTTGAACTAATACGGTGAAGCAGCAATCCCAGAGATTAAGAAATGAGATCCTGTTACCCAACTGTACATATGAATAAATTATTTGCAATATAAAATTATTTCCCTTGCTTAAAAACAAGGAGTTACACCCTCAAATTCCATCACAATTCAGAAAGCACAATAGTATTATAACACTTCACTGATCAACAAAGGTTATCAAAACAATTAATATTGTAAATTCCTGAAAAGAACATACTTTGTCATTCTACTGTATAGACCAGTGATGATTCCCACCCTCCGACTGCCAAGAAAACACAAAACAGTAATTGTGGAACTGAGTTGTTTATTGTATGTACACAAAAACAGTAAATTACACACGAGACGGGTACAGCATCTGAAAGACAAAAGCAGAGAGCAGTGAGGCGAGTTCATACGCACCAAATCGATACAAACCACAAACATACATTGAGTGGGGAATTGGCACTTCCAGATGTTTTTCCATATGCGCATTTGCCCAATATGTAGTGGTCATGAGGGGGAAGTTAAGTACTAAAATAGGGCATACATTCTTATCACTAAAAACAATCCATTAAGTAGATAAAAAATATATAACTTATGAAAAAGTTTGTGATTGTTTAGCATCAGCTTATTAAGAAAAACATCCTTCATTTTTCAGCAGTAAGTTTCCTAAAAGTCTTTGTAGCTTCAGTAGTACATTGTTTTACCCCACAACCCAGATGAACAGCAACAATAAGTAACGTCACACGGTGTAACACTGCCAGATAAATATTTAAGGAAACCGACATGCCTGAAGGCGAAGTGCCTTTCAGGCCTCCAGCACCACCCCAACATCTGAAAATGGTGGGTTTATTTTTCTCAGCATCTCACAGCTGGCCTCATACACAACCAGTCACTGGAAATGTCTGAATACCACCTCAAAAGGTGGTAAAAAAAAACATGTGTTGAACCAACCAAATTTGGGAAATTAAGCATTTTGCTGTTCTTGAAGTTATCTGTTAAGGATGTTGCATACAATACCATTTCTTGGATTTTCCATCCAAAGATCAAACCACCGAACAGAATGCCTTTTCCCTCTCACAAAATCAGTTTCAAGAGGCGATCACACAGAATTACATGGATGTTCCCTGAACTAACAAAAGTTCAAGTTAATCCAAATTCAGGCAAATTCCTTCCTGAAGTACCTCTGATAATAGACATTGCTGTTCAAGCCCTAAAAATCACACTTAACTACTAATCAAAAGTATTTGGAGTTGCTGTGTAAGTTAATCAGCTGCGCAGGGATAAAACAATGTTCTATACGGTTGGGTTGCAGCAAATTCCTTTGAGCTGTATTCTCTTTGGCTCAAACCCTGCACAGTGCAAAAAAAGCAGTGCTTCCCAAACCACCCCTGGGGGACCACCACTAGACAGTGAAGGGCTAGAACAAACTGGACTGTCTGCAGGTCCAGGAAGAAACTGTGCTAATCAGGGAATAGCAGCTGAAGGTACTACTCACCACTCTGACTCTGTGTCCCATGGCCTTTGCGGGGAGGTTACTGCTGAACTTGGCCCGCACCATTCCACTGTTGCCGTGAGCACGCATGACTTTGCCCCAGATTACCCGCGTCTTGTTGGGCTTGCCACCAGGTGTCACTGTGTTCCTGATGAGATTGAAGACAGTGAGCAGAATCAGTCTCCTGTCACGGAGCTAAATTAAAACAAGGACAAAGTTCTGCCAAAAAAGTGGCTCTCCTATAAAAACAGCAAAATAACATCCATTTGAAATTGGCCAGACAAGGGAGAAGCATCTTAGAGTAAGGCATAATAACCATTTTATAATAAAGTAATGGAGTTATGGGAAGAATACGCTGTCCTACAAATCCCTAAAAGCCTGCCACAGCACAAGACTATAGAGAAAGCAGAAGCTTTGTGTTTACAGACGGGTGACGTCAACAACAAAAAATGTGTGTTGGTAAACAAACACCTCACCTGTCTATACGGTAAACTGGCAACACTAGTCTAGGTTAAAATAATATAACCCACACATTTAACATCCACTATCAAACAGGTCAGATGAGAATATAGATTACTACCCTAGCAGTGTTAAATCAAAATATATTTTATATTGGAGATTCTTTAAAGCCACCCTTTGCCTTGACAGCTTTGCACACTTGGCATTCGCTCAACCAGCTTCACGAGGTAGTCACCAGCAATGCATTTCAATTAACCGGTGTGCCTTGTTAAAAGTTAAATTGTGGAATTTATTTTATGCATTTGAGCCAATCAGTTGTGTTGTGACAAGGTAGGGGTGGTATACAGAAGATGGTCTTTTAACATGGTCTTGCTAACCCGGTCTGCTAACTGCTAGCTTGCCAGCCCCGGTCTGCTAACTGCTAGCTTTTTTAGCCCTGGCCTACTGACTGTTAGCATCGGCTTGCAAACTGTCTGAATCACCGTGTCCCTGGTCAGCCCAACCACTCACTGGACCCATATGTTCACTTGGCTACGCATGCCTCTCTAATATTAATATGCCTCGTCCATTACGGTCCTGGTTAGTGATTACTGTCTCATTTCACTGTAGAGCCTCTAGCCCTGCTCAATATGCCTTAACCAACCATGTTGTTCCACCTCCTACATATGCGATGACATCACCTGGTTTAAACGTCTCTAGAGACTATTATCTCTCATTTTTACTCAATTCCAAGGTTTACCTCCAATGTACTCACATCCTACCTTACCTTTGTCTGTACACTATGCCTTGAATCTATGCTATCGTGCCCAGAAACCTGCTCCTTTTACTCTCTGTTCCGAATGCACTTGACGACCAGTTCGTAGAGCCATTAGCCGTACCCTTATCCTACTCCTCCTTTCCTCTGGTGATGTGGAGGTTAATCCAGGTCCTGCAGTGCCTAGCTCCATTCCCATTCCCCAGGTGCTCTCATTTGTTGACTTCTGTAACCGTAAAATACTTGGTTTCATGCATGTTAACATTAGAAGCCTCCTCCCTAAGTTTGTTTTACTCACTGCTTTAGCACACTCTGCCAACCCGGATGTCTTAGCCGTGTCTGAATCCTGGCTTAGGAAAACCACCAAAAACCCTGAAATCTCCATCGCTAACTATAACATTTTCCACCAAGACAGAACTGCCAAAGGGGGCAGTGTTGCAATCTACTGCAAAGACAGCCTGCAGAGTTCTGTATTACTATCCAAGTCTGTACCCAAACAATTCGAGCTTCTACTTCAAAAAATTAACCTTTCCAGAAACAAGTCTATTTGTTGCCGCTTGCTATAGACCCCCCTCTGCCCTCGATACCATATGTGAATTGATCGCCCTCCATCTATCTTCTGAGCTTGTGCTACTAGGTGACCAAAACTGGGACATGCTTAACACCCCGGCCGTCCTACAATTAACCTTGATGCCCTCAATCTCACAAATGATCAACGAACCTACCAGGTACAACCCCAAATCTGTAAACACGGGCACCCTCACAGATGTCATCCTAACTAACTCACCCTCCAAATACACCTCTGCTGTTTTCAATCAAGATCTCAGCAATCACTGCCTGTATCCATAATGGGTCTGCGACCAAACGACCACCCCTCATCACTGTCAAACACTCCCTAAAACACTTCTGCGAGCAGGCCTTTCCAATCGACCTGGCTGGGGTATCCTGGAATGACATTGACCTCATCCCGTCAGTAGATGATGCCTGGCTATTCTTTAAATGTGCCTTCCTCACAATCTTAAATAAAAATGCCCCACTTAACAAAATTTTGAACTAGGAATAGATAGTCCTTGGTTCACTCCAGACCTGTCTGCCCTTGACCAGCACAAAAACATCCTGTGGCGTTCTGCATTAGCATCGAATAGCCCCCGTGATATGCAACTTTTCAGCTAAGTTAGGAACAAATATACACAGGCAGTTAGAAAAGCTAAAGCTAGCTTTTTCAAACAGAAATTTGCATCCTGTAGTACCAACTCAAAAAAGTTCTGGGACACTGTAAAGTCCATGGAGAATAAGAGCACCTCCTCCCAGCTGCCCACTGCTCTGAGGCTAGGAAACACTGGTTCCACCATAATTGAGAATTTCAATAAGCATCTCTACAGGGCTGGCCATGCTTTCCACCTGGCTACCCCTACCCCGGTCAACTGCCCGGCACCCTCTACAACAACCCGCCAAAGCCCCCACCATTTCTCCTTCGCCCAAATCCAGAAAGTTGATGTTCTGAAAGAGCGGCAAAATCTGGACCCCTACAAATCAGCCGGGCTAGACAATCTGGACAATCTCTCTAAAATTATCTGCCGAAATCGTTGCAACCCCTATTACTAGCCTGTTCAACCTCTCATATCGTCTGAGATTCCCAAAGATTGGAAAGCTGCCGCGGTCATCCCCCTCTTCAAAAGGGTGACACTCTAGACCCAAACTGCTACAGACCTATATCTATCATGCCCTGTCTTTCTAAGGTCTTCGAAAGCCAAGTTAACAAACAGATTACCGACCATTTCGAATCCCACCGTACCTTCTCCGCTATGCAATCTGGTTTCAGAGCTGGTCATGGGTGCACCTCAGCCACGCTCAAGGTCCTAAACGGCATCATAACTGCCATCGATAAGAGACATCACTGTGCAGCCGTATTCATCGACCTGGCCAAGGCTTTCGACTGTCAATCACCACATTCTTATTGGCAGACTGGACAGCCTTGGTTTCTCAAATGATTGCCTCGCCTGGTTTACCAACTACTTCTCTGATAGAGTTCAGTGTGTCAAATCGGAGGGCCTGTTGTCCAGACCTCTGACAGTCTATGGGTGTGCCACATGGTTCAAATCTCGGGCCGACTCTCTTCTTTGTATACATCAATGATGTTGCTCTTGCTGCTGGTGATTCTCTGATCCACCTCTACGCAGACTAGAGGTCGACCGATTATGATTTTTCAACGCCGATACCGATTATTGGAGAACCAAAAAATTGCGGATACCGATTAATCGGCCGATTTAAAAAAAACAAATTTTCATACGAGCCAGGCGGCCCAAACTGTTGCATATACCCAGACTCTGCGTGCAATGAACGCTAGAGATGTGACACAATTTCATGTTAGCAGGCAATATTAACTAAATATGCAGGTTTAAAAATAGACTTGTTTATTGATTTTAAAAGAAAGGCATTGATGTTTATGGTTAGGTACATTATTTATTTATAATAATTACAACAATACTGAATGAACACTTATTTTAACTTAATATAATACATCAATAAAATCAATTTAGCCTCAAATAAATAATGAAACATGTTCAATTTGGTGTAAATAATGCAAAACAAAGTGTTGGAGAAGAAAGTAAAAGTGCAATATGTGCCATGTAAAAAAGCTAAGGTCAGAACATGGGAACATATGAAAGCTGGTGGTTCCTTTTAACATGAGTCTTCAATATTCACAGGTAAGTTTTAGGTTGTAGTTATTATAGGAATTATAGGACTATTTCTCTATACGATTTGTATTTCATATACCTTTTGACTATTGGATGTTCTTATAGGCACTTTAGTATGGCCAGTGTAACAGTACAGCTTCCGTCCCTCTCCTCGCTCCTACCTGGGCTTGAACCAGGAACACATCGACAACAGCCACCCTCGAAGCAGCATTACCCATGCAGAGGAAGGGAAACAACTACTCCAAGTCTCAGAGCGAGTGACGTTTGAGACGCTATTAGCGCGCACCCCGCTAACTAGCTAGCCATTTCACATCGTTACACCAGCCTAATCTTGGGAGTTGACAGGCTTGAAGGGGTGGGTATAATTACTGGAACGTTCCAACAGGAATCTGTTCCAAAAAACGTAAAGTAAAAGGTTGCCAACCAACAACGCATACAAAGTAGCAACGCATACAAACCTAGCTAACTAGCTGCCGAATAGGCATCAACTCACCACGTAGCTTATTCTTAATGTTTGTCTATAGGCAACCAGAGTGAGGACAGACATTTTTCGGAATAAACGTGATGAGTGAAAAACGCAATGAAATAGACCACTCACTACCCGGTATCTTATTCTGCCACTATACAACTTTGTATGCATTGTTTTTGGCAACCTTGTTATTTACGAAGTTTTTGGAATAGATTCTTGTTGGAACATTCCAGAAATTATACCCACCCGGTTTGAAGTCATAAACAGCTTGAAACAGTGAAGAGCTGCTGGCAAAACGCACAAAAGTGCTGTCTGAATGAATGCTTACGAGTTATGTTATGTCAATGTTATAATTACGTAAAATTCTGGCAAATTAGTTCGCAACGAGCCAGGCGGCCCAAACTGTTGCATATACCCGGACTCTGCGTGCAATGAACGCTAGAGATGTGACACAATTTCATGTTAGCAGGCAATATTAACTAAATATGCAGGTTTAAAAATATATACTTGTTTATTGATTTTAAAGAAAGGCATTGATGATTATGGTTAGGTACATTGGTGCAACGACAGTGCTTTTTTCGCAAATGCGCTTGTTAAATCTACACCCGTTAGGCGAAATAGGCTATGATTCAATGACAAATTAACAGGCACCGCATCGATTATATGCAACGCAGGACACGTTAGATAAACTAGTAATATCAACCATGTGTAGTTAACCTGTTTAGGATAGGGGGCAGTATTTTCATGGCCGGATAAAAAAACTTACCCAATTTAATCTGGTTATTACTCCTGCCCAGAAACTAGAATATGCATATAATTATTTGATTTGGATAGAAAACACCCTAAAGTTTCTAAAACTGTTTGAATGGTGTCTGTGAGTATAACAGAACTCATATGGCAGGCCAAAACCTGAGAAGATTCTATATGGGAAGTGCCCTGTCTGACCATTTCTTGTCCTTCTATAGTCTCTTTATCGAAAATAGAGGATCTCTGCTGTAACGTGACATTTTCTAAGGCTCCCATAGGCTCTCAGAAGGCGCCAGAACGGGGAATGATGACTATGCAGTCCCTGGGCGAAAAACAGTAGGGGTTTTGGAAAGTGGTCGTTCTGAGAACAATGACACTGGTGCGCGCGTGCATGTGAAGACTCCATTTTCTATTTTCAGTGTTTGAACGAAAACAAGGTCTCCCGGTCGGAATATTATCGCTATTTTACGAGAAAAATCGCATAAAAATTGATTTTAAACAGCGTTTGACATGCTTCGAAGTACGGTAATGGAATATTTTGAAATGTTTTGTCACGATACGCGCCGGCGCGTCACCCTTCGGAGAGTGTCTTGAACGCAAGAACAAAATGCAGCTATTTGGATATAACTATGGATTATTTGGAACCAAAACAACATTGGGTGTTGAAGTAGAAGTCCTGGGAGTGCATTCTGACGAAGAACAGCAAAGGTAATCCAATTTTTCTTATAGTAAATCTTAGTTTGGTGAGTGACACACTTGGTGGGTGTCAAAATAGCTAGCCATGATGGCCGGGCTATCTACTCAGAATATTGCAACGTGCTTTCACCGAAAAGCTATTTTAAAAATCGGACACCGCGATTGCATAAAGGAGTTCTGTATCTGTAATTCTTAAAATAATTATGCTTTTTTGTGAACGTTTATCGTGAGTAATTTAGTAAATTCACCGGAAGTTTGGTGGGTATGCTAGTTCTGAACATCACATGCTAATGTAAAAAGCTGGTTTTTGATATAAATATGAACTTGATTGAACAAAACATGCATGTATTGCATAAGATAATGTCCTAGGAGTGTCATCTGATGAAGATCAAAGGTTAGTGCTGCATTTAGCTGTGGTTTGGGTTTATGTGACATATATGCTTGCTTGGAAAATGGCTGTGTGATTATCCATCATTGAAAATAAGAATGTGTTCTTAAATCTGACTTGCTTAGATAAATAAAGGTGAAAAAAAAAGTATAAAAAAATAAATCGGCGGCCAAAAATACCGAATACTGATTGTTATGAAAACTTGAAATTGGCCCTAATTAATCGGCCATTCCGATTAATCGGTCAACCTCTAGCGCAGACGACACCCTCCTGTATACATCTGGCCCCTCTTTAGACACTGTGTTAACTAACCTCCAGACGAGCTTCAATGCCGTACAACTCTCCTTCCGTGGCCTCCAACTGCTCTTAAACGCAAGCAAAACTAAATGCATGCTATTCAATCGATCACAGCCTGCACCTGCTCGCCCGTCCAGCATCACTACTCTGGACGGCTTTGACTTAGCATATGTGGACGACTACAAATACTTGGGTGTCTGGTTAGACTGTAAACTCTCCTTCCAGACTCACATTAAGCATCTCCAATCCAAAACTAAATCTAGAATCAGCTTCCTATATCGCAACAAAGCATGCTTCACTCATGCTGCCAAACATACCCTCGTAAAACTGACCATCCTACCGATCCTTGACTTCAGTGATGTCATCTATAAAACAGCCTCCAACACTCTACTCAAAAAACTGGATGCAGTCTATCACAGTGCCATCCGTTTTGTCACCAAAGCCCCATACACTACCCACCATTGCGACCTGTACGCTCTCGTTGGTTGGCCTTCGCTTCATACTCGTCGCCAAACCCACTGGCTACAGGTTATCTACAAGTCTCTGCTAGGTAAAGCCCCGCCTTAGCTCACTGGTCACCATAGCAGCACCCACTCGTAGCATGCGCTCCAGCAGGTATATGTCACTGGTCAACCCCAAAGCCAATTCCTCCTTTGGTTGTCTTTCCTTCCAGTTCTCTGCTGCCAATGACTGGAACGAACTGCAAAAATCTCTGAAGCTGGAGACTCATATCTCCCTCACAAGCTTTAAGCACCAGCTGTCAGAGCAGCTCACAGATCACTGCACCTGTACATAGCCCATCTGTAAACAGCCCATCTATCTACCTACCTCATCCCCATACTGTATTTATTTATCTTGCTCCTTTGCAACCCAGTATCTCTACTTGCACATTCATCTTCTGCACATCTTCCATTCCGGTGTTAAATTGCTATATTGTAATTACTTCGCCACCATGGCCTATTTATTGCCTTACCTTAGCTCATTTGCACTCCCTGTATATAGACTTTGTTTTCTTTTGTTCTACTGTATTAATGACTATGTTTTGTTCATTCCATGTGTAACTGTGTTGTATGTGTTGAATTGCTATGCTTCATCTTGGCCAGGTCGCAGTTGCAAATGAGAACTTGTTCTCAACTAGCCTACCTGGTTAAATAAAGTAAAAAATAAATAAAAATAAATAGGGCTAAATGCATATTACAGCAAGAACAGCTCAAATAAGCAAAGAGAAACAGCAATCCATCATTACTTTAAGACATGAAAGTCAGTCAATGTGGAAAATTAAGAACTGAAAGTTTCTTCAAGTACAGTCGCAAAAACCAAGCGCTATGATGAAACTGGCTCTCATGAGGACCGCCACAGCAAAGGAAGACCCAGAGTTACCTCTGCTGCAGAGGATAAGTTCATCAGTTTCCAGCCTCAGAAATTGCAGCCCAATTAACCTCACTAGGGTAAGGGGCACTATTTTCACATCCGGATGAAAAGCGTGCCCAAATTAAACTGCCTGTTACTCAGGCCCAGAAGCTAGAATATGCATATAATTGGTAGATTTGAACAGAAAACACTGAAGTTTCCAAAACTGTTAAAATAATGTCTGTGAGTATAACAGAACTGATATGGCAGGCGAAAACCTGAGAAAAATCCACCCAGGAAGTGGGATCTTTTTTATTTTTCTATTGAATGCCATTACAGTGTCCATTGACTTAGGACTCAAATTGCACTTCCTATGGCTTCCTCTAGATAAACAGTCTTTAGAAATTGTTTCAGGCTTGTATTCTGAAAAACCCTTGAATGAGTGGGTGTGTACCGGGGAGTACCAGTACCGAGCCAATGTGCGGGGGTACAGGTTAGTCAAGGTAATTTGTACATGTAGGTGGGGGGGTGAATTGTGATACAGCCTGGAATCAAACCAGGGTCTGTAGTGACGCCTCTACCACAGAGATGCAGTGCCTTAGATCGCTGCGCCAGTCCAGAGCCCAACAGAGTATGCTGTCACTAGAAAAAAAAAGCTTACTTAATCAAAATGACGGCGCCAAAGCAGACACGACTTTTCACTGTGACAGAGGCAGCATCTCTATGTTGGTTGGATATAAGGATTCGGACACGTCCTTTAACTTCGAGGTGTGAAATAAGTTAACAGCAGATATGTTTAGTGTTGTCGATGTCTGATGCTGTGAAACAGCTAATATTGGCAGGTCTTGTCATGATAACTTGGTTGGTACAGACGAGCATATCAGCGGTGGAGATCGAATGATTGCTCTCTCTCATGGAAATAATCTTCTGGTCACATTTATATGTAATTATAAACTGGGTGGTTTCAAGCTCTGAATGCTGATTGGCTAACAGCTATGGTCTATCAGACCGTACACCATTGGTATGACAAAACATTTATTTGTATTGCTCTAATTACATTGGTAACCAGTTTACAATAGAATTAAAGCACCACGGGGGTTTATGGTATATGGCGAAGCGTCGTGCCTATTAGCAGCCCTTAGCCGTGGTATATTGACCATATACCACACCTCCTTTGGCCTTACAGCTTAAATAATAATCATAAGTATAAGATACTTGGTACATTGAGTGAGTAATTATGTCAAATTTACAACTGTCATTAAAGAGGTAATGCACTTTAAAACTAAGTTCCCTTGTAATTTCTTAATTGTTCTTGAGCCATGTATGTTTGAAATGTGTAAGAAAATGAGCTTTCTTATATTTTAAGTAATCTTCAGCAGCATTCTAGAATTGTGTTGGGGTCTAAAGCATTAATATAACATTTTGTGTTGTTTTTGGGGAACTGTGTTTCCATAGTAATTTAAATGCTATGTAAATGCCAGCTGAAAAGTACCAGTGGCCACAAGTCAGAGCAGGTCCACTGCCCAGTGATGCACTTCAGGCGGGCCATGGGGGCAAAAACACAAAGTCCACCTTTTTGCTAAAACACTGTGGTAAATCATTAGTGTAAATTAGCCATGAGACAGAAGATGGGTAAACTTACTTCTTAGCCTTGTAGACATAAGCACAGCGCTTGCCCAAGTAGAAGTCAACCTCCTCCCTTGTGTAAACTCCCTCCACCTTGAGCAGGGCAGTGTGCTCCCGCTGGTTCCTCAGGCCACGCTTGTACCCAGCAAAGATTGCCTTGCTCCACAGTCTGTGAAAATGAAAAGACTGCATAAACCAGAGCACTCAACCTGTGCATCATCAGTGCCATATGCTGGTGCCAAAGTAATCCAGTCAGCAGTCGATCAACTGCATACCCTAAATACTCACCAGAATCAACCAATGCACAAAAGTACTTCCTACTTTGTACAAACACATTTAATTTCAGTATTTACTACCTCCAAAAAATGACCATACTAAAGAAAGTTAGGTACAGCCTTGCAAATGTGTCTAGTAGCTAAAACAAAAGAGTATCGTTAACCGTGGCAGACGGCAACAACGACAACTAAGTTAGCTGGCTAACATTGGCTACTCACCTTCCTGGCATCTCGAGTCTTCTTCCAGGCACGGAAAAACCTGATGAGAAACAATGTAATACATTATGGTCTCGATATGAACGTGCCTGTAGGTTTGACTTGCCATGTGGTCTGGTGTACGAGTTATTAACTTAGATGAAAACGTACAACTAACGTATGTGGCTAACGTTAGCTTGATACACATACTTCATGAATTCAGTACATTAACGAGAATGCCATGTAGATCCAATGAGGACGCCAACTAGCCACTGTGGTAGGGCTTGTCCGTTCAGCCACTAACACACACAATAAGGGAATACTGTCGTATCCTAGTTAGCGTTTAAACGCTATCGGGTTAAACAGAGATGCATTTTGGTGTACACATCTTAACGGCCTCAACCCTGCAATCCGGCGCTTGTCAACGTCGTAAAACTATCCAAGTGATATTTTTCTCATCACAGCCGCTCGGACTCAAAAAATAGACTGTATGGAAAGTTTAACTATATTTCTCTTTGAAAACATGTGCATTTATGCCAAATGTAGACTTAATAACATAGAAATGTCGATTTTATAAATGTGGCCTTTTGTACTTCTCACCTTCACTGTAAGAAAAATGGCGGAAAAGGAAGTTGGAATGGAATGCTGGGAAATTTACGTAGTCCGTTACGACAGAAACACATAATCAAAACATGTTTTTATTTAACTATTCAGCTGTCACTTTATTGCATTCTCGTACGTTTCACACAACATAATAATCAAAGTAGATAAAAATGTCATTTTTTGAAAACAATAATCAAATGTTGTGCGTTACCAGGGTGACCGGCGTAAACTACCAAGTGTGCTGCTAGGCTAGCTAAACTATGCTCTAGTTAAACTACTGGCCTTTTATTGTCCATAAATATAGCTAGTAAACTTCAACACGTTCCGTGAAGACACGTAAGAAATATACCTAGCTACGAATCTGTTGATTGTGTTATTGAGCATATTGCCCAGGATATTTTCTAACACAAAAATGTCAGTTAGAAAACGGTAACGTTAGTAGCTAGCTAGATAGGTGATATTGTAAATTGCTTGGCTAATTTCGCTCGAATTCAGTGTTCACAGACCATCAGGATGCCGGTTCTTTTGTCTGGGGTAGAGCTGCTCAGACTGTGTACAGTGCTCCAGGACTGTGCTGCACAGCTGTCAGTGCTGGGTCACATCATGCCCGACAGCTACAGGGGTCGTCCAGAAGCTGATAAGGTATTATCTGATTATCCTCAGCTAACATTATACGCGGAGCTAATGTCAGTTGGCTTTTTCAAGCGGGGATGCGTCTTTAGCAAATTAATGGTATGCTTGCTATCTAAGCTGTAATTTTCTCCTATTCAGCCCGTATTCATCTGTTTTTGTGGAAGTTTGTGTCAGCTGACATTGGACAGGTCCTTGAACAGCAGAAAGGGGCAGAGCAGAACCTGAAACCAGCCCGTCAGTTTGAGAGAGAGTCGAGGGGACTGTCAGATGCCACCCGTGAGCTGCACAGATCCCAGAAGGAACTGAACCGCACACTAGAGGAGAACCCACTGTCCCCTGACAACCTAGCCAAGGTGCAGAGAGACAGGTGGGTTCCAGATAGCTCTTGTTCTGGGCTTTTGTGCACGTTCCAACTTGGACCAGAGCTAGGTTCCAGACAATTTAATAAAATAGAAGCCCACAACTCTGTGCTTCAAACAGAGATTTATTATGCACACGAGACAACTTTTCATTGGTATCTTTTTCAGGTCAACCACTGAACTAAACACATTGCCATTGTTTACATTTGTCAAACATTCCCAAGGTGCAGAGCAGACTGTATTAACTGTGAATCCAAAAAGTACCCTGTATGCCATCTACCTCATACATAACGATCGTGCTCTCTCTCTCTCTTCCTGGCATACAGTCAGTTTGTGGCTCACGTGATTGCTGATGTGTTGGCAGAGCTGCAAGAGAGAGGGACCTTTCACAGCTTGCTTTTCGCTGTGGGAGAAGAGAAAAGAAGGAAGGCCAACCTCCTGGACATAATAATCAGGTCAGGTTATGGTCAATATGAATATGTAGGCTAATCATTCATTGTCTTTGCAAGCAATAGTCAAATTCTTTCAAAACCCACACATAAAGAGGCTGCTACTAAGGGGAGGATGGCTTGTAATAATATCTGGAATGTTGTAAATGGAATGGTATCAAACACATGGATGTGTATGATACCGTTTCAGACATTTCTATGAGCCCGTTTTATTTTGAAGGGATTACATTTGTTTTATTAACGATAGATCTACACAACCTACTCCTCATTTTCAATGTGAAAGAAAGTTATAGAACATTTTCCCAAAAATAAACAAACTGAAATATCATACTTGGATAAGTCTCTACCCCCCTGAGTTAATGTTTTATTTAATTAATTTATTTCACCTTTATTTAACCAGGTAGGCCAGTTGAGAACAAGTTCTCATTTACAACTGCAACCTGGCCAAGATAAAGCAAAGCAGTGCGACAAAAACAACAACACAGAGCTAAACAAACAAACGTACAGTCAATAACACAATACAAAAATCTATGTACAGTGTATGAAAATGTAGAAGAGTAGGGAGGTAAGGCAATAAATATGCCATAGAGGCGAAATAATTACAATTTAGCATAAACACTGGAGTGATAGTTGTGCAGATGATGATGTGCAAGTAGAGATACTGGGGTGCAAAAGAGCAAGAGGGTAAGTAATAATATGGGGATCAGGTAGTTGGGTGTGCTATTTACAGATTGGCTGTGTACAGGTACAGTGATCGGTAAGCTGCTCTGACATCCAGCTTCAGTGATTTTTGCAATTTGTTCCAGTCATTGGCAGCAGAGAACTGGAAGGAAAGGCAGCCAAAGGAAGTGAAATATACCTGCTGGAGCGTGTGCTACGGGTGGATGTTGCTATGGTGACCAGTGAGCTGAGATAAGGCGGGGCTTTACCTAGCAAAGACTTATAGATGACCTGGAACCAGTGGGTTTGGCGACGAATATGTAGTGAGGGCCAGCCAACGAGAGCATAGCAAACAGGTCGCAGTGGTGGGTAGTATATGGGGCTTTGGTGACAAGACGGATGGCACTGTGATAGACTACATCCAATTTGCTGAGTGTTTGTAAATGACATTGCCCAAGTCAAGGATCGGTAGGATAGTTCGTTTTACGAGGGTATGTTTGGCAGCATATGTGAAGGAGGCTTTGTTGCGAAATAGGAAGCCGATTCTAGATTTAGTTTTGGATTGGAGATGCTTAATGTGAGTCTGGAAGGAGAGTTTACAGTCTAACCAGACACCTAGGTATTTGTAGTTGTCCAGATATTCTAAGTCAGAACCGTCCAGAGTAGTGATGCTAGTCGGGCGGGAAGGTGCGGGCAGAAATCGGTTCAAGAGCATACACTTAGTTTTACTAGCATTTAAAAGCAGTTGGAGGCCACGGAAGGAGAGTTGTATGTGTGTTATCGGAGATTTATCGGTGGTGACAGTGTTTCCTATCCTCAGTGCAGTGGGCAGCTTGGAGGAGGTGCTCTTATTCTCAATGGACTTAAGTGTCCCAAAACTTTTTGTAATTAGTGCTACAGGATGCACATTTCTGGTAAAGGGCAGTCAAGTCTGGGGTGAACCAAGGGCTATATCTGTTCTTAGTTCTACATTTTTTGAATGGGGCATGCTTATTTAAGATGGTGAGTAAAGCACTTTTGAAGAGCAACCAGGCATCTTCTACTGACGGGATGAGGTCAATATCCTTCCAGGATACCCGGGCCAGGTTGATTAGAAAGGCCTGCTCGCTGAAGTGTTTTAGGGAGCGTTTGACAGTGATGAGGGGTGGTCATTTGACCACGGACCCAATATGCATGCAGGCAATGAGGCAGTGATCACTGAGATCCTGGTTGAAGACAGCAGATGTGTATTTAGAGGGCAAGATGGCCAGGATGATATCTAAGAGGCTGCCCATGGTTACGGATTTAGTGTTGTATCTGGTAGGTTCCTTGATAATGTGTGTGAGATTGAGGGCATCAAGCTTAGATTGTAGGATGGCTGGGGTGTTAAGCATGTCCAAGTTTAGGTCACCTAACAGTACGAACTTTGAAGATAGATGGGGGGCGATCAATTCACATATGGTGTCCAGGGTACAGCTGGGGGCTGAAGGGGGTCTATAACAAGTGGTAACGGTGAGAGACTTGTTTCTGGAAAGGTGGATTTTTAAAAGTATAAGCTCAAATTGTTTAGGCACAGACCTGGATAGTATGACAGAACTCTGCAGGCTCTCTCTGCAGTAGATTGCAACTCCGCCCCCTTTGGCAGTTCCATCTTGTCGGAAAATGTTATAGTTAGGGATGGAAATTTCAGGATTTTTGGTGGCCTTCCTAAGCCAGGATTCAGACATGACTAGGACATCCGTGTTGGCAGAGTGTGCTAAAGCAGTGAATAAAACCAACTTAGGGAGGAGGCTTCTAATGTTAACGTGCATGAAACCAAGGCTTTTACGGTTAAAGAAGTCAACAAATGAGAGCGCCTGGGGAATGGGAGTGATGCTCGGGGCTGCAAGGCCTGGGTTAACCTCTACATCACCAGAGGAGCAGAGGAGGAGCAGAATAAGAGTACGGCTAAAGGCTAAAAGAACTGGTCGTCTAGTGTGTTCGGAACAGAGAGTAAAAGGAGCAGATTTCTAGGCGCGGAAGAATAGATTCAAGGCATAATGTACAGACAAGGGTGTGGTAGGATGTGAGTACAGTGGAGGTAAACCTAGGCATTGAGTGAGGCACCATTTAAGCCAGGTGAGGTCACCGCATGTGCTGGAACAAAAGGGCTAGCTAAGGCATATTGAGCAGAGCTGGAGGCTCTACAGTGAAATAAGGCAATAATCACTAACCAACATAATGACATTAGGGAGAGGCATGTGTAGCCGAGTGATCATAGGGTTCAGTGAGTAACTAGGCAAGCTGGAGACACGGCAATTCAGACAGCTAGCAGGCCGGGGCTAGCAGGCTAGCAGATGAGCCTCAGGGGGACGTCGCAACGGAAGAGCCTGTAGAAACCCCCTCGGACGTTTACGTCGGCAGACCAGTCGTGATGGATCAGCGGGGATCCGTGTCGGCAGGCCAATTTGCAAAAGAGGTATTGTAGCCCAGGAATTGGCTGATGGATCTCTGCGGCAAGCCAGGAGATGGGCCAAGCTCGAGGCTAGCTTCAGGCTAACTGGTGCTTGCTTCGGGACAGAGACGTTAGCCAGGTGTAGCCACTCGGATAGCAGCTAGCTAGCTGCGATGATCCGGTGTAAAGGTTCAGGTAGGAATCCGGAGATGTGGTGGAGAAAAAGGAGTCCGATATGCTCTGGGTTGATATCGCGCTATGCAGACTGGCTGGAATTGACCGGGTTGAGGTCGACTTAAATCTTAAATACTTGGTGGAAGCACCTTCTACCAACTTTGCACAACTCTTAGGGCAAAATATATCCATTGTTTTTGTCAAAATTGCGAAAGTTCATTACATTTGGTTTGGGATCATTGACGGAAAGCGATTTTTAAACCTCGTCTCTGATTTTTTTTAAAGCAGATTTAAGTCAGGACTGAGACTAGACCACTGAGGAATGCTCAACAACTCTTGGAATGCCCTTCTGGTGTCTTTTGCATAAAAATGTGTGTAGTTGTTCACAGAAGACTGAGGTGGGTTTCTCTTTAACCTTTTAACTGGGCTTTAATTCTTTCATATTTATTTTGATCCTAACAAACTCCTCAGATCCTGCCGATAACAAGCATACCTATAACATGATCCCAATACTTGAAAATACAAAGAGATCAACAACATTGCATTCACTCCATATTACTGGCCTGTATCACAAAGTGAAAAGAAAGAAGCCCGGGTTAAAAAAAAATCCACTAGATGGGAACGGAGGTAAGATGGCAGACTCTACACAGCGGTGCAGATTGCCTCAAGATAAAATCATAATATTCAATATCTGGAAGACTAAATATTAGAACTTTACATACTCGTGGGTAATAACCTTCAATCTGGATAACACTAAACAAATCATCAGGCTTAAGAAATGTATCGACAAATATTACAACAACAAGCAACACCAAACATGACAGAGTAAACAAGGAGAACCAATCTCCAAAAGAAAAAGAGACTCTGACAGACACAGACGATTTATGCTTTTCACCACCGGGAATGGTAAGGGTGGAAACCAATCTGTTAAAATCGATCGATGACAAACTGCATACTTGAATTAGTTAGGAAAGATATAAAGGAGTTGAAGGCGAGCCTCGAGATGAGTGACGAAAAAGCTGCGACAATGGAGAAAGAAACAAACCAGCTAAAAGGGACAGGCAATAAGATTGAAATGGACGTTAATGAACTTAAAGGAGAACATCTTTCTGAGAGAAGCCTTACATGACATACAGAATAGATCTATGAGAGAAAATATGGTACTTACTGCTATCCAAGAAAAAGAAGGAGAAGTTCCTGAAAATGTGGTGAAGGAATTCCTCCTTACAGCGCTTCAGAACCCATGTGGAAGCTGTCGACAAAATCCAACTTGAACGTGTACACTGTTTCGGACAGAGAGGACAGAGGTATGAACGCCCAATCTTTGCCAAATTTGCTTTCTTTAAAGATAAAATAATGGTTGAAAGCCTCGGTAAAAGACTCGCTGGCACGAAAATAGGCACGAATGATCAGTTCCAAAGGAACTGAAGTCATTTTTGGGGGGTATCTGTACTCAACTTTACTATTTATATTTTTGACAACTTACTTTTACAAAACTTTATTCCTAAAGAAAATATTGTACTTTTTACTCCATAAATTTGCCCTGACAACCCAAAGTACTCATTACATTTTGATAGGAAAATTGTGAAATTCATGCACTTATCAAAAGAACACATGGTCATCCCTACTGCCTATGGTCTGGCAGACTCACTAAACACACACGCATCTTTTATAAATAATGTCTGAGTGTTAGTGTGCCCCTGGCTATCAGTACATTTAAAAAAAAATGGTGCTATCTGCTTTGCTTAATAACAGGAATTATACATGATTTATACTTTTACTTCTACTTTTGATACAAAAGTAAATTTTAGCAATTACATTTGATACTTAAGTACATTTAAAACCAAGTACTTTTACTCAAGTAGTATTTTACTGGCTGACTCACTTTTACTTGAGTAACTTTCTATTAAAAGGTATCTATACTTTTACTCAAGTATGACAATTGGGTACTTTTTCCACCACTGTAACACACTAACTTACTAAAGAAGAGAGACATTTTGGCGTGTCTACCTACAGGATTTGGTCAAAGTTTAGTGCATCAAGTGTGGCAAACAGTCTGCGATTTATTGAAAATGAAAGTGGAGAAATCGATGGTAATAGTAGTTTATTCTCTGATTTTATTAACTGAGGATCAGGTTCGTGTTCTGAACTCTCAAAGAATCGCTGCCTCATACGCTGATCAAAGTGAGATGGAGGACAAGAAAATTGCGAAGGGTGAATACACGATTGTCTTCGGGACTGCTGAAACTTTTTTTGGCTCAGAGAAATGACGATGCCTACTTTAAACGTCATTGTTCCGCGAGCGTCTCATTTGAATGGCTGTTGATGAGGTCGACAACGTGGTACAATGGTCAGTTACACTATATATACAAAGGTATGTGGACAGCCCTTCAAATTAGTGTATTCGGCTATTTCAGCCATAACAGGTGTATAAAATCGAGCACACAGCCAGGCAATCTCCACAGCCAAACATTAGCAGTAGAATGGTCTTACTAAAAAGCGCAGTGAATTTCAATGAGGCACCGCCATAGGATGCAACCTTTCCAACAAGTCAGTTCGTCAAATTTCTACCCTGCTAGAGCTGCACTGGTCAACTAAGTGTTGTTATTGTGAACTGGAAAGTTCTAGGAGCAACAACGGCTCAGCCTCAAAGTGGTAGGCCACACAAGCTCACAGAATGGGACCGCCGAGTGCTGAAGCGCATAAAAATCATCTGTCCTCGGTTACATCACTCACTACCGAGTTCCAAACTGCCTCTTGAAGCAACGTCAGCACAAGTACTGTTTATCGGGAGCTTCATGAATTTGGTTTCCATGGCCGAGTAGCTGCACACAAGCGTCGGCTGGAGTGGTGTAAAGCTTGCTGCCATTGGACTCTGGAGTGATGAATCACGCTTCACCATCTGGCAGTCTGATGGATAAATTTGGGTTTGGTGGATGCCAGGAGAATGCGCTACCTGCCCGAATGCATTGTGCCAACTTTAAAGTTTGATGAAAGAGGAATAATTGTCGGAGGCCGTTTTTCATGGTTCGGGCTGTTCTAAACGATTCTGTGCTTCCAACTGTGTAAATTAGATTCCTGTATTTAATATACATTTGCCAACATTTCTAAAAAAATAAAATAAAACGTTTTCATTGTCATTATGGGGTATTGTGTGTACATCGTGAGAATTTTTATTTATTTAATACATTTTGAATTCAGACAGTAACACAACAAAATGTAGAATAAGCACTGTGCAGGGCATTCGGAAAATATTCAGACCCCTTGATTTTCCCACATTTTGTTACGTAAGACTTATTCTAAATCTTAAAAATTCTCAAACTACACGCAATACCCCATAATGACTAACAATTTTTTGATTTTGTAAAAATTTTTTTTTAAACATACCTTATTTACATAAGTATTCAGACCCTTTGACATGAGACTCGAAATTGAGCTCAGGTGCATCCTGTTATCATTGTTCATCCTTGAGATGTTTCTACAACTTCATTGGAGTCCACCTGTGGTAAATTAATTTGATTGGACATGATTTGGAAAGTCATACACCTGTATATGAGGTCCCACAGTTTACAGTGCATGTCAGACCAAAATCCAAGCCATGAGGTCGAAGGAATAGTCCGTAGAGCTCCGAGACAGGATTGTGTCAAGGCACAGATCTGGGGAAGGGTACCAAAGAACATTCTGCAGCATTGAAGGTCCCCAAGAACACAGTGGCCTCCATTCTTAAATGGAAGAAGTTTAGATCCACCAACAATCTTGGCCGCCCGGCCAAGCTGAGCAATCGGGAGAGAAGGGCCTTGGTCAGGGAGGTGACCAAGAACCCGATGGTAACTCTGACAGAGCTCTAGAGTTCCTCTGTGGAGATGGGAGAACCTTCCAGAAGGACAACCACCTCTGCAGCACTCCACCAATCAGGCCTTTATGGTAGTGGCCAGACGGAAGCCACTCCTCTGTAAAAGGCACATGACAGCCCGTTTGCCATAAGGCACCTAAAGGACTCTCAGATCATGAGAAACAACATTCTCTGTTCTGATGAAACCAAATTGAACTCTTTGGCCTGAATGCCAAGTGCCATGTCTGGAAGAAACTTGGCACCATCCCTACAGTGAAGCATGGTGGTGGCAGCATCATGCTGTGGGGATCGCTACCAAAGGTACTTCAACAATGAACTGAGTAAAGAGTCTGAATACTTACAGTACCCGTCAAAAGTTTGGACACACCTACTCATTCAAGGGTTTTTCTTTATTTTTACTATTTTCTACATTGTAGAATAATAGTGAATACATCAAAACTATGAAATAACACATATGGAATTATGTAATAACCACTGGGTTGAGATTGGGTGATTGTGGAGGCAGGTCATCTGATGCAGCATTTCATTACTCTCTTTCTTGGTCAAATAGCCCTTACCCAGCCTGGAAGTGTGTTGGGTCATTGTCCTGTTGAAAAACAAATGATAGTGGGACTAAGCGCAAACCAGATGGGATGGTGTTTCGCTGCAGAATGCTGTGATAGCCATGCTGGTTAAGTGTGCCTTGAATTCTAAATAAATCACTGACAGTGTCCCCAGCAAAGCACCCCCACACCTCCTCCATGCTTCACGGTGGGAACCACACATGCGGAGGTCATCCGTTTACCTACTCTGCGTCTCACAAAGACACGGCGGTTGTAACCAAAAATCTCAAATTTGAACTCATCAGACTCATCTAATGTCCATTGCTCGTGTTTCTTGGCCCAAGCAAATCTCTTCTTATTATTGGTGTCCTTTAGTAGTGGTTTCTTTTCAGCAATTCGACCATGAAGGCCTGATTCACGCATTCTCCTCTGAACAGTTGATGTTGAGATGTGTCTGTTACTTGAACACTGAAGCATTTATTTGGGCTGCAATTTCTGAAGCTGGGAATTCTCATGAACTTATCCTCCGCAGCAGAGGTAACTCTGGGTCTTCCTTTCCTGTGGCGGACCTCATGAGAGAGTTCCATCATAGCGCTTGATGGTTTTTGCGACTGCACTTGAAGAAACTTTCAAAGTTCTTGAAAATTTCCACATTGACTGACCTTCATGTCTTAATGATGGACTGTCGTTTGTCTTTGCTTATTTGAGCTGTTCTTGCCATAATATCTACTTGGTCCTTAACCAAATAGGGCAATCATCTGTATACCACCCCTGCCTTGAAACAACACAGTTGATTGGCTCAAATGCAATAAGGAAAGAAATTCAACAATTTAACTTTTAACAAGGGACGCCTGTTAATTGAAATACATTCCAGGTGACTACCTCATGAAGCTGGTTGAGAGAATGCCAAGATTCTACTCACACTTACACATTGAGCCTGATTGCTGTCTGTGTGTATTGCAGGGAGGAGGGCGGCCGGCGGAGGACCAAAGCTCTTCAGAGACAGCTGCTTGACATCCGCAAGGAAAAAACTCTGGAGCTGCAGGTACCATAACTGAGGAAGACAACGGAGACACACTCCTTCACGTGCCCAATATGATTTTCAATCCAGTAATGGGCAAGATTAGAATTAGGCTACATATTGACTGACTCTTGGTGGTGCTCCAAGTTCCTTGAGGGTGTCAGACGTTGATGTCTTTGAAAATCAGGGTGCCTCCCTGTTTTTCATTCTCAGGTAAATACATTACAAAGTACTGGCAACTTATGTAATACTTTGCGCAAACTGTCTTAATGTTGTCCCTTTAGCGACGCGAGGAGATGACTGCCCACCTGAAGGACCAGCTACAGGAGATGAAGGCTAAGACTGGGCTGGAGAGGAAGTATGTGAAGAGCAGCGCGGAGCTGCTGGTGTACCAGGGACAGAAGATCAACACACACTCTGAGAAGCAGCTGGAGGATGAGATCAGGGTGTGTGTCTTTGTGGCACTCTCCAGAATCATCCCCTAGCACCTAAGGCTGTGTTTACACAGGCAGCCCAATTCTGATCTTTTGCCCAATTAGTGGCAAACATCTGATCTTATTGGTCAAAAGACCAATTAGTGGTAAAAGATCAGAATTGGGCTGCCTGTGTAAATGCAGTCTAAGTGCCTCATGCAGTGGCGGATTGGCCATCTGGCAATTCTGGCATATGCCAGATGGGCTGGACCATTTTTGTTGTTGGGTAGGCTGGTCGAAATTGACACACACACAAATATATTTTTTTATATAAAGACATGGCCGGCGGCCCATGGGCCTGTTAAGATTTGTTGTACAGAGTTTTGCGCAAGTTCTATGTTCTACTAATCTAAAATGAGCCTTTGGCTGATCAGTGGGCAACGGCCATCTAGTTAATGTGTATTGAGTTCCCACTGCCTCTGATGTTGAACCTCAAGTTAATTAGCCTATGATATTACTTAGTGCACATATGTATTTAAATGTCATGTGTCAGCACTGCTCCCAGTGTCTAATTAGGGTGTGTAGGGTCAGGGTGTATGTGTGGGGTGTGTGTGTGGGGGGTGAGTTGGTGGTGCACGGAGTGATGTGGGCTCGTGTGGATGAAATGACAGGGCTGAATTATTGTTCCAGTCCACCCATGTAGATCTCATAGAATTGGGTAGGTATTGCTTTTTGCTAATACCTACACATTTCTTCTAGCTATCCCATCCTTTCAGATCTACACAAGCGGCTAGGGGCCTAGGGGGGTGTTTCTGGACAGAGCCTTTGGTGTGACTTGGCTACAGACTTTGTAGTAACTGAGGTTTGGCTGTACAGAGATGGTTACCACTACATGTGCATCTGTGTAATCATTGTTCCTCTGTCCTCAGCTACAGCAGGAGAGGTTGGAGGAGGAGAGGAGAGTTCATATGGAGATGGAGACTTTCCTCAAGGAACATCAGACAGTACGTGTGCAGTGGTGGTTGGAAAATGGCATGACATGACTCGTGTACTTTTTTACCGGTAAAAAGTTTTAAAACACCTAGTCACTCCAGGGTTTTTCTTTATTTTTACTAATTTTCTACATTGTAGAATAATGGTGAACACATCAAAACAATGAAATACCACATGGAATCATGTAGTAACCAAACCAGTGTTAAATATAAAATATTTATTTTTTTGTTTGAGATTCTTCAAATAGCCACCTTAATGACAGCTTTGCACACTCTTGGCATTCTCTCAACCAGCTTCACCTGGAATGCTTTTTCAACAGTCTTGAAGAAGTTCCCACATATGCTGAGCACTTGTTGGCTGCTTTTCTATCACTCTGCGGTCCGACTCGTACCAAACCATCTCAATTTGGGTGAGGTCGGGGATTGTGGAGGCCTGGTCATCTGATGCAGCACTCCATCACTCTCCTTCTTGGTCAAATAGCCCTTACACAGCCTGGAGGTGTGTTGGGTCATTGTCCTGTTGAAAAACAAAATAATAGTCCCACTAAGCCCAAACCAGATGGGATGGCGTATCACTGCAGAGTGCTGTGGTAACCGTGCTGGTTAAGTGTGCCTTGAAAAGCACCCCCACACCATAACACCTCCTCCTCCATGCTTTACGGTGGGAAATACACATGCGGAGATCATCCATTCACCCACACCGCGTCCCACAAAGACACAGCGGATGGAACCAAACATCTCCAATTTGGACTCCAGACCAAAGGACAAATTTCCACCGGTCTAATGTCCATTGATCGTGTTTCTTGGTCCAAGCAAGTCTCTTCTTCTTATTGGTGTGCTTTAGTAGTGGTTTCTTGACAGCAATTCGACCACGAAGGCCTCAAATCTAAAATACATTGATTTGTTTAACACTTTTGTACAATGTAGGAAAGAGTAAAAATAAAAAACTCAAATGAGTAGGTGTGTCCAAACTTTTGACTGGTACTGTATGTAAATGTGATAATTCAGTTCGATTTTTTGCAAACATTTCAAAAAACATGTTTTTGCTTTGTCATTATGGGGCATTGTGTGTTGATTGATGAGAAAAATAAATAATTGAATCCATTTTAGAATAAGGCTTTAATGTAATGTGTCTTAAAGTAATGGTGGACTGTCGTTTCCCTTTGCTTATTTGAGCTGTTCTCACAACACAACTGATTGGCTCAAACTCATTAAGAATTAAAGGAATTCCACAAATTAACTTTTAAGGCACACCTGTTAATTGAAATGCATTCCAGGTGACTACCTCATGAAGCTAGTTGAGAGAATGCCAAGAGTGTGCAAAGCAGTCATCAAGGCAAAGGGTGGCTATTTAAAGTATAAAATATAGATTTTTTTAAACACTTTTTTGGTTACTACATGATTCCATATGTGTTATTTCATAGTTTTGATGTCTTCACTATTATTCTACAATGTAGATAATAGTAAAAATAAATAAAAACACTTGAATGAGTAGGTGTTTTAAAACTTTTGACCGGTAGTGTATATTGGGTGTAGTAGGATGACTTGGTACGTTCTTTGAGCTGCCATCTAAAACATCTAATGCTGTTATTTTATTGCGATAGTAGAATCCCAAATCAATCCCTAGGCCCTATTCAGGGTTCGGCAACCTTTACGACAGCAATAGCAAAATAAAATAAAAAATTGAATCACAAAAAATTTGTTGGGGGAGCTGTACAAGAAATTGATAAGCCCTTGTCTCTAGAGCAATAGCGGCCATAGCTGGGATTTAGCACCACGGATAGCAGATCAAATCACTGCAAAATCTGACTTTCAGAACCACAAAACAGTGGACAGCGGCCGTTAGCAGAGCCATATTTGTCTGTCAGGTGAAGCTGCAACAATGTGTGTAATGTGTGTGTGTGTGCGCACCTCTCAGAGTCTGGGGGAGAAGCTGGAGGTGTGGATGGAGCGCTATGAGAGAGACATGGAGGACAAGCAGCAGGAGCTCAACAGCCTGAGGAACAACAAAGCTAACAATCTCTCCCAGCTCCAGGAGCTGGCCAAGAAGGTGAGGACAAAGCCTGGGTTGATTTCATTAGGCACCAAACAGGGAAAAACAGACGAACAGGGAGCGCACCTGGACTTTTCTAAAAAGAAACCGTAGTTTCCATTTTCCGTTGAATAATGTTTTGCTTCGGTGTGCCCTAATGAATACAACCCTGGTCTGCATGGCTCACAACTCATTTCTTTCTGTAGTATACAGTTTAGCGCACTGACACTAGGTAGTGAATAGAATAGTAGGCCTGATATACACTGAGTATATCAAACATTAGGAACGCCGTCCTATTATTGAGTTGCACATCCCACCTGCAAATAAACTGTTATTACAAGTCCTCAGATCATTAAAAGGGGCAATCTGCAGTTGCTGCATACGTTTTTTTTAAACTTTTCAATTAATTGTACACTACATAGCCAAAAGTATGTGGACACCCCTTCAAAGTAGTGGATTTTATAACTAAACCAAGATTGAAAACAACAGGCTGTGGTCTATGGGAACAAATGAGTCATAGTGGGCAGAGCAAGCAAGGAAGGGGCAGAGCCAAACACGAGCTAGTGAGATCCTATATTGGCGTGTTCTAGCATGCATCTGCATATTTCCGTTGGGGAAAGCCTACTCTGTGAAGTGCGCCTGTGCAATAACTCAATTCACCCTTGCACTCCTAAACAATGCAATTTTTATAAACTTTTACCCTTTTGCAAAGTCTACAAAACGTAGTCCACTCTGTTCATAACAGATTGTAGTTTTGGGAACAGAAAACTGTATTGAGATCAAATGTTTCATCGATGAGAAAATTTGCAGAATGTCGGCCAAAATCCACCTCCCACTGCAGGCCAGTGGGTTTCCTCTCACTACCATATTTGGTAGTGAGTGGAAACGCCAAGCAGATGCTTCACATCTGGTGAAATATCTTTCTCATTGTTCTGTGACACAGCCATGCAATCTTCATAGAAAAACATTGGCAGTAGAATGGCCCGTACTGAAGAGTTCAGTGACTTTCAACGTGGAATTGTCATAGGATGCCACCTTTCCAACAAGTCAGTTTGTCAAATTTCTGCCCTGCTAGAGCTGCTGCACTGGTCAACTATAGGTGCTGTTATTGTGAGGTGGAAACGTCTAGGAGCAACAACGGCTCAGCCGCAAAGTGGTAGGCCACACAAGCTCACAGAACGGGACCGCCGAGTGCTGAAGCACGTAAAAAATGTCTGTCCTCGGTTGCAACACTCACTACAGAGTTCCAAACTGCCTCTGGAAGCAATGTCAGCTCAAGAACTGTTCGTCAGGAGCTCCATGTAATGAGTTTCCATACATAGCTTTTTACTAAAATAGACTGCAAATTGCCGCTTTTAGAAAGTATACCCATATGAAACAGAAATTGTACTCTGGATATTGACTCGGTCTTTGTACTTTCTTTTGTTCCAGTACAGAGATAGTGAGCAGGTGGTCATCGAGGACAGGATGGAGAAAGAGGCCCTACGCAGGAAGCTGGAGAAGGAACATATGGAGCGAGACGCAGCCACCAAGGTAATCATTGAACAATCTTTAAAAATTCACCTCCACCTGCCCAGCAAGGAAACCAGTCACATCCAGTGGCAGTGCAGTGTTTAATGCCATGCATCTTGTTCACAACTGTACTCCCCTCTTCATTTGTTCATTACACTAAATTATTTTCTTATTCCCCGTCTGTCACTTGCAGATCCAGTCGTGGTGGAGGGGAACATTAGTGCGACGCGGCCTGGGCCCCTATAAGAAAGGCAAGAAGCCCAAGTCCAAGGAGGGAAAGAAGGGAAAGAAGAAAAAGTGAGGTGTCCCTTCTTCAAGAGCGCCAGTGAAAGGAAACCAAAACAATGTCTCAATACAGACATGTTACTTTTCATCAATGTTCAATTCCTGATTACAGACAATCTAAGTCGACACTTGGACTGTAGGCAAATATATCTTCAATGAGAAAAGCTTTTTTTTTCTTTAACAGAGTAAAGTTGGCATGGTCATTTTGAATACTACTATCACCATTGCCAGGTTCTTACTTATATGCAGTCTAACACAAGGGCAAGAATGGTAATAAACAAGCGTACTCATGAGACTGAAATGGGTAACTTTTATTAATGCACTTTAAAAGAATGCCAAATATTCATTCCAGAAAATAATCATTCAAATTTGTACATGTTTTCAGGGACAATTTCTCAGGAAACGGTGTAAAAAGATAAAAAGACCATGTTGCGGTCATGAAAGAAGGTCCTCTCTTTATCTGGTACCTACTTGTAAACATATGGAATGTATCTATTTTACTGTACAAATGTCACAGGGTCCAGACCCAGCAGTAGGGGCACATGATTTCTGCTGGAGAAGGCCCAAGTCAGTCGACATAAGTCAGGAGGGGTGAAAATATCTAAACAAAACATTTATAATATATTTAAAATCACCTTTAACTTCCCTTTTCAGAACTCTTGAGTCTATCAAAAACAAAGTTAAAATAGTAAAAACATACCTCATATTTTTTCACTTCAGAAGCTACGTAGGCTGATTCCCAGTCAACATCGCTTTTACTGTAGGGATGTGCATCAATGTAGGCAGATTCCCAGTCTACATCGCTTTTACTGTAGGGATGTGCATCAATGTAGGCAGATTCCCAGTCTACATCGCTTTTACTGTAGGGATGTGCATCAATGTAGGCAGATTCCCAGTCTACATCGCTTTTACTGTAGGGATGTGCATCAATGTAGGCAGATTCCCAGTCTACATCGCTTTTACTGTAGGGATGTGCATCTATGTAGGCAGCCTACGTAGCTTTTACTGTAGGGATGTGCATCAATGTAGGCAGATTCCCAGTCTACATCGCTTTTACTGTAGGGATGTGCATCAATGTAGGCAGATTCCCAGTCTACATCGCTTTTACTGTAGGGATGTGCATCAATGTAGGCAGATTCCCAGTCTACATCGCTTTTACTGTAGGGATGTGCATCTATGTAGCCAGCCTACGTAGCTTTTACTGTAGGGATGTGCATCTATGTAGGCAGATTCCCAGTCTACATCGCTTTTACTGTAGGGATGTGCATCTATGTAGGCAGCCTACGTAGCTTTTACTGTAGGGATGTGCATCTATGTAGGCAGCCTACATAGCTTTTACTGTAGGGATGTGCATTTAAGTAGGCAGGCTACGTAGCTTTTACTGTAGGGATGGGCATCTATGTAGGCAGCCTATGTAGCTTTTACTGTAGGGATGTGCATCTATGTAGGCAGTCTACGTAGCTTTTACTGTAGGGATGTGCATCTAAGTAGGCAGCCTACGTAGCTTTTACTGTAGGGATGTGCATCCAAGTAGGTAGCCTACGTAGATTTTACTGTAGGGATGTGCATCAAAGTAGGCAGCCTACGTAGCTTCTGAAGGGAAAAATATATCAGAGGTATGTTTTTACCATTTTAACTTTTTTTTAGATGGAGTTCTGAAAAGGGAGGTTGGGAATCTGCCTACAAGATCCCCGACCCTATCAATCAGTGGTCCTTGGGTCAGTCTTCACCAGAGTATTATTGTCAGCTCTAAGGCTAGCACTCCCTCATCCCCCTCCCTGGGAACGAGAGGTTGTGTCTGCCTCATTAGAACTAAGAGTCAGTCCGTTAACCTGACTTTCTGTGGGTAACACTGGTCTAAGTAGAGCTGGGCCATGTTCATTAGGGCATGCAACTGAACAGCAATGTTTCTTATTGGACAAGTACAGGTAATCCCCGTTTCAGTGTGTTTTCTTCTGTTTGGTGCCTAATGAACACAACCTTGTCAATGGGGTTCACTAAGGACAGCGCTAGTGAAAAATAAATACTGTTCCGGTCTGGCAGATTACTGTAACCGCTGCCAGACCAAATTAGCAATATGCACACCTGTGTGTGTAGCAAGAGCCACATTTGTGTCTATAAGATGTGGTTGAACAATTCACCAAAAACAACTTGATCATGAGAATTGGAAAGGTGTCTTGAACACTGTCAATAGTTAAATCTGTAGATCCATTTGAATGTCATACAAGCTTGGCTACATGTAGTGATAAAAAGATTAGTTCTGTGCATGAGGGAGACACTATGTCAAATTCACTACTACTTGTCTACGGTCTCAACTCTCCATGTTGAACTCAAGTGTGAAGGTCAGGAGGGGGTTTGTAAAAAAATACAAGAAAAAAATTAACATTTGTTTGTAGAAAATTAAAAAGGTAGTGTATGTTTATCCCCAGTGCCTTTGCCCCAGAACCTGGCCGGCCCCAACAGCTCATCAGTAGAGTGGACTACAATAAGAAATAACCGTTACTGCAAGATAAAAACACAGATACTAATGCAAAGTTGCAGGCCTTGATGTCATGCTGTCAGTCAACCTGCCCATACAGTCAACCTGCCCATACAGTCAACCTGCCCATACAGTCAACCTGCCCATACAGTCAACCTGCCCATACAGTCAACCTGCCCATACAGTCAACCTGCCCATACAGTCAACCTGCCCATACATACACCCTTGATTAGAGACTTGACTGAGCTGTGCTCAAGGAAGAAGTTGCCTGTAAACACTGGTCTAGGATCAGCTTGAACCAATCCCACTCATAACACTAACCCTTTAAGAGGCCTGTTTTATTTTCTTATAGTACTTTTTATTTTACTTCCCTGGCCCAGCTCTTAGGGACATCGTCCAATCCATGTAGCTACACGAGAATGCAGCTCTTTGTGGAAAAACATGAATTACAGGTTTATACATGGGTGATTCTACAGAAGTGGTGCAAATTGCAATCCCACCCCGAAAAAATATATATATATATATATAAAAAAAGCAGAAAAAAAAGCTAAGTCTCCAAACTTAGGACATCTATATACATCACGATATGTTCTAATTCAATCCAAGGCAATACCAAATATATTGTTCAATTAATATAGTACAAAGTAATTGTTTATACACATTTCTTTTGAGAGGTGTTATTATTATATTGAAAGATACTGATCTAATTAGCAGTTGTTTATTTTTAAACATCTTTCAAAAAAAATATGCTGTCCCACATTTTGACGTCACTAACTAAACACACAATAAAAGACTGTGCAACTCCTACAAATATCACCAGGTGATGGGATTGCACCCCTCTCCAGCATGACCACATGGTGAGTAGTCTATCTGCAAACATTTCAGATAAAAATGTTGAGCAAGTTGGTAAATCTTCATCTATTTTTAAATAGTGTCAGTACCGAACATCTCATATATCAAGAAATGTGTAAAGTACGCGTTTGGGATGTACATACAGTGCATTCGGAAAGTATTCAGACCCCTTGACTTTTTCCACATTTTGTTACGTTACAGCTTATTCTAAAATGGATTCAATCGTTTTTTCCCACTCATCAATCTACACACAATACCCTATAATGACGAAGCACAAACAGGTTTTTTGATATCTTTGCACATGTATAAAAAAGAAAAAAACGGAAATATGACATTTACATAAGTATTCAGGCCCTTTATTTCGTACTTTGTTGAAGCACTTTTGCAGCGATTACAGCCTTGACTCTACAAGCTTGGCACACATGTATTTGGGGACTTTCTCCCATTCTTCTGCAGATCCTCTCAAGCTCTGTCAGGTTGGATGGGGAGTGTCGCTGCACAGCTATTTTCAAGTCTCTCCAGAGATTCCGGGCTCTGGCTGGGCCCCTCAAGGACATTCAGAGACGTGTCCTGGAGCCAGTCCTGCGTTGTCTTGGCTGTGTGCTTAGGGTCATTGTCTTGTTGGAAGGTGGACCTTGGCCACCAGTCTGAGGTCCTGAGCACTCTGGAGCAGGTTTTCATCAAGGATCTCTGTACTTAGCTCTGTTCATCTTTCCCTCGATCCTGACTAGTCTCCCAGTCCCTGCCACTGAAAAACATCTCCACAGCATGATGCTGCCACCACCACCATATTTCACCTTAGTGATGGTGCCAGGTTTCCTCCAGACATGACACTTGGTATTCAGGCCAAAGAGTTGATTTCATCAGAGCAGAGAATCTTGTTTCTTATGGTCTGAGAGTCCTTTGGGTGCCTTTCGGCAAACAAAGCGGGCTGTCATGTGCCTTTTACTGAGGAGTGGCTTCCGTCTGGCCACTCTACCATAAAGGCCTGATTGGTGGAGTGCTGCAGAGATGGTTGTCCTTCTGGAGGTTCTCCCATCTCCACAGAGGAACTTGGGAGCTCTGTCAGAATGACCATCGGGTTCTTGGTCACCTCCTAGCTCTAGGAAGAGACTTTGTGGTTCCAAACTTAAGAATAATGGAGGACACTGTTTTTGGGGACCTTCAATGCAGCAGACATTTTTTGGTACTCTTCCCCAGATCTGTGAGTCAACACAATTCTGTCTTGAAGCTCTACGGACAATTTCTTCGATCTCATGGCTTGGTTTTTGCTCTAACATGCACTGTCAACTGTGGAAACTTATATAGACAGGTGTGTGCCTCTGCAAATCATGTCCAATAAAGTTGTAGAAACATCAAGGATGATCAATGGAAACAGGATGCACCTGAGCCGAGCTCAATTTCGAGTCTCATAGCAAAGTGAATAGTTATGTAAATAAGATATTTAATTAAAAAACATTTTTTAATACATTTTAAAACAAAAAAACTGCTTACGCTTTGTTAATATGGGGTATTGTGTGTAGATTGATGAGGTGAAAAAAATATTGTATGTTTTAGAATAAGGCTGTAACGTAAGAAGATGTGGAAATTAAAGATAGCTAGCAATATGTTAGCCAGTAGAGGCTGCTGAGGGGAGGACAGCTCATAATAATGGCTGGAACGGAGCAAATGGAATGGCAACAAACCATGTGTTTGATACCAATCCATGTATTCCGCTCCAGCCATTACAACAAGCCCGTCCTCCCAAATTAAGGTGCCACCAACCTCATTTGATGTTCAAAATAAGTCAAACTGAAAAAGTCACAACCGAAACAATTGACACCATGGAGATATACAGAGGTTTCATCTTTGTATCTATGCCATTATGGCATCTGTGACAGCACGGGCAGTGCCATTGAGGCCATCTTCATTTTAAAGTTGCATGCTCCATGATCTACCAACTGAGCTACAGAGGACCACCATTTACCCACTTTCAAAATTGCACCTTGTGCATTATACTACTACAACGTTCAGGAGTAAATTGAAAGCCTGACTGAGTCTCCCCCCCCCAAGACCACATTCGGTCTTTAACTTGTCATGGTCTCAACTCACTGGTTCTGGATCTTGGGACCAAAGTCCTGGTATAAATCTTGGTCTTGGCTTCTGGATATTACCTTACTCTTGGGTTTACAAACAATAGGCAACCCAATTTGAAGAAGCCAATGCTCTCTGATCATTGGCTGATCACTTCCAAACCCATAGGAATCCGCACACAGCTGACTACTTTTAAATAGTGGAAGCCCTCAATGGCAATGTCTATACTGAAACGAGTTATATCTATCGGAGTCCGGCATTTATGTCTATGATTGACACCCTTGCCACCGAAACCTGTTATTTTGTCAATTTGGTTTGCAAATTATTTCTCCAATGAATCTATAATGGAAAGTTAATCAAAATGATCACTATTGTGCATGGTTCTTCCTTTATTGCAACTTTTTCACTATGTTTTGTAATAACACTATGTTTTTTTTGGGGGGGGGGGTGTAAGGTAAATTCAGATAAATATTTCAAATATGCAATACAAACAAAGTGTGTGAGTAGTATATATGTCTACCTGAAATATGTTGGAAGACGTGTGCTGAAAGTTGGGATAGGATACAAATGTTTTTTGTTTTTTTTGTCCCAGTTTGCACCACTTCTGTATAATGACCCTGAGGGTACAAAACATTAAGAAAACCTGCTTTTTCCATGACCGACTGACCAGGTGAAAGCTGATCCTTTATTAAATCCACTTCAAATCAGTGTAGATGAAGGGGAGGAGACAGGTTAAAGAAGGAGTTTTAAGCCTTGAGACAATTGAGACATGGATTGTGTATGTGTGCCATTCAGATGGTGAATGGGCAAGAAGATATTTAAGTGCCTTTGAACGGGGTATGGTAGTAGATGCCAGGCTCACCGGTTTGTGTCAAGAACTGCAACTATGCTGCGTTTTTTTACACTCTACAGTTTCCAGTGTGTATCAAGAATGGTTCACCACCCAAAGGACATCCAGCCAACTTGACACAACTGTGGGAAGCATTGGAGTCAACATGGGCCAGCATCCCAGTGGAATGCTTTCAACACCCTGCAGAGTCCAGGCCCTGATGAATTGAGGCTGTTCTGAGGGCAAAAGTGGAGGTGCAACTCAATATTAGGAAGGAGTTCGTAATGTTTTGTACACATTGAGAAAGTATAAAGCGTAGAGATTCCCGGAGCGCCCTCGCTCTCTCTAATCCAGCATCGGTTTTGATTCAGCCAGCTCGTGATTTGACCACACATAAAAAATTAAAAAAGACAGGTTAATTTAATACCAGCCATTTTAAGTGTTGGCAGCATCAATGTTCCCATGACGACAGACGACCACCGTTATTGTTGCTCTTTGTAGCACATGACCTTAAAGGTTACTTAAGCAACCGACAACTTCCTTGTCTCCTAACCCTTCCCTATACACCCACCCAACCCCTCTGACATGCAAGGATCTAACATGTGAAAGTAAAAGGAATATGAAAAATAAGATGAAATAATAACAATAGAAAATAAAACAACCCCTACTGAACATAGATAAGAGGAGGATGGAGAGAGAAGTCAAATGACTAATAACAGAAAATAAAAAACCCTCTTACTCGCCGTCCAACTGACCGTTTGTCTGGGACAATCTCGGTTGTCCATCTGTTCGTCCGTCAGTCTTTAGAGGCTGCAAGTCGTAAGCAGTCTGTGTGAGGACACAGAGGAAGAGACAGTCATCCCTTTCTTTGACGTACTCGTGCTCCCTCTTCTCTTTATTGGGGAAGACCTGTCTGGGAAGGCTGGGTGACCCTGTATGGTTGAGGGGGCGGGGGTCTACAGTTGAGGGGAAGTGTGTGGGGGGGGTCGAGAGGGAAAGCCATATAACGTACATTCGGAGAGCGAGAGGGTGGGTCCTGTGTCTGTCCATCCATGAGTGTGTGTGGAACTCTGCTGCCCTACATAGCCAGAGGGTTAGTGGTGGTGGCAGGAGAGGTTGTGTATTTGGGCGGGGCCAGCTCCAGGAGCGCACGCACCGTCCCGGCCACCAGGGGGAGCCCTCTCTCCTCCAGGATGTGGAGGGGCAGGCACAGCTGGGTCTGAGGCCAGATGAAGAGCAAACGCACACAGACGACAAAGGGAGGAGGGAAAACGGGAGAACAAAAAAGGGTATGTCAATGGATGGGTAAATAATAGCAACAACTACCAAAAGATAACAGAAATCAACACAAATGGAAAGACAAACTCAACATAAGATGGAAAAGGAGGTGAATGGGATCAAAACGGCATGACCTTGAGGAGAGCATGGAAGAGGAGCAGGGAGCAGGTGTGCAAACACAGGCACAGGGTTACAATAAGTAGGGACTTGTGCACTGAGACACCCACTGAACAACATATCCCACAGGAGCAAATATGGAGGAAGCAGGAGAGAGAGAACAAGCTCAACACAAGCAGAAGTAGCGAGAAGAGAAGACAGGCGGCAAAGAGGAAGGAAGTCACACCAAATATTTGGTTCATTTTATTGTGAAAGGAGGAGCTCTGGGAAAGAGTTAAGGTCAACAACAGAAGACACAGCAGAGATAGGCACGTGGTTACACCCACTGGAAGCAAACAGACCACTGACAGAACATACACACTGCTCTTCAGAGCCAGAGGAGACATTACTCATTCAGCATAGACCAACAACAAACTACACACACAGCCTGCGTCCCCCGAATGGCACCCTATTCACCATTGAGTGCACTACTTTTAACCAGGGGGCACATAGGAATCTGATTAAAAGTAGTGAACTATAAAGAATAGGGTCCCATTTGGAACAAACCACAGAATCACTCGCTCTCTCTGTCAAAATATGTGCTTTGTCTTCGTATAGAACGGTATAAGAGCACTCATTGCGATTATACAGTGCCTTCAGAAAGTATTCACACCCCTTGACTTTTTCTACATTTTGTTGTGTTACCGCCAGAATGTAAAATGGATTAAAAAAATCCCCCACTGGAACACACACACACAATAACCCATAATGTTAAAGTGGAATTATGTTTTTAATTAAAAATGAAACATTGAAATCAATAAGTAAGTATTCAACCCCGTTGTTATGGCACCTAAATAAGTTCAGGAGGAAAAATGTAGTTAAGTCACAAACACTATTATTGCACATAGATTGAGTCTAACATGATTTTTGAATCACTACCTCATCTCTGTACCCCACACATACAATTATTTGTCTCTATGTAGAGCAGTGATTTCAAACCGATTCGACCACAAAAACCAGGGAGACTTTCCAATGCCTCACAAAGGGCACCTTTTGGTAGATGGGTAAAAAAACAACACAAACCCCCCCCGCAGACATTGGATATCCCTTTGAGCATGGTCAAGTTATTAAACTTAGGATTTTGTATCAATACACCCAGTCACTACGAATATACAGGCTTTCTTCATAAAAACTCAAACATCACATTTACACAAGTATTCAGACCCTTTATTCAGTACTTTGTTGAAGCACCTTTGGCAGCGATTACAGCCTCGAGTCTTCTTGGGTATGATGCTACAAGCTTGGCGCACCTGTATTTGGGGAGTTTTTCCCCATTCCTCTCTGCATATCCTCTAAAGCTCTGTCAGGTTGGATGGGGAGCATCCCTGCACAGCTATTTTCAGGTCTCTCCAGAGATGTTCGATCGGGTTCAAGTCTGTGCTCTGGCTGGGCCACTCAAGGACATTCAGAGACCTGTCCCATCTCCAGATCTGTGCCTCGACACAATCCTGTCTCGGGACTCTATGGACCATTCCTTCGACCACATGGCTTGGTTTTTGCTTTGACATGCACTGTCAACTGTGGGACCTTATATAGACAGGTGTATGCCTTTCCAAATCATGTCCAATCAGTTGAATTTACCACAGGTGGACTCCAGTCAAGTTGTAGAAACACCTAAAAGATGATCAATGGAAACAGGATGCACCTGAACTCAGGTTCTGAATACTTACGTAAATAAGGTTTGTTATTTTTTTGCAAACATTTCTAAAAACCTGTTTTCGCTTTGTCATTATGGGATATTGTGTGTAGATTGATGAGGAAAAAAATAAATGTCATCATTTTTAGAATAAGGCTGTACGTAACATGTGGAAACCGTCAAGGGGTGCGAATACTTTCCGAATGCACTGTATTAGGGTTTTATTTTTCCCCCAAAAAATTCTCCCACTTTGACAGTGTATTTTGTGGAGGAAAAATCACAATTAAAGCCATTTTAATCCCACTTTTTGACAAAATGTGGAAAAACTCAAGGGGTGTGAAAACTTTCGGAAGGCACTGTAGTCCTGCCATATCCTGGGGCTGATTGTTACCACAGCTTGTGCCTACATAGACTGGTCCCAGATCTGTTTGTGCCATCTTACCGCACAAACACATCTGAAACCAGGCTGGTGTTAACCCCATTCATCACACACCAGAGACACAAAATGGGGGTAGAGTGAAGTTGCTCCTAGACACCGATCTTGGCTCAGTTTAGCATTTTACCTACTAAAGGTTAAAGACAAAGTGAAACATTGTAGTAAGTTAAAAGGGATTTTTGATAACCAAACATGATAAAGAAGCAAGTTCAAACCCTTAAACCAGTATAAAAAAAAAGAAAATTGCCTCATTGACTACTGCGTGCCGCCATCTTGATAACGTGTCATCAATGACATCACTTGAATGTTTCGTCTGACAGGCATGCCAGATTACAATGCATGTTAGTAGCCTCATTGAAAATGTTTTCATTTTGACAAAAAAAAAGAATAAAATATGTGCCTTTTAGAAGGCTATCCGGTTAGCAATTAGCCAGGTAACATGGCTTGAACAATAAATTGTACGTGGGAGTATGGCTAGACAGTACACTGTCATTCTCTCAGCACATATCCAAGCTGCAGGCTAAGGTAAAATCTAGAGTTGGTTTTCTCTATCGTAATCGCTCCTCTTTCACCCCAGCTGCCAAACTAACCCTAATTCAGACGACCATCCTACCCACGCTACATTACAAAGACGTAATTTATAGATCAGCAGGTAAGGGTGCTCTCGAGTGGCTAGATGTGCTTTGCCATTCGGCCATCAGATTTGCCACCAATACTCCTTATAGGACACATCCTTGCAGTCTATACTCCCATCTCTTGCCATTGTATACCCAGCGCAAGACCCACTGGTTGAGGCTTAATTATAAACCCTCATAGGCTTCACTCCCTCTGAGATGCCTACTGCAACACTCATCTTCCACATACAACACCCTGCCAGTCACATTCTGTTAAAGGTCCCCAAAGCACACACATCCCTGGGTCGCTCTTCCTTTCAGCTCGCTGCAGCTAGCGACTGGAACGAGCTGCAAAAAACACTCAAACTGGACAGTTTTGTCTCCATCTCAACATTCAAAGACTCAATCATGGACACTCTTACTGACACTTGTGGTTGCTTAACATGATGTATTGTTGTCTACCATGTTTGTGCTGCTACCATGTGGTGATGTTGTCATGATGTGTTGCTACAATGTTGTGCTGTCATGTGTTTATGCTGTGTTGTGTAGTTGTCTCTTTCGTCGTGATGTGTTTTGTCCTACATTATTATTTTTAATCCCCCGTTCTCACAGGTCTTTTGCATCTTGGTAGGCAGTCATTGTAAATAAGAATTTGTTCTTAACTGACTTGCGTAGTGAAATAAAAAAAATAAACTTATACACTGTGCAAATTGGGCTATCATAGCTAGGTAGCTAGACCAAAACCACGCCAAGCTCAGCTATCATTGATGGATATTTCGTTAGTTAGCTAGCGATGTTATCAGAACAGCTTGCGACAGTGCAGGATTTTACTATGGATACTGGCAGCATCATATGGTAAGTCTGACTACTAGCTGCAATTGATTCAATAGGAGTGGACATTTAACAACCTACATGTCTGTAGCTGACGTTAGCTTGCATTAACTGAATACTTGTTTTACTAGTCAGCTGTTTCTAGCCCAGCTAGCCTCGCTTAGGTTTGGCACATCTGAAGTCCCTAACTGCAAACCATATTGAATACTGTTTTATGCATAGTGTACACCATGTGCCAACAAAAGTGACTATTATTGTGGGCACTACCATGCGGTTAGCTAAGCTTTTTGCTCTTAGCTAGCTTGATGGCTAACTTCGGCTAACAGTACGATCGATGCCCGTCTAAACTACTGTAATGTTTAACACAGCTAGACCTTACTCGCTGAATGAACACAAAAACATGTGCAATTGGGTTATTGACTGGACTATACAAGTTTATTCAATGCTGGCTAACTGCTTTGCTATTGTGGACATCATGTATTTAGCTCCTTACTAATGTCGGGAAACAGTAGATCCGATGCCCCTGCCCCTGTGAAAATCAATTATGTAGCCTACATCTGACTAAGCTCAAAACTTATGCAAGTGGATTTTTGACAGGACTATACAGGCTTTTTAACATGATTGGTATTATTTTATTGTTGTTCCATCTCAAATGGGTAGTTTTAGCTTTTCGTTTATTCACTTCTTAATCAGTCTTGATCAAAAAGTACAGTTCGGCGCGGACGCTCTACTATTCCCATGACGTTTTTTCAATATGGCTGTGGCCACATCTTTCCAAGCTTGTATTCGGTGCTCTAAAACCTATCATATGTTTTAAAAGCATTTTCATATCATCACGTTCAACAACGTTACCTAATGTCGACATGTAAAATGTAGGTTGATTTGAGCATTTCAGTTCCACTAAGGTTAGGATTGGGGAAGGGGAAGCAGATCCTAGATCTGTACCTAGGGGTAACATCACCCCCGAGCCACAAAATGAGCATTAGGACAGAGGGGGGCTCGATCACAGACAGTCAAGGAGAAAAAGGTGCCTGTAGGATACTTGATTGTGCGTCAGCAAGGACTCAAAGGCTTACAAATTACCCTCGGCTACCTGCTCTCTTCTTCATTAGGCAAAAACGTCCAACTGACTTTGCAGCTAAGGCTAAGCCGTGTTCGAGACAGGAGAGAAGAGAAGCGCTTGGCGTTGATTGGTCAGATTACTCGTGGTTGGTTCTTCTCAGGGGTAGTCAGGGAGGAGGAAGCACGTAGGCTACATATGACAAGAACTCCTACTTTGATGTTATTTGTGCAATGGAAGCGCTTTCGGGTGGGAAGGTTCCATCTAAAAAACACATGCACACACTTCGGCAGGCGGACAAACTTAAGGCACAGAAGGAGGTTCAGTAGGTAGGTGCAGTAGCAGACAGCTCATTGACAACACTGCAACCTCCAGGGTCTCGCTGTCTCTCTCAATGGGGGCAGTGCCGTACATGATAGAAGGGTAACGATGGAGCATTGAAGGTCCACCTTGTCACTCCTCGAGTGGAAGCAAGTAACCTTCCCCAAAAAACAACTGGAACAACAAAAGATAAAACCTACTATATGGTTTTTGGCATATGGAGTTGTTCCCTTTTCAGTGGATGGCAAACCAGGCAGTGGCGAGCGCTCCTCTTTGTTATGGTAGAGTGGGACAGAGAGGTCCACTCTCATTCTTGTGTTTTTCCCTTGTCGAGTTCTGCTGCGTCTGAATGGATACCGCTGTGGTGATGGGAGTCGGCGCAATATGAAATGAGAAGCGCGTAGGAGTGCGAGTGGTGTGAGCGTGCATGTGTGTGTACGAGTGGTGGAGAGCCAGTTGGTAAGGTGAGGAAGGGGTTGTGTGGTCCAGACAGACAGTTCAGAGGTGGGGCACCAGGTTGCAGTACAGGGCACACAGCACAGACATGATGGACAGATAGAAGAGGGCGAAGCCTGCCAGCTGGGCCGGGGGAGAAGGCATTAGGAGGGGGGGAGGAGCCATGGAAAGCAGGACCCCCAGCGTCCCGTAAACACAGCCTCCCTGGCCATCCAGAACCTCCTCCACTGTGCACAGCCTCTCCTGTCCCATGGGATATGAAGTGGGGGAGAGAATGGGCAGGCAAAGGATACAATTACATAGATTGAGGAGTTGTGTGTTTGGACGGACAGATGGAAGATGAGTTTGAGGGGGAAGTGTTACAGTTAAAAGAAAGAAGAGCGGAGGAGCAGAAAGAGAAAGTTACTGTACAGGCAAGCAGCTCTCCAAGTCAAGTTTGTCAGTCGAGTTAGCTGGAGTAAACTGATAAAAAGAGCAGGGACAGAGAACTAGGCTAAACTTTAGTGTTGATACAAAAAGCAGAGTAGTAGAGGGAGTCTGTCTTACCAACTCTGTACAAAAAATCTTATGACAGAAGAGAAAAACCTGCACTGAAAGTAGCCTTTAGATATTTAACTAAATTGGTGAGGTCACCGTCTGCTGCTAGCAAATTAAAATCTGAAGAACAGTCAGTCAGTACAGGTTCTCTTGTATCATATGCTTTTTCTAACCCATCACACAGACGTTTTAGCATGAAGACTAGTGAGTTGTATACCAGTTCTTTATTCAACTAGTGTGAAGGTCTTACCTGTGGAACCCCGATCCTGCGACACGCCTCCAGAAAGTTCTCCACATTCCGCCGACACTTGGCCATCGTCAGTTTGGGCTTGATGGACAGAACAGGGACAATGGTAAGCACAACGACAGCGACTTGTCTCAAATGGCACCCTATTACCTGTATAGTGCACTACTTTTGACCAGGGCCTACGGTCACAGTAGTGCACTATGTAGGGAATAGGGTGCCATTTGGGACATAAGTAGTGTCTGATCATAACCCAAATGCAAATGTATGGCAAAGTAAAAAGGAGCATTGTTGTATTGATATGATTGAAGTGTAGTGTTCCTGACTGACTAAATTCATTCTAAAACTGACATCTCACTAATGCACGTATGGTATGCATGCACAGCACACGCATAAAGTGCACACTCACCACAGCAGGGGAGGGCACATGGATGCTGGGTACGGATCGTGGCCGCACATGATTTGCCAGATGGCAGAGGACGACCCCGTCGGTCAGTGCTGCTCCCAGGTCGCTGGGCAAGGACACTTTCAGACGCGACTCTATGTTCTACAAAATAGAGCAGGACACAATTACAGGGGGATTAGCACAAGTAGGGCCAGGAGTTTTTCCTGACCTTGTGATCTGACCTGGGCTCATAAAGCATCTCAGAGTAGGAGTGCTGATCTAGGATCAGGTCCCGTGTCCATCTAATTATGATCTGAAAGGAAAGACTGATTCTAGTTCAGCACTTCTACTCTGAAATGCTTTATGAATATGGGCCAAGGAACCCAGTAGAAACTTCAGGCCCTAATGGCTTGGTCAAAAGGGGGGAGAATCTGTTTGTCGGGTGTTGTTCACCTTCCGCAGTTGCTCCACTAGAGCAGCCTCCTCTCCCATGGGGCCTTGAGGCTGGGTAGGGGTCACCTCTTCAGGCTCCGGCCTGGGGGCGGCACCATCACCTGGGGGGGAAGGCAGAACCAGACAGGCTCAAACATACACATACAAGATCAAAAGCTGGTGAAAGCAGAATGGGTGCTAATCATTTATCCTGAAGAGGGTGGAGTCCAGCTCTCTACAGATACAATGGCATGATCAGACGCCTGGCAAACAATTCAGAAGACAAACTACAGTAGATAGACAGAACTCTCTCCAGCAACCGACAGGCGGAGCTCTCCAGCAACCGACAGGCGGAGCTCTCCAGCAACCGACAGGCGGAGCTCTCCAGCAACCGACAGGCGGAGCTCTCCAGCAACCGACAGGCGGAGCTCTCCAGCAACCGACAGGCGGAGCTCTCCAGCAACCGACAGGCGGAACTCTACAGCAACCGACAGGCGGAACTCTACAGCAACCGACAGGCGGAACTCTACAGCAACCGACAATCTATCAGCCCAGACACAGTTACCAGAACAATGTCACATACAACACTCAATTGTCACATGCGCATTGCATGCTCAAGAGGTACCAACACTCTCTTCTGAAAGCTCGCAAGGCCATGCAGCCAAGATCCAGAGGTTGTAATCTAGTGACATACCTCTCCTCTGCTCTTCCTTCTGGCTGAGGCGAAACAAGAAGCTGTCTGGCCGCTGGGCGGGCCCCTGGCAGGAGGGCGGTGCAACAGGGCCGGGGTAAGAAGGTGATTGGAGGGCTGCAAGCAGAACAGGATGTGAGCAGGTGGGAGAGTGGCAGAGTGAATAGAACGTGTAGTAAAATCCTTACAGATCCACAGGAACGTCTAGGGGGTAGTGGTCAATTTGGAATACAGCAATTAGTAAATTAGTAAGGAGAGGGAGGAGTGTGTTGGAAGCCGCTCAAGTACGCAGCCATTTATAATCTGGTTTTCCTGGAAGCCAGTAGGACAAACTGCACCGAGCAGTGTATGGCAGCCGTGATGTAACCGTAGAGGGAAATGGAGGAATAGTGTGACTGGTGTCTTACCTGTGGGAGACAGGGAGGAGGAGCGATCCTCGCCCTGCTGAGTGGCCAGTGGAGTCCCAGCAGAGAGCAAACAAAGAGAGGGGGAGAGAGAGTTCATGTAATTTGAGTCAAGACGAAAACACCAGCATTCATGTATATACAGTTCCCTCAACAATACTCCGGTCTCACACCTCCTTTGACACCAGAGATGTAATGGGGGAGGGTAAAGGCCTGTAAACATCACTCGACTGTTTGGTGTTCACAGACCTATCTTTTAGCGCTACAACAAAGATGGGCAACTGTTACATAAGAGAGGGTGGACTATGGGCATAGAGCCATGAAGCAGGCTCTCTGGCTGCAGGTAGGTAGAGTGCCCCTTAGAGTTAGCTTACAATAACAATCATATTCATGGATTGTAGAGGTCGACCGATTAAATCGGCATGGCCGATTAATTAGGGCCAATTTCAAGTTTTCATAACAATCAGTATTTTTGGACGCCGATTGTGGCCGATTACATTGCACTCCACGGGGAGACTGCGTGGCAGGCTGACCACTTGTTACGCGAGTGCAGCAAGGAGCCTAGGTAAGTTGCTAGCTAGCATTAAACTTATCTTATAAAAAAACAATCAATCAATCTTAACATAATCACTAGTTATCTACACATGGTTGATGATATTACTAGCTTGTCCTGCGTTGCATATAATCAATGCGGTCAGTGCATGTTCATTTATCATCAAATTATAGCCTACTTCACCAAACGGGTGATGATTTAACAAGCACATTAGCGAAAAAAGCGCTGTCGTTGCACCAATGTGTACCTAACCATAAACATCAATGCCTTCCTTAAAATCAATACAAAAGTATATATTTTTAAACCTGCATATTTAGTGAATATTGCCTGCTAACATGAATGTATTTTAACGAAGGAAATTGTGTCACTTCTCTTGCGTTCTGTGCAAGCTGGCTCGTTGCGAACTATGTGAAGACCATTTCTTCCTAACAAAGACTGTAATGAATTTGCCAGAAATGTACATAATTATGCAATGTAACAGCAATATTTAGACTTAGGGATGCCACCCGTTAGATAAAATATGGAACGGTTCCGTACTTCACTGAAAGAATAAACGTTTTATTTTCAAAATGATAGTTTCCGGATTTGACCATATTAATGACCAAAGGCTCGTATTTCTGTGTTTATTATATTAAGTCTATGATTTGATATTTGATAGAGAAGTATGACTGAGCGGTGGTAGGTAGCAGCAGGCTCGTAAGCATTCATTCAAACAGCACTTTCCTGCGTTTGCCAGCAGCTCTTCGCTGTGCTTCAAGCATAGCGCTGTTTATGACTTCAAGCCTATCAACTCTCGAGATCAGGCTGGCAATACTAAAGTACCTATTAGAACATCCAATAGTCAAAGGCATATGAAATACAAATGGTAGAGAGAGAAATAGTCCTATAATTCCTATAACTTCAACCTAAAACTTCTTAACTGGGAATATTGAAGACTAATGTTGAAAGGAACCACCAGCTTTCATACAGTGAGGGAAAAAAGTATTTGATCCCCTGCTGATTTTGTACGTTTGCCCACTGACAAAGAAATGATCAGTCTATAATTTGAATGGTCGGTTTATTTGAACAGTGAGAGACAGAATAACAACAAATCCTGAAAATGCATGTCAAAAATGTTATAAATTGATTTACATTTTAATGAGGGAAATAAGTTTTTGACCCCTCTGCAAAACATGACTTAGTACTTGGTGGCAAAACCCTTGTTGTCAATCACAGAGGTCAGGAGGGATTTTGTCCCACTCCTCTTTGCAGATGTTCTCCAAGTCATTAAGGTTTCGAGGCTGACGTTTGGCAACTCGAACCTTCAGCTCCCTCCACAGATTTTCTATGGGTTTAAGGTCTGGAGACTGGCAAGGCCACTACAGGACATTAATGTGCTTCTTCTTGAGGCACTTTAACATTTTCCGCCAAGATCGAACTGCCAAAGGGGGCGGTGTTGCAATCTACTGCAAAGATAGTAATACAGTACTCTGCAGGCTATCCAAGTCTGTACCCAAACAATTCGAGCTTCTACTTCTAAAAATTCACCTTTCCAGAAACAAGTCTCTCACTGTTGCCGCTTGCTATAGACCACCCTCTGCCCCCAGTTGTGCCCTCGACACCATATGTGAACTGATTGCCCCCCATCTATCTTCTGAGCTCGTGCTGCTAGGTGACCTAAACTGGGACATGCTTAACACCACGGCCATCCTACAATCTAAACTTGATGCCCTCAATCTCACACAAATTATCAATGAACCTACCAGGTACAACCCCAAATCCGTAAACACGGGCACCCTCATAGATATCATCCTAACTAACTCGCCCTCCAAATACACCTCTGCTGTTTTCAATCAAGATCTCAGCGATCACTGCCTCATTGCCTGCATCCGTAATGAGTCTGCGACCAAACGACCACCCCTCATCACTGTCAAACGCTCCCTAAAACACTGATGCGAGCAGGCCTTTCTAATCGACCTGGCCGGGGTATCCTGGAATGACATTGACCTCATCCCGTCAGTAGAGAATGCCTGGTTATTCTTTAAAAGTGCCTTCCTCACCATCTTAAATAAAAATGCCCCATTCAAAAAATGTAGAACTAGGAATAGATATAGTCCTTGGTTCACTCCAGACCTGTCTGCCCTTGACCAGCACAAAAACATCCTGTGGCGTTCTGCATTAGCATCGAATAGCCCTCGTGATATGCAACTTTTCAGGGAAGTTAGGAACAAATATACACAGGCAGTTAGGAAAGCTAAGGCTAGCTTTTTCAAACAGAAATTTGCATCCTGTAGTACAAACTCAAAAAAGTTCTGGGAAACTGTAAAGTCCATGGAGAATAAGAGCGCCTCCTCCCAGCTGCCCACTGCTCTGAGGCAAGGAAACACTTACCACTGATAAATCCACTATAATTGAGAATTTCAATAAGCATCTCTCTACAGCTGGCCATGCGTTCCACCTGGCTACCCCTACCCCGGTCAACTGCTCGGCACCCTCTACAGCAACCGCCAAAGCCCCCACCATTTCTCCTTCACCCAAATCCAGATAGCTGATGTTCTGAAAGAGCTGCAAAATCTGGACCCCTACAAATCAGCCGGGCAAGACAATCTGGACCCTCTCTTTCTAAAATTATCTGCTGAAATTGTTGCAACTCCTATTACTAGCCTGTTCAACATCTCTTTCGTATCGTCTGAGATTCCCAAAAATTGGAAAGCTGCTGCGGTCATCCCCCTCTTCAAAGGGGGTGACACTCTAGACCCAAACTGCTACAAACCTATATCTATCCTACCCTGTCTTTCTAAGGTCTTCGAAAGCCAAGTTAAACAGATTACCGACCATTTCAAATCCCACCGTACCTTCTCCGCTCTGCAATCTGGTTTCAGAGCTGGTCATGGATGCACCTCAGCCACGCTCAAGGTCCTAAACGACATCATAACCGCCATCGATAAGAGACATTACTGTGCAGCCGTATTCATCAACCTGGCCAAGGCTTTCGACTCTGTCAATCACCGTATTCTTATTGGCAGACTCAAAAGCCTTGGTTTCTCAAATGATTGCCTCGCCTCGTTTACCAACTACTTCTCTGATAGAGTTCAGTGTGTCAAATCGGAGGGCCTGTTGTCCAGACCTCTGGCAGTCTCTATGGGGGTGCCGCATGGTTCAATTCTCGGGCCGACACTCTTCTCTGTACACATCAATGATGTCGCTCTTGCTGCTGGCGATTCTCTGATCCACCTCTACGCAGACGACACCATTCTGTATACTTCTGGCCCCTCTTTGGACACTGTGTTAACTAACCTCCAGATGAGCTTCAATGCCGTACAACTCTCCTTCCGTGGCCTCCAACTGCTCTTAAATGCAAGTAAAACTAAATACATGCTATTCAATCGATCACTGCCCACACCTGCCTGTCCGTCCAGCATCACTACTCTGGACGGCTCTGACTTAGAATACGTGGACAACTACAAATACATAGGTGTCTGGTTAGACTGTAAACTCTCCTTCCAGACTCACATTAAGCATCTCCAATCCAAAGTTAAATCTAGAAATCGGCTTCCTATATCGCAACAAAGCATCCTTCACTCATGCTGCCAAACATACCCTCGGAAAACTGACCATCCTACCGATCCTCGACTTCGGCGATGTCATCTATAAAATAGCCTCCAACACGCTACTCAACAAATTGAATGCAGTCTATCACAGTGCCATCCGTTTTGTCACCAAAGCCCCATACACTACCCACCACTGCGACCTGTACGCTCTCGTTGCTTGGCCTTTGCTTCATACTCGTCGCCAAACCCACTGGCTCCAGGTTTTCTACAAGTCTCTGCTAGGTAAAGCCCCGCCTTATCTCAGCTCACTGGTCACCATAGCAGCACCCACTCGTAGCACGCGCTCCAGCAGGTATATCTCACTGATGACCCCCAAAGCCAATTCCTCCTTTGGTCGCCTTTCCTTCCAGTTCTCTGCTGCCAATGACTGGAACGAACTGCAAAAATCACTGAAGCTGGAGACTCATATCTCCCTCACTAGCTTTAAGCACCAGCTGTCGGAGTAGCTCACAGATCACTGCATCTTTAAACATCCCATCTATCTACCTCATTCCCATACTGTATTTATTTATTTATCTTGCTTCTTTGCACCCCAATATCTATACTTGCACATTAATCTTCTGCACATCCACCATTCCAGTGTTTAATTGCTATATTGTAATTACTTCGCCACCATGGCCTATTTATTGCTTTAACTCCCTTATCTTACCTTATTTGCACTCACTGTATATAGACTTTTTTTCCTACTGTATTATTGACTGTATGTTTTTGTTTATTCCATGTGTAACTCTGTTGTTGTATGTGTCAAATTGCTGTGCTTTATCTTGGCCAGGTCACAGTTGCAAATGAGAACTTGTTCTCAACTAGCCTACCTGGTTAAAGAAAGGTGAAATAAAAATTACTTTGTTGCCTTGGCCGTGTATTTTGGGTCATTGTCATGCTGGAATACCCATCCACGACCCATTTTCAATGCCCTGGCTGAGGGAAGGAGGTTCTCACCCAAGATTTGACAGTACATGGCCCCGTCCATCGTGCCTTTGATGCTGTGAAGTTGTCCTGTTCCCTTAGCAGAAAAACACCCCCAAAGCATAATGGTTCCACCTCCATGTTTGACGGTGGGGATGGTGTTCTTGGGGTCATAGGCAGTATTCCTCCTCCTCCAAACACGGCGAGTTGAGTTGATGCCAAAGAGCTCCATTTTGGTCTCATCTGACCACAACACTTTTACCAGTTGTCCTCTGAGTCATTCAGATGTTCATTGGCAAACTTCAGACGGGCATGTATATGTGCTTTCTTGAGCAGGGGGACCTTGCGGGCGCTGCAGGATTTCCGTCCTTCACGGCGTAGTGTGTTACCAATTGTTGTCACCTTCTCACTGCTTGGCGATGGTCTTGTAGCCCATTCCAGCCTTGTGTAGGTCTACAATCTTGTCCCTGACATCCTTGGAGAGCTCTTTGGTCTTGGCCATGGTGGAGAGTTTGGAATCTGATTGATTGATTGCTTCTGTGGACAGGTGTCTTTTATACAGGCAGCGAGCTGAGATTAGGAGCACACACTTAAAAGGAGTGCTCCTAATCTCAGCTGGGTGCCAGAAATCTTTCTGATTGAGAGGGGGTCAAATACTTATTTCCCTCATTAAAATGCAAATCAATTTATAACATTTTTGACATGATTTTTTTGTTGTTATTCGGTCTCTCACTGTTCAAATAAACCTACCATTAAAATTATAGACTGATCATTTCTTTGTCAGTGGGCAAACGTACAAAATCAGCAGGGGATCAAATACTTTTTTCCCCTCACTGTATGTTCTCATGTTCTGAGCGAGGAACTTAAACGTTAGCTTTTTTACATGGTACATATTGCACTTTTACTTTCTTCTCCAACACTTTGTTTTTGCATTATTTAAACCAAATTGAACATCTTTCATTATTTGAGACAAATAGTTTTTATTTTTGTATTATATTATGTTAAAATATAAGTGTTCATTCAGTATTGTTGTAATTGTCATTATTACAAATATATACACTGCTCAAAAAAATAAAAGGGAACACTTAAACAACACAATGTAACTCCAAGTCAATCACACTTCTGTGAAATCAAACTGTCCACTTAGGAAGCAACACTGATTGACAATACATTCCACATGCTGTTGTGCAAATGGAATAGACAACAGGTGGAAATTATAGGCAATTAGCAAGACACCCCCAATAAAGGAGTGGTTCTGCAGGTGGTAACCACAGACCACTTCTCAGTTCCTATGCTTCCTGGCTGATTTTTGAATGCTGGCGGTGCTTTCACTCTAGTGGTAGCATGAGACGGAGTCTACAACCCACACAAGTGGCTCAGGTAGTGCAGCTCATCCAGGATGGCACATCAATGCGAGCTGTGGCAAGAAGGTTTGCTGTGTCTGTCAGCGTAGTGTCCTGAGCATGGAAGCGTTACCAGGAGACAGGCCAGTACATCAGGAGACGTGGAGGAGGCCGTAGGAGGGCAACAACCCAGCAGCAGGACCGCTACCTCTGCCTTTGTGCAAGGAGGAGCAGGAGATGCACTGCCAGAGTTCTGCAAAATGACCTCCAGCAGGCCACAAATGTGCATGTGTCTGCTCAAACGGTCAGAAACAGACTCCATGAGGGTGGTATGAGGGCCCGACGTCCACAGGTGGGGGTTGTGCTTACAGCCCAACACCGTGCAGGACGTTTGGCATTTGCCAGAGAACACCAAGATTGGCAAATTCGCCACTGGCGCCCTGTGCTCTTCACAGATGAAAGCAGGTTCACACTGAGCACATGTGACAGAGTCTGGAGACGCCGTGGACAACGTTCTGCTGCCTGCAACATCCTCCAGCATGACCGGTTTGGGGGTGGGTCAGTCATGGTGTGGGGTGGCATTTCTTTGGGGGGCCGCACAGCCCTCCATGTGCTCGCCAGAGGTAGCCTGACTGCCATTAGGTACCGAGATGAGATCCTCAGACCCCTTGTGAGACCATATGCTGGTGCGGTTGGCCCTGGGATCCTCCTAATGCAAGACAATGCTAGACCTCATGTGGCTGGAGTGTGTCAGCCGTTCCTGCAAGAGGAAGGCATTGATGCTTTGGACTGGCCCGCCCGTTCCCCAGACCTGAATCCAATTGAGCACATCTGGGACATCACGTCTCGCTCCATCCACCAATGCCACGTTGCACCACAGACTGTCCAGGAGTTGGCGGATGCTTTAGTCCAAGTCTGGGAGGAGATCCCTCAGGAGACCATCCGCCACCTCATCAGGAGCATGCCCAGGCGTTGTAGAGAGGTCATACAGGCACGTGGAGGCCACACACACACTACTGAGTCTCATTTTGACTTGTTTTAAGGACATTACATCAAAGTTGGATCAGCCTGTAGTGTGGTTTTCCACTTTAATTTTGAGTGTGACTCCACATTCAACTATGTAAAGAAAAAAGTATTTAATAAGATTATTTCATTCATTCAGATCTAGGATGTGTTGTTTAAGTGTTCTTTATTTTTTTGAGCAGTATGGATAAAAATCGTCCAATTAATCGGTCCTCCAATAATCGGTACCGGTGTTGAAAAATAAATCGGTCGATCTCTAATGGATTGGATTTATACACACCTAGTGTTTTCCTACTAGGTGCTCAAAGTGCTTTACATTGTACAGGGGAAACACCTCAGCTCACACCTGGGTGATGCCACGGCAGCCATTTTGCAAGAGAGAGCGCACCACACATGTGCTAGCCAAACCCTAGCAATCACCTAACTGGCCCTGGGCCAGTGTTTAGCAACATGCTTTAACACCCAAAGTATAAAGAAATAAAGAGAAAGACATGGCAAAGGGAGGTTGAAAAGAAGACGTGCAAGTTTGCAGAACCTGCAGTAGACACGTGGGGACGATATCTATGGACATCCCAGACCCGGATAGAGACTGGGGTGGGGGGGACAAAAATATAAAGGAGAGAGACAAGAAAGTAAAGCCAAAAGGTGGATTGAAGGATTTAAAAAAATTAAAATGTAACTCAAGAAAAATAAGATAAAGAGACTATTAAATGCTGAGAAAGATAAAGTGAACATTGAGTACTATTCTGCTAATTGAGTAAGCACAGTGGAAACAGCATGCTGCAAAGGTAAGGGCAACAAAACAACAACTGTGTTTGCGTCTGTGTGATGGTACACTACATGACAAAAATGATGTGGACACCTGATACAACAGCCTCCCCTCTTCTGGTTAGGCTTCCCACTAGATGTTGGAACATTGCTACGGGGACTTCAGCCACGAGAGCATTAGTGAGGTCGGGCACTGACGTTAGGTGATTAGGCCTGGCTTGCAGTCGGCATTCCACTTCATCCCAAAGGTGTTCGATGGTGTTGAGGTCAGGGCTCTATGCAGGCCAGTCAAGTTTTTCCACACCGATCGACAAACCATTTCGGTATGGACCTGACTTTGTGCATCCGGGCACTGTCATGCTGAAAAAGGAAAGGGCCTTCCCAAACTGTTGCCACAAAGTTGGAAGCACAGAATCTTCTAGAATGTCGTTGTATGCTGTAGCGTTAAGATTTCCCCTCACTGGAACTCAGGGGCCTAGTCCAAACCATGAAAAACAGCCCCAGACTATTATTCCACCTCCACCAAACTTTACAGTTGGCACTATGCATTGGGGCAGTCCTCCTGGCATCCACCAAACCCAGATACGTCACTCCAGAGAACGCGTTTCCACTGCTCCAGAGTCCAATGGCAGCGAGCTTTACACCACTCCAGCCGACGCTTGGCATTGCGCATGATGATTTTAGGCTTGCATGCGGCTGCTCGGCCATGGAAACCCATTTCATGAAGATCCCAACTAACAGTTATTGTGCTGACATTGCTTCCAGAGGCAAATTAGAACTTGGTAGTGAGTGTTGCAACTGAGAACAGACGATTTTTACGGGCTATGCGCTTCAGCACTCAGCGGTCCCATTCTGTGAGCTTGTGTGGCCTACCACTTCGCGGCTGAGCCGTTGTTGCTCCTAGACGTTTCCACTTCACAATAACAGCATTTACAGTTGACCGGGGCAGCTCTAGCAGGCAGAAATTTGTCGAATGGACTTATTGGAAAGGTGGCATTCTATGACGGTGCCATGTTGAAAGTCACTGAGCTCTTCAGTGAGCTATTCTATTGCCAACGTTTGTCTATGGAGATTGCATGGCTGTTTGCTCGGTTTTATTCACCCGTCAGCAGCAGGTGTGGCTGAAATAGCCGGATCCACTAATTTGAAGGGGTGTACACATACTTTTATATGTACACACGGTGCATTTGGAAGTATTCAGACCCCTTGACTTTTTCCACATTGTTACGCTACAGCCTTGTTCTAAAATTATTATATATATTTTTTTAAATCCTCATCAATTCACACACAATAACCCACAATGGCAAAGCAAATACAGGTTTTTAGAATTATTTGCAAAAGGTATTTAAAACCCCCCGGAAATATCACATTTACATAAGTATTCATACCCTTTACTCAGTACTTTGTTAAAGCACCTTGGCAGCGATTAGAGCCTCAAGTCTTCTTGGGCATGACGCTACAAGCTTGGCACACCTGTATTTGGGGAGTTTCTCCCATTCTTCTCTACAGATCCTCTGAAGCTCTGTCAGGTTGGATGGGGCGCGTCGCTGCACAGCTATTTTCAGGTCTCTCCAGAGATGTTTGATGGGGTTTCAGCCTGTGCTCTGGCTGTGCCCCTCAAGGACATTCAGAGAGTTGTCCCAAAGCCAGTCCTGCGTTGTCTTGGCTGTGTGCTTAAGGTCATTGGAAGGTGAACCTTCGCCCTCCAGTCTGAGGTCCTGAGCGGTCTGGAGCAGGTTTTCATCAAGGATCTCTCAGGTTTCCCTTGATTCTGACTCCCAGTCCCTGCTGCTGAAAAACATCCCAACAGCATGATGCTGCCACCACCATGCTTCACCGTAGGGATGGTGCCAGGTGTCCTCCAGACGTGACGCTTGGTATTCAGGTCAGAGTGTTCAATCTTGGTTTCATCATACCAGACAATATTGTTTCTCATAGCCAGAGTCCTTTAGGTACTTTTTGGCAAACTCAAAGTGGGCTGTCATGTGCCTTTTACTGAGGAGTGGCTTCCTTCTTGACACTCTACCCTAAAGGCCTGATTGGTGAAGTGCTGCAGAGATGGTTGTCCTTCTGGAAGATTCTCCCATCTCCACAGAGGAACTCTGGAGCTCTGTCAGAGTGACCATCGGGTTCTTGGTCACCTCCCTGACCAAGGCCCTTCTCCCCCGATTGACCAGTCTGGCCGGGCGGCCAGCTCTAGGAAGAGTCTTGGTGGTTCCAAACTTCTTCCATTTAAGGATAGAGGCCACTGTGCTCTTGGGGACCTTAAATGCGGCAGACATTTTTTGGTACCCTTCCCTAGTTCTGTGCCTCAACACAATCCTGTCTCTGAGCTCTACAGACAATTCCTTCGACCTCATGGCTTGGTTTTTGCTATGACATGCACGGTGGAAACATCAAGGATGATCAATGGAAACAGGATGCACATGAGCTTAATTTCGAGTTTCATAGCAAATGGTCTGAATACTTTTGTAAATATTTTGAATAAACTTGCAAATATGTGCCTTGTCATTATGGGGTATTGTGTATAGATTGATGAAATTAACATGATTTTTTAATCCATTTTAGAATAAGGCTGTAACATAAAATGTGGAAAAGGTTTAGGGGTCTGAATACTTTCCGAATGCACTGTAGTGTATGTTTGCAGACAGCACATGTACACCATTTTACATTTTAGTCATTTAGCAGTTGCTCTTATCCAGAGCCACTTACAGAAACAATTAGGATTAAATGCCTATGACTTGGTTTGTTTGTATGTATTGCTGTGTATCATTAATCCAACCATGTGTGACTGTGTGTGTATGTATGCTGTGTACATAGTTGCTCTCTAAATGTGCATGTGAAACAAGTCAAATGTTTGTGCGTGTGTAGTACTGTAACCAAAAGTGTTTCACCTGCTTGTTAGTGCCAGGCCTCCTCTTTATAGTGTTGGTGTCAGTGTCTATCTCAAACACCATGCGAGGCTGGTACTCGCTCTAACAGTGAACCAGCCGGAGATGGGAAGAGAGAGAGACAGAAAAGAAACAAATACAGAAATAAGGGAATCAGAAGGGAAAGAAGTGGAGGAGGAGAAGGAGGGGTTAAGCCAGGACAGGTGTAAGCTGGTTACAATGCGCCAGGAAGACGAAGGGACCTATTTGCTGCGCCCATGGGCTCTCCATACAAAATTAGTGAACTATATAGGGAACAGGGTGCCATTTGGGATATGACCGTTGTCTCTTGAACAGGTGAATGAAAGAAAGAGTTAGAAAGAAGGGGACAGGCAAGGAATCCAATAGCAGCAGGTCATCTAATAACTATACAAACAGCATTTTTACACTATCGTGCTGACCCAAATCATACCGTGCTGGTGTGGATATTTACATTTTACATTTCCTTAAGTGAGCCGAGGGGCATGGTTAGCTCGCCATGTCCTGCCCAAACCAGGCTTTAAATAAGCTGTGTGTAACAAAGCAGGCTGATCCTTGGGTTAGACCATACTGTGCTCAGAGAAAAGTGAGCCAGAGGAGTACAGTTTGGGTCAGAGGAACGTTTGTGTGAAAAATGTATAATAGCCAGGGCTGTGTTCATTAGGCACTTGACAGAAAATGAAAAAGAGCGTTTCATCTTAGTCCCACTTGGCAGTTTGGTGCGTAATGAAAACGTCACAGTTAGATATTCTACAAGTCTGGAACTCTATCGGAGGGATGAAACACCATTCTTCCATGAGAAATTCCATCATTTGGTGTTTTGTTGATGGTGGTGGAAAACACTGTCTCAGGCGCTGCTCCAGAATCTCCCATAAGTGTTCAATTGGGTTAAGATCTGGTGACTGAGAGACACACACACACACACTTTAAACCCCATATGCTCCTTTGAGACCCCTCTTTCAAAGTCAAAATAATGGTTATCTGGGCATTTTTATACATGACCCTAATCATGATGGGATGTTAATCGCTTAATTAACTCAGGAACCAGGCCTGTGTGGAAGCACTTGCTTTCAATATACTTTGTATCCCTCATTTACTCAAGTGCTACCTTTATTTAGTCAGTTACCTGTAAGTCTATAGATTGTGTGTAGCTATATAACCATTCACACTATAAATCAGACAAGAGTGTCAATCCAACCCTGGAAGACTAGTTAGAAAAGGAGGGAGAGGACTATGAAAGGTTATTGGGTGTTGACGGGTGGGTAGAGGACAGAAAGAGAGCAGGTAACACCCCATGTGAGGGCGACCGGGAATTGCAGGGGGGGGGGGGGGGGGGTCGCGAAGTATATCTTTTTTTATTAAGAGTACAGATTATTGTATGGAATGATATACAAATGTTTGAGAAATATTACTTGAAAAATAAAATTGTATTGAGTAAATACAGTATTCATTGGTTTCTTTTCACTTTAATAAGAGATGTACATGCAATGAATCGAAGGTTATTTGTTGATGTAAAATCTAAATTGACCACTGTTTTAAAATCAGTGGAGGAGGAGTGAAGGAGTGCACACTTGTAGGCAGAGAAGGGAAGAATAGAATGGGAGCACAGCCCCGGGGCCTTACCATGAAGAGGGCCGAGTCGTCCGTGTGGGTAGAACGCCTGGAGTGGTACGTGTTCTGGCAGGGAGGAGTGGAAGAGAGGGAATGAGGACAGAACACACAGGGAAGACAGGAGGTGAGGGTGGAGAGGAGGGGGAGATAGCTAGGATATATAGCCAGGGCTCCAGACTAACATTTTCCCCTGGTGTCACTGACATTTTCAGTTGGTGGCACCAGTCCAAAAATGTGTGCCACGTCACACAATGGAATATATTTGAGTCAGCACCTTATAAAGTCATTCACAATGCTTTATTAAAGAAGTGACAGTGCTAACAACTTTTCAGCCGAATCTCAGAGTTCTAAAACCGGACCAAAGCACTTGGGTTATGCAGAAACAGTGCCAGTAGTAGTTGGCTAACACCAGTCGGTTCGAGTCCTGAATGCTGATTGGCTGACAGCGTGGTATATCAGACCGTATACCACAGGTATGACAAAACATTTATTTGTACTGTTCTAATTATGTTGGTAACCAGTTTTTAATAGCAATAAGGCACCTTGGGGCTTTGTGATATCTGGCCAAGATACCATACATGAAGGGCACTTTTTGGCATTTGCTGTATGATCAACGAGAAACTCCATATTGCAAATGTACGGTCCCTTACTTGACATCCGCGAATGTTTGTAAAATAGTTTTTTCCCCAAAAATGTTACAGATCCAGATGAATCCGTTAACCTCTCTGGCGCATGTGGGACGAACTCGTCCCACCTACGTAACAGCCACTGAAATCCAGTGGCGCGATTTTTGAATCGTTAGAAATACTATTACTTCAATTTCTCAAACATATGACTATTTTACAGCTATTTAAAGACAAGAATCTCGTTAATCTAACCCCACTGTCCGATTTCAAAAAGGCTTTACAACGAAAGCAAAACATTAGATTATGTCAGCAGAGTGCCCAGCCAGAAATAATCAGACACCCATTTTTCAAGCTAGCATATCATGTCACATAAACCCAAACCACAGCTAAACGCAGCACTAACCTTTTATGATCTTCATCAGATGACACACCTAGGACATTGTGTTATACAATACATGCATGTCTGTTCAATCAAGTTCATATTTATATCAAAAAACAGCTTTTTACATTAGCATGTGACGTTCAGAAAAAGCATAACCCCCGCAAACTTCCGGGGAATTTACTAACAGTTTGCTAAATTACTCACGATAAACGTTCACAAAAAGCATAACAATTATTTTAAGAATTATAGATACATTACTCCTCTATGCACTCGATATGTCCGATTTTAAAATAGCTTTTCGGATGAAGCACATTTTGCAATAATCTAAGTACATAGCCCGGCATCACAGGGCTAGCTATTTAGACACCCACCCAGGTCAGCCTCCACCAAAATCACATTTCCTATAAGAAAAATGTTCTTACCTTGCTTGTTCTTCGTCAGAATACACTGCCAGGACTTCTACTTCAATAACAAATGTTGGTTTGGTCCCAAATAATCCATCGTTATATCCAAACAGCGACGTTTTGTTCGTGAGTTCTAGACACTATCAGAATGCAACATCACTTTCTCGCGCATGGCGCATTGGCGTGACAAAAAAATTCTAAATATTCCATTACCGTACTTCGAAGCATGTCAACCGCTGTTTAAAACCCATTTTTATGCCATTTATCTCGTAGAAAAGCGATAATATTCCGACCGGGAATATGCATTGAGCCTAAACAGCCGAATTAAATTTCTCCTCAGGAGCGAATCGTGCACGCGCCTCATTCAAAGGTCCTCTGATCCGCCACTTACCAAAGGCGATAATGTGTTTCAGCCTGAGGCTGCCTCATCAACCTTCAGGTATTTCCCGGGTTCTGAGAGCCTATCGGAGCCCTGGGAATTGTCACGTTACAGCTAAGATCCTTACTTTTCAATAAACAGATGCAAGACGCACGACTCCTTGTCAGACAGGGTACTTCCTGCATGAAACCTTGTCAGGCTTTTGCCTGCCATAGGAGTTCTGTTATACTCACAGACACCATTCAAACAGTTTTAGAAAATTCAGAGTGTTTTCTATCCAAACCTGAACAATAATATGCATATTCTAGCTTCTGAGGTGGTGTAGGAGGCAGTTAAAAATGGGCACATATTTTTTCCAAAATTCTCAATACTGCCCCCTGGGTGTGGTGTCAGAATGATATCTAATTGGCTGATAGACGGTGACTTGCTGGATGACATTTGTCCATTTGCAATATGTTTAAACAGTGATAGACCATCACCAAATTGAGATTCTGAAATCAACACCAACGAGCGATGGAGAGGAACCAGAATCACTGCCCAGTATCCCGAGTTCATCGGGACAGTCAATTTCGCATTCCTGCAGTATTTTTGAGCATGTCAAATTGTTGATGGTAAATGTCCATTGAAACATATTGCTAATGTAAAGCCGTGCACCTGGTGATTGGAATGGGTTACCAGGAGCACATTTTTAAAATGGTTTTTAATGCCTTTAGGGGGGAACAATGGGTCTACGGTTGGGTAGGGAGCACCCCCCCCACCCATGCCCATCCAATAGGGGGCGCCCCTGGTCATTTTGGACGTTTTTCAAAAAAAATCGATAAAAAAACAACAGAGTCCCACTTCTCCCTCATCATTTATGACAAATCTAGGTTGATTCATGGCTTAACATAGTGCTATATATCATTTGGGCAGTATAAATGTCATTTGGACAGGGTTCACAGACTTTGGGTTTGGAAACTGACTTCCTATGATCGTACATGGCAAATGGGCATAACATCCTGATTTGGCACTTTCAATACTTTCATATTGCATTTGGACATTTCTTATGGCATTTGGCAATGGTTCACTGACTTTTTACTTCGACTTTTGACTTCCTATGATTTCATATTGCAGATGGACAAAACATATGCCTTACGGACAGGTAAAAAAAATAACAAATTATGACAATAAAATATGACAAAAGTATGGTCATACAGATCTTATACATGTATAATTGACCTCCCCAAAAATTTCAGAATTTCAGAAAAACGGCATAAAAATTGATTTTAAACAGCGTTTGACATGCTTAAGTACGGTAATGGAATATTTAGACATTTTTTGTCACGAAATGCGCTCGCGCGTCATTCTTCGGATAGTGACCTGAACGCACAAACAAAACGGAGCTATTTGAATATAACTATGGATTATTTGGAACCAAAACAACATTTGTTGTTGAAGTAAAAGTCCTAAGAGTGCATTCTGACGAAGAACAGCAAAGGTAATCCAATTTTTCTAATAGTAATTCTGAGTTTAGTGAGCCCCAAACTTGGTGGGTGTCAAAATAGCTAGCCGTGATGGCCGAGCTATGTACTCAGAATATTGCAAAATGTGCTTTCGCCGAAAAGCTATTTTAAAATCTGACACCGCGATTGCATAAAGGAGTTCTGTATCTATAATTCTTAAAATAATTATGTATTTTGTGAACATTTGTCATGAGTAATTTAGTAAATTCACCGGAAGTTTGCGGTGGGTATGCTAGTTCTGAACATCACATGCTAATGTAAAAAGCTGGTTTCTGATATAAATATGAACTTCATTGAACAAAACATGCATGTATTGTATAACATAATGTCCTAGGAGTGTCATCTGATGAAGATCAAAGGTTAGTGCTGCATTTAACTGTGGTTTGGGTTTATATGACATATATGCTTGCTTGGAAAATGGCTGTGTGATTATTTGTGTCTATGTACTCTCCTAACAATCTAATGTTTTGCTTTCGTTGTAAAGCCTTTTTGAAATCGTACAATGTGGTTAGATTAACGAGAGTCTTATCTTTAAAGTGGTGTAAAATAGTTGATTGTTGAGAAAATTGAATTGTGGTATTTTAGTTGGTTTTGTATTTCGCGCCGTGCGATGCCATTGGCTGTTGGCTAAGGGTTCCGCAGGCGGAACGTCTGTCCTCAACAGGTTAATAATACCATTTTAAAGGAAACACTTTGAAGTATGTGAAAATGTGAAATTAATGTAGGAGAATAACACATTTGATCTGGTAAAAGATAATACAAAGAAAAAAAATGTGTTTTCTATATATTTTTTGTTCCATCATCTTTGAAATGCAAGAAAAAGGCCATTATGTGACTTAGGACTCTAGGCACAATTTAGATTTTGGCCACTAGATGGCAGCAGTGTATGTGCAAAGTTTTAGACTGATCCAATGAACCATTGCATTACATTTCAAAATGTATTAAGTCTGCCCGAATGTGCCTAATTGGTTTATTGATACATTTTCAAGTTCCTAATTGTGCACTCTCCTCAAAAAAATAGCATGGTATTCTTACACACACACACACACACACACACACACACACACACACACACACACACACACACACACACACACTCGACAGGCGGGGGGGGGGGGGAGTACACTGTCTACCAGTGTGCGAGCTAGCTAGCTATCCCACCTGCTGTGTACCGGAGTCCTAGTTAGATAGCTAACTAACTGCTAACTAAGTGCTAACTAAGTGCTCTTCGCTAATGCCTGCTGAAAACCTTGCCCTCGCTGTTGTTAACGGAACTGCGGGAAAACAGTGATCGACAAACAGGGGCAAAGGACACTGTCCACCGGTGTCCTAGCTAATGTTAGCTAGCTATCTTTCCCACCATCTGTGCACTGGAGTCCTAGCTAGTTAACTAGCAAGCTAGCACCCAGTGTCCTTTGCTAACACTTGCCCTCGCCATTAACGGAACTGAGGAAAAACAGTACCTGACAGCAGGGGTGAAGGACACCGTCTACAGTTGTCCTAGCTAGTTAGCTAACGGCGTTGTCGCCCGTGCATCTTCTTCTGTGGGGTTTATCGGAAGTTGGCATCCAACGTTAAGTTGCATTACCTCCACATAGTGTACTGGAGCACTCCCACCTGTGTATTGGAGTACGATCTTAAAAATGGACCAATAGAAGTATATAGAGGGATTCCTACAGATACGGGAACGCCCCGAATTGCAGGCCGTAATTGCACCCTTCTCTGTCTTCCTACTAAGGAGGAGAGAACGGTGGAGACTTGAGAACAACTCAAGGAATACGTCATTGCCCTCATCCGTCAGATGCACTCCACACCTACGGTACATCCCAGGGACACACTGCTTAATGGCAGGGTGGTTGATTGTGTTCCCTTAAATGCACACACCAGCTGATTGAGGGAGCGCCGGGCCCCCTTTATGCACTTCTGTTCCTACTGGAACATCCAGCTCCTCCGCTGCGCGATATCAGAGAAGACCAGCGTTGTCCAGGGAAACATTCGCACCCGTTGGTGCGGCAGATATACCTGTTGGTGTATTCAAGTCATTTCCACTGAGGTGGATGACTATGATGTCAGGGGGAGTAGTAGCACAGGACCTCTGCTAGTGCAGAACACCGAGTAGTTTGTACCACTTCATGCCTTGCTCTCTGAGCCACCTAATGTGACAGCCAATAATGTATGTAAATAGTTAATGGGGGGGGGGGGGCTCTGGTACATCCTGCAGTGTGTGTGTGACGTTTGGTGTGGCGTTCTTTTATGTTCTTAATTTGTACACTTTGTTTGTAAACTATCTGCCAACCATGGATTCACAGTGGTGGGGTGTTGGACTGATCTTGTTGATCGTGTACATACCCTCTACGAACGGACTAAATTATGAAAACGCTGCTGGCAGCGGAATCCAATACAGCAGGGAGTTCTTACTACAATGCAACTCAAACGCCATGGATATCCCAATGGACCATCTAATCCCTGATTGACTGTAAATGGATTACAAACCCAAATGCAAACCTGGAAAACGAGCGGGAATCAGACCAAGACATCAAAAATGAAAGAACAAACTCCCCTAACCCACCACCTTGCTGATCAATAGCCAGTCACTGAGGGGGAAAACGGATGAGCTGTCAGCGAATCTGCACTTCCAACACAAATACCGGGAGGCCTGTTTGCTGTCGTTTACTGAGACTTGGCTGGATGACAGAGTCCCGGACAGGGAAGTGGAGATGGCCGGCTTCACATTGGTCAGAGCGGACCGTGATCTAATAGTCACACCGAAACATCACGGCTGGCGCGTCTGCCTGCTTTCTGTCTCACTGCGACCCTACTATCTGCCCCGTGAGTTCCCCCAATTGTTTGTTACGGTTGTGTATATTCAACCTAAAGCTAATATAACAAAGGCATCAGAGATTATTTATAATCTGTCACAGAAACTGGAATCCATCTCCCCCGACGCACCTACATTTATTTTAGGGGATTTTAACAACTGTACTTTGCACAAAGTCCTGCGCACTTACCACCAGTATGTGAAATGTCACACTAGGAAAAATAAGACTCTTGATTTGTGCTATGGGACAACACCAAATGCATTCTCTGCCACCACCAGACCTCCACTGGGGACATCAGACCACAATGTTGTCTAACTCAGGCCAATCTACTGTCACCTCCTGGAAAGGGAGAAACCCACAGTTAAAACTGTCCAGATCTGGAAGGACAACAGTACCACTTGTCTCCAGGGGTGTTTTGACTGTACTATGTGGGAGGTATTTGGTCTCCAGGGGTGTTTTGACTGTGCTGTGTGGGAGGTATTTGGTCTCCAGGGGTGTTTTGACTGTACTATGTGGGAGGTATTTGGTCCCCAGGAGTGTTTTGACTGTGCTGTGTGGGAGGTATTTGGTCTCCAGGGGTGTTTTGACTGTACTGCGTGGGAGGTATGAGGACAGCAGCTCTGATCTTGATGAACTCACAGACGTTTCAGACTATGAAAACGTCTGTGTTGAGTCAGTTGTGCCTACTAAAACCTGTAAAATCTTCCCTAACAATAAGCCTTGGGTATCAAAAACAAATCAAAAATCAATAGGAAGAAGGCAGTTTATGCTGAGGGTGATAGACAGGCTTTAAGAGATGTACAACGTGAGATCAAAAGACAGATACTGGTGGACAAGGAGGCATACATGCAAAGGGTGGAGAGGAGCCTCTCCTCAGGAAACTCAAGGGTGGCCTGCCATGGGATTAAATCCCTGGCTGGTGCCCCCCACACAGGCAGGGGAAAAACCATGCTGACCTTGGGAGACATGAGGGCCAGAACATGGCTAATGAACTGAATGTTTTTTTCTCAAGATTTGAATCAGACAACTTTGTGTCGGAGGTCAAACAAATGGAAGCATCATTACAAATGTTTGAGAGAGTTGTTGTTAAACAGTCTGATGTTTTGAAGTTGTTCAGGGGATGTAACACATACAAAAGCCCAGGCCCAGACAAAATAAGTAGACATGTGTTAAAGCACTGTGCTGAACAATTTGCTGGTGTTTTTGCAGACAATTTCCAATCCTCACTCAGCCAGCAACACGTGCCAGTATTGTGGGAAAACGCAATTATACCAATTCCGAAAGCTTCTAATCCCTCTGTGCTGAATGACTACCGCCTTGTCTACCTTAGTAATGAAATTAGTAAATTGTCACCCAGAAGCTCCTCCTCAGCCCAGCAGAGGAGTTGATGATGCCATTCTTACTCTCCTCAACATGGTCTACAGACATCTAGAGGGTGTACTCTCCTCAACATGGTCTACAGACATCTAGAGGGTGTACTCTCCTCAACATGGTCTACAGACATCTAGAGGGTGTACTCTCCTCAGCATGGTCTACAGACATCTAGAGGGTGTACTCTCCTCAACATGGTCTACAGACATATAGAGGGAGCCAAATCCCATGTCAGAGTTCTGTTTTTTGACTTTTCTTCTGCCTTCAACACCATCCGGCCTTACATTCTGGCACAGAGACTAATTCGGGACTTCTTAGATGGGGGGCTGGTTTTGTGGCTGTTGGGCTTCCTGAGCCAACGGTCACAGCGGGTCAAAATAGGTCCCCACATGCCAGACATACGCAACACCAACACAGGCTCTCCTAAGGGATGTGTTTTGTCCCCACTCCTGTACACTAATAGTTGTACTAGTTCCCATCCTGACAGACACCTCGTCAAGTTCGCTGATGACACTGCCTTGATCAGCCTGTTGCATGATGACGAGGAACACCATGGCCCGGTCCTAGATGACTTTGTAGAGTGGTGTGAGGAATCACACTTGGTCCTCAATACCAATAAGACCAAAGAGATGTGCAGACTTCAGGAAGTGTACAATACCTACCTCTGCAACATCTGTCAGAGGTCAGAATATAGAGATTGTAGAGGAATACAAATACCTGGGTGTCCTCTTGGACAATAAGCTTCAGTGGAGTACAAACAGAGACTGTACTTTCTCAAAAAACTTTTAATGTTAATTGTACTATACTGACTCTCTTTTACAAATCTTTCATTGAGAGTATTTTAAGTTTTTTGTATTGTTTGTCGGTTTGGCAATGCCACTGTCAGCCAGAGAAATATGCTGAGAAGGATTATCATCACAGCAAGCAAGGTACTTGGACTCAAAGATCTCATCCAGGCCTGTCTGTTTAAGGTCAGGGCCCTCCGCAAGGCTCACAAAATCATTTTAGACCCAAGCCACCCACTGTTCCCAGACTCTGAACTACTCCCCTCTGGGCGCAGGTACAGGGCACCCCTCGGCAGGAAAAACAGAACTAGACAATCATTTGTGCCAGGTGCGATATCCCTCCTAAATAGCTTGGGCTAATGTTCCTATCCACCCAGTAAGGCCAGCAGGCTAGTCTCTTTTTATTGGTACAGTGGGGGAAAAAAGTATTTGATCCCCTGCTGATTTTGTATGTTTGCCCACTGATAAAGAAAGGATCAGTCTATAATTTTAATGGCAGGTTTATTTGAACAGTGAGAGACAGAATAACAACAAAAATATACAGAAAAACGCATGTCAAAAATGTTATAAATTGATTTGCATTTTAATGAGGGAAATAAGTATTTGATCCCCTCAATCAGAAAGATTTCTGGCTCCCAGGTGTCTTTTATACAGGTAACGAGCTGAGATTAGGAGCACACTCTTAAAGGGAGTGCTCCTAATCTCAGTTTGTTACCTGTATAAAAGACACCTGTCCACAGAAGCAATAAATCAGATTCCAAGACTAAGACTAAAGAGCTCTTCAAGGATGTCGGGGACAAGATTGTACACCTACACAAGGCTGGAATGGGCTACAAGACCATCGCCAAGCAGCTTGGTAAGAAGGTGACAACATTTGGTGCGATTATTCGCAAATGGAAGAAACACAAAAGAACTGTCCATATCCCTCGGCCTGGGGCTCCATGCAAGATCTCACCTCGTGGGGTTGCAATGATCATGAGAACGGTGAGGAATCAGCCCAGAACTACACGGGAGGATCTTGTCAATGATCTCAAGGCAGCTGGGACCATTGTCACCAAGAAAACAATTGGTAACACACTACGCCGTGAAGGACTGAAATCCTGCAGCGCCCGCAAGGTCCCCCTGCTCAAGAATACATACACATGCCCGTCTGAAGTTTGCCAATGAACATCTGAATGATTCAGAGGACAACTGGTGAAAGTGCTGTGGTCAGATGAGACCAAAATGGAGCTCTTTGGCATCAACTCAACTCGCCGTGTTTGGAGGAGGAGGAATGCTGCCTATGACCCCAAGAACACCATCTCCACCGTCAAACATGGAGGTGGAAACATTATGCTTTGGGGGTGTTTTTCTGCTAAGGGGACAGGACAACTTCACCGCATCATTTGACGGGGTCATGTACTGTCAGATCTTGGGTGAGAACCTCCTTCCCTCAGCCAGGGCATTGAAAATGGGTCATGGATGGGTATTCCAGCATGACAATGACCCAAAACACACGGCCAAGGCAACAAAGGAGTAGCTCAAGAAGAAGCACATTAAGGTCCTGGAGTGGCCTAGCCAGTCTCCAGACCTTAATCCCATAGAAAATCTGTGGAGGGAGCTGAAGGTTCGAGTTGCCAAACGTCAGCCTCAAAACCTTAATGACTTGAAGAAGATCTGCAAAGAGGAGTGGGACAAAATCCCTCCTGAGATGTGTGCAAACCTGGTGGCCAACTACAAGAAACGTCTGACCTCTGATTGCCACCAAGTACTAAGTCATGTTTTGCAGAGGGGTCAAATACTTATTCCCCTCATTAAAATGCAAATCATTTTATAACATTTTTGACATGCGTTTTTCTGGATTTTTATTTTGTTATTCTGTCTCTCACTGTTCATATAAACCTACCATTAAAATTATAGACTGATAATTTCTTTGTAAGTGGGCAAACGTACAAAATCAGCAGGATCAAATACTTTTTCCCCCCACTGTATGTAATCATACCAGTGGTGGCAGGTAGCCTAGTGGTTAGAGCGTTGGGCCAGTAACCAAAAGGTTGCTAGATCGAATCCCTGACAAGGTAAAAATCTGTCCTTCTGCCCCTGAACAAGGCAATTAACCCACTGTTCCCCGGTAGGCTGTCATTGAAAATAAGAATTTGTTCTTAACTGACTTGCCTAGTTAAATAAATGTTAAATAAAAACTAAATGAATAAATAAAGCTAACTATTATGAAAGTTGTATTGTCAATTTGTTTTGTATTTAAATGTCACTTTTGTACATGACACTGCAACAATTTCCCCACGGGGACAATAAAGTCAGTAAAGTAATGGGTAGGCTACATGTTGATTTTCTTGTTAAAATATTGGCTTAGATACGTTTCTGTTTTCTCACTTCAGTCTGTAAAATCAGCTGTTAATATTAAATAAATTCTAATAACTACATTACTTCTGTTGTCATTTATCATTAGTGTATTTTTTACTTGTATTGTTGTGTTATGTTGTATGAAAATGTTGTAACAACAATGGAAATAATAATGTGTTTTAAGTGAGAATTAGGCATTGGTCTGAAGCAGAAAGACAATTCACATGAGTACCACAATGCCTACTAAACCAATGCTAAGCAATGTAGCTATCTAACGTTACAGCCCGTACCTTATGCATAGACTCAGTATGCATTGACTCAGTACACTCCCTCTGTCAATGTAATTTTATTTTTGTCATAATCCAAATTTACGCTGACTGGTTAAACAGTGTCAAGTTTGTTTTCAATGTATTCCCGAAAACTTGAAGTCGCCATCCAAGTAAAAAGTAGTCAGGGGTGTGCAGGTGCACCCAGGACAGGTTAAACACCAACATCATTGCTTGCTTAAACAACCTTTGCGCAGTAAAAATAAAACAATTTTCCAGTACACAACTTTGACCTACTACAGTAGCTATGTTGATCTACTGTACTTCAAACAATGTGTATGCAGGTTGCTTAGGATTCAAACCTTCTCAAACAGCCTAATTCATACTCTTAGAGGAGGTGCTTCCACAATAATGTGATTTGCAATACATCTAGGGCTGTGGAGGTTACAGAAATCAGGAATGCAGACAGGCTCTATAGACCTCTATATACAGTGCATTCAGAAAGTACTCAGACCCCTTGACCATTTCCACATTTTGTTACGTTACAGCCTTATTCTAAAATATATATATATATATATATATATTTTATTCACTCAATCTACACACAACACCACATTCTTCTCTACAGATCCTCTCAAGCTCCATCAGGTTGGATGGGGAGCGTTGCTGCACAGCTATTTTCAGGTCTCTCCAGAGATCGGGTTCAAGTCTGGACTCTGGCTGGGCCCCTCAAGGACATTGAGACTTGTCCGGAAGCCACTCCTGTGTTGTCTTGGCTTATTTACATAAATAAGGTATCTGTTTTTTTTTAAAATAAGTGTGCAAAAATGTCTAAAAACCTATTCTCGCTTTGTCATTATGGGGTATTGTGTGTAGATTGATAATGGAAAAAACGTATTTAATCTATTTTAGAATAAGACTAATGTAACAAAATGTGGTAAAAGGCAAGGGGTCTGAATACTTTCCGAATGCACTGTATATGCATATTAGAGCTCATGATTACGCATCGGCCTATATATGAGCCCAAGCCCCCAAAAAATCCTGAATTAAAATGATTGTGCCATTATACAAAATATAGCCTACCGCATATTACACATGGCAGAAAAACATACAAATAAATACTGACTTAAGATATCTTTGGTACATAATTGGTCTGGCCTAAATTAAATAAATTCAGTGTTAGCCTACAATTATAGAGAATTTGTATTTGATTTTGAATAGGCTAGTTATATATATATATATATATTTTAAAAAATCATAATTAATAGGCATTACATTACCATTCGCTATAGAATCTCACCACCGTGCGTTTACCTCCTCTCTCCTTCATTCCTTTCTCCCACGTGCAGAGGGGCTGTCAACCGTTTAAATAAATACGTTTTGTTATGAAAACATGTCACTATCGATGTTCCCGAACAGTTTTCACTTGGTTTCCCAAATTAAGCATACTGTAGCTGCAGGAACAGGGTTGGAGAGGCCATGGCATACAGAGTTTGGGCGGAATATCACCTGTCGATGCGAAATAACTGGGGTAGCCTACCTGACATGACTGAAATGAACCGGCGGAAAAGTGGCAAGCTTTTTTTGTGACTTTCTCAAATCATTAATAGCCTATAGTCACATCATGCAGCCCATATATCTTTTGATTTAAGGCATTCTATGGTTTATATCATTCACAACTAAAGTTGCCAAATAACTATAAATCTAGTGTATAGGACCTGTTTCAAATTATCACTTTTACGCTAAACATAGCCATAGCAACCTATGACGGTGCCACATTGAAAGTGACTGAGCTCTTCAGAAAGGCCATTCTACTGACAATATTTGTCTATGGAGATTGCATGGCTATGTGCTCCATTTCACACAAATGTCAGCAAAGGGTGTGGCTGAAATAGCCAAATCCACTAATTTGAAGGGGTGTCCACATACTTTGCACATATAGTGCATCTTGTCTGCTAAATGAACAAACCTACAGCCTATGGCATGGCTCACAGCCAGATAACATACAGTAGGCCAACTCATGTTCTGTTCTTCTGAAATACATTTTCTTCATATCATAATGTTTCTTTAGACCTGCCTAGAATAAATCATGGATTTATTGTGATGGTGTATATTCAATTGATTTATTAGACTTTTTTTTTTTAAATGTAGATGTTCCAAAGGTGCGCATCAGCGTCTTGTTTGCGTGGATACCTGGAAATGTTAAACGTGTTGATGTTAATTAACAGCAAATTACCGTGAGACAGGCAGCTTTTGCATGACAACCAGCTGACAAGATTTTATGACCGCCACAGCCCTAGATGTGGTACAAATAACATTATTGTGGAAGCACCTCTTAGAGCATCAATTAGACTGTTTAAGAAGGTTTGAATCCTAAGCAACCTGCATACACATTGTTTGAAGTACAATAGACCAACATAGCTACTGTAGTAGGTCAAAGCTGTGTGCATGGGTGGAGCTCATGTGAATTTCCTTTCATTTTCCGCTTAAGACCAATGCCTACATCTCACTTAAAACTTAGTTTTTAATCATATTATAGGCCTAATTCAATTGGGGATTATTCACCACATGGGGAAGTGGAAACTCAAAACACATAAGCTTGGTCGCTAATTCTACATATAACACCTACTGATTATAGCCATGTATTAATATAACAGTAAATGTCCCCCATAAAACTGCAATGAGGCGTAGTGCAGTTGTGATGGCCGATGTGCAATTTCATGTGCTCTGTATTTCAAAGCCATATCAGACATCGTGATTGTAAAACAGTGTGCTTTGAGCTCAATATTAAAAATTACACCTACAGAAAGCTGAGACCCTCCTCTCATTAATATGGACAACTAGATGTTTCCAAGGTAGTTTTTCCACGCAATTGCATTTTGAAATGTTTTACAATCACAAGGGGCCCACACAAGGGGGTAGAACGAGTGTGAAGCTCGCTCATTACAGCAACCGGCCAAAACGAAACAGGCAGGCACAGCAGCAGGCCAGACATTTTTATTATGAATCATGAGAATAATGCACTTTGCTATTTAACAAATTCATGGTTTTATCCACCCCAAAAATAGGACGTTTTGATTGAGGTGACCAGCTAGAATGTGCAGCTCGAACCAGTGCGACCAATAAAAAAATGTAACTGGCACAGCAAAGTTAAAGGGTCGCAAAATGTGACTAAATGGTGGCAGTCTGAAGCCCAGCATTTAGCACAGATTTTTTAGAGTAGGGACAAAAAAAACAACACATTGCTGGGATCGTAGATGTTTTGCCTTCACCCTCAAGAATCAATGATGGTATAACTGGAGAGGGGAGGGAGGGTGAAGGAAGGGACGTGACCACAATAGGAGGAAAAGAGGGATGATGCGTGTGTGTGTGTGTGTGGGGTGAGGTGGAGGGTTAATGGAGGACAATTGAAAGGGGGATGAGATAGAATGCATGGGAGGAATGGACACAGGGAGGAATGGACACCAGACATGACTGCTGAAGACAATGCGTGGTCATGTTTACAGAGAGCCCCTGTGAAATTGTATTAAATCCTAGTTATACCTTGAACCTTTCATGCCAACACACATTAACTCACCATGGAGAAAACTTCAGAGACGGAAAACAAAGTCGAAGAGGAAAGAGAGAAGAGAACAGTGTGTGGACTCACCTCGTTCTCTGTGGGACTCAGCTTGGTAGGGCTTTGATATGCTTTGTGCTGTAGAAACCGAGAAGAGTCTCAGTAACACAGAGCTCTCCAAAAGTCTAAATGTTTTTTTAAGCTCACTACTCAAGCTACTTGGATTTGAGATCAGATAATGAAGCGCTAGAGAATGTCACTTTCAATTGAGGTCATTCATATTTATCTTTAACATTTTAAAAACATGAAGACTACTATAGATACATACACACCATGTGTCAGCACTCTATCGTCAACTCACCACACAGTGATACAAGAGCAAGACATAAATCAACAGAATAAAAATGAATAGTAGTCGGAGGAACCTTGACGTAGGTCATGACGGCGTCCCGCTGCACTGATCGCGACTTCTGCCTCTCCTCCTCGTACCGCAGGGCGGCCAACTGGGCCATCCTCCGCACACGCTCCACGCCCCCACCCGGCAACCCACACGGACCCGGACCAACCCTGGCCACTGACCCTCTCTGAACACAGGGAGAGAGGGAGGGGGGAGAGAGAGGAAGAGGGAGGAAACAAAACAAAGAGAGGAGAGAAAGGAAGGAAGATAGCAGAGGGAAACAGAAAGACGGTGAGGAGGCGGCATGAGGAAGAGAGGAGAGGAGTTGAAAAAAGGCGGTATCGACATTTAGACTCAATAAATCACGTTTTAAACCATGAAAGTAATTGACGTAGTAATAATCAGTATTGGAAGCTGTACACAGCATTTAGACACACTTGGGTTACCTGATTAGAGGCAGAAGAGGCTGGATCATGTGCAGTCCTGAGGGAGGGGGGTAGGAGACAGACAGATGGGGGAAGGGGGGGGTTAGATGTGTAATCTAACTCAACACAGATTAGATATCTTTATTTAGACTGGAGATTTTATGGTCTGCTGGGCACAGTAATTTCTTGAGTCCAAAAACATTTGTGAAAAACTGAACAGAGACATGACAACACAGACTAAGAATCTGCCAAAGAGCTGGATTGAGTTATACGTCATATACAGCACTGTTATAGGCAATATTCCTTCAAAACATTTTCGGCACTGACTGAGCAAATTTCAGGTCTGGTGAGCGCAAACTTGAACTTGTGAAAATTCTGTGCAACTTCCAGTACGCATTTACTGTGAACACTGAAGCTGTACCCACTTTAAGTTACAGTTTTAACATTGCCCATGTACAGCGCCTTGCAAAAGTATTCACCCCCTTGTAATTTTTCCTATTTTGTTGCATTACAACCTGTAATTTAAATGGAATTTTATTTGGATTTCATGTAAATGGACACACAAAATAGTCCAAATTGGTGAAGTGGAATGAAAAAAATTGAAAAGTGGTATGTGCATATGTATTCACCCCCTTTGCTATGAAGCCTCTAAATAAGATCTGGTGCAACCAATTACTTTCAGCAGTCAAATAATTACTTAAATTAAGTCCATCTGTGAGCAATCTAAGAGTCACGTGATCTGTCACATGATCTCAGTATATATACACACACCTGTTCTGAAAGGCCCCAGAGTCTGCAACACCACTAAGCCACTAAGGAGCACCACCAAACAAGCAGCACCATGAAGACCAAGGAGCACTCCAAACATGTCAGGGACAAAGTTGTGGAGAAGTACAGATCAAGGTTGGGTTATAAAAAAACAGAGCACCATTAAATCCATTTTTAAAAATAGAAAGAATATGGCACCACAACAAAGCTGCCAAGAGGGCCGCCCACCAAAACTCACAGAACAGGCAAGGAGGACATTAATCAGAGAGGCAAACAAAGAGACCAAAGATAACCCTGAAGAAGCAGCAAAGCTTCACAGCGGAGATTGAAGTATCTGTCCATAGGACCACTTTAAGCTGTACACTCCACAGAGCTGGGCTTTACAGAAGAGTGGCCAGAAAAAAGCCATTGCTTTAAGAAAAAAATAAGCAAACACGTTTGATGTTTGCCAAAAGGCATGTGGGAGACTCCCCAAACAAATGAAAGAAGGTACTCTGGTTAGATTAGACTAAAATTGAGCTTTTTGGCCATCAAGGAAAACACTGTCTGGCGCAAACCCAACACCTCTCATCACCCCAAGAACTACATCCCCACAGTGAAGCATGGTTGTGGCAGCTTCATGCTGTGGGTATGTTTTTCCATCGGCAGGGACGGGAAAACTGGTCAGAATTGAAGGAATGATGGATGGAGCTAAATGCAGGGAAATTCTTGAGGGAAACCTGTTTCAGTCTTCCAGAGATTTGAGACTGGGACGGAGGTTCACCTTCCAGCAGGACAATGACCCTAAGCATGCTGATAAATCAACACTCGAGTGGTTTAAGGGGAAACATTTAAATGTCTTGGAATGGCCTAGTCAAAGCCCAGACCACAATCCAATTGAGTATCTGTGGTATGACTTACACGATTGCTGTATACAAGCAGAACCCATCCAACTTGAAGGAGCTCGAGCAGTTTTGCCTTGAAGAATCCCAGTGGCTAGATGTGCCAAGCTTATAGAGACATACCCCAAGAGACTTGTAACTAATTGCTGCAAAAGGTGGCTCTACAAAGTATTGACTTTGCGGTGGTGAATAGTTTAGCACGCTCAAGTTCAGTTTATTTTGTCTTATTTCTTGTTTGTTCCACAATGAAAAAATATTTTGCATCTTCAAAGTGGTAGGCATGTTGTGTAAATCAAATGATACAACCCCCCCCCAAAATCCATTTGAATTACAGGTTATAAGCTAACAAATTAGGAAAAATGCCAGTAGGCTACTGTGGCTATTTGATCATAATGTAGGCCTACCAGAGTGGCCTACTATCAAAAACAATGGAGACAATGCATCCCATAACATTTCAGCATGGAAATAGCTGTTCTATCATTCAGCCTACAGTAGAAGCCAAAGTGTGATGATTCAATATAGGCCTACATTCCATGAGAATGGAAAATAAAACACAGGGCTTGACATTAATCTGTTTATCCACTTGGTAAACAGACGAGGTGACTTACAATGTTGTTTCATGCAAGAAACCACCTTACAAAATAAAATGCTTTATTATTTCCATACCATTATCACAGAGAATCGGACAAATTATGCTAACCTCTGCCTATTGACTATTTTAAGACAAAAAAAGCTCTTTACCTGACTCGCTTTTCAAAGATGTCTAGAAATATACAAGTTTTGTACTCTTGTTGGAAGCAATCACTCCCCTATGGCTGATTACAAATGATCTATAACTGGGCTAATAACTCACTAACTAGCAGGACATAAACATAATGTGCACACGTGGCTACATGCAGCTCTCGCTTTGATCTCAAAACAAGCGCATCGACTCACGACCGCTCATGCTGTAAACACGGTCCAGTTCAAAGTAAATGGCACAGATCCATAAATGGCAATGGTCTATTCGCATAAATACCTAATGCAGCTCTGATTGTTTTTGCCACACCAGTCTGTGTAAAGTACGGGTTGAGAAGAGTATGCCAACACAATAAAATCCTACTCCGATGCTTTCTGCCTACAACAAAATGTCTTGCATGGTTTATTCTGTTTCGGTACGTTGCGTTGATTCGATCACAATTGCCACAGTAAAGGGAAACGTTGATAGTGTTAACAGGGAAAACTCTACAACAGTGGTCAACAACATTTTCTGAGTCAAGATCACTGAGTCAAAATGCAAGCAGAGATCCACCGCTCAGATTCTTTTTTGCATGACTTAAAAAGCGTAAGCATACGCAACATTAACCAATTAAAAACAGTTCTGTAGCAATGAGGTTTGTAAAGTAAACTAATGGCCCAATACATTATCACTGCATATTATCTTTGCTTGAATTTCCCTGGCAATGAATGCATTCCTGTTCGGGGTAAATGTTTTAAAATTATATTTCAAAATTTAAGGTAGGCTATATGATGACACCGTGAAGCCCTTGTGAAGCCCAAGTGAGTGAGCATACATTTAAATAATAATTTGCTTTTTATTTTCCTGGGCTGATGATGCCTGCATCTGATGGTCAGTCTCAGCGGAGGGAGAGAGCAGCAGACTGAAGGGTCCGTCTCTCAACATCCCTCCGCTCTCCCTTTCCTCCACTGACACTGACCAAAAAGGGACACCGTCTTCCAGCTGATGGCGAAACTCGAGACGCACCACATTATTTCTGCCTCATGCACAAATTCATGTTGTTACTCCTATGAACAGAGAAAGTGAAATATTCCTCAATATTATAAAAGACCCAACGCAAGTTTATAGATACACTTTCCTACTCATTAGAAATGAGTGGAAATAGGAAGAAAGTGGATTTTATGGCTTATAAAAGTGTTGAATACAAAGTGTTGACAATGCTGAAAAATAACAAACATGAACTCACTCAGAAAAACAGCAGCTCTTTGCTGTATTCGTTGAGTCTCTCTCTAGTCATGGTTTTAAACATTTTGAAATCTCACAGTATCAACTTTGCTGTAGCTTTCTTTTATGCTTTACTGCAGACACGGTCATCTGAGCCATCCGATTGGCCAGCGGTAGGCCTATAGTGCACTTGGCTTGCTCTCCGGGCCCACCGGGAAGGCAGAGATTGTAATGTCAGACACATGAAATGGATCAAAATGGCAACAGTTTGCCTACACGGCGCGTAGGGCAGCTGAATCAGGTGCACCTATCCGGACAACCCGTGACAAAAAATAAATATGAACACTGACGAATAAAACAAAAATAATCTTCCAATGGTATTGAGTAGTGCACCACATCAGTCACTGGCTTCATCAATAAGTGCATTAATGACATCGTCCCCACAGTGACTGTACGTACATACCCAACCAGAAGCCATGGATTACAGGCAGCATCCGCACTGAGCTAAAGGATAGAGTTACTGCTTTCAAGGAGCGGGACTCTAATCAAGAAGCTTATAAGAAATCCCGCTATGCCCTCCGACGAGCGATCAAACAGGCAAAGCATCAATACAGGACTAAGATTGAATTGTACTACACCGGCTCCGACGCTCGTCGCATGTGGCAGAGCTTGCAAACTATTACAGACTACAAAGTCTGAGCTGCCCAGTGACACAAGCCTACTAGACGAGCTAAATTACTTCTACAGAGGTTCCTCCTTTAGAAGTCGCTTCATACAGCAGCACACCTGCAGCATGTTATTCAATTGTCAGAAATATTTTCTGTTAATGCAAGTTAGTGCTAGTTTTACCACCAGAGGGCATCTTTGAGAAGCATTTGAAAGTCTACCATGTTGGCATTACAAGAGAATTTAAAACCTTTTTTGTAATAACATAGTATATGGGATTGATTTTAAGAAATTTGGCTTAATTAATTCAATTAATATTATGGTGTTTCTATTCTGAGAAAAAAGAAAAAGAAAACCCTCAGGGTTTCCGTTAGGATGGAATGGAAAATATGGCGCTATACAACGTGACGGTCAGGAGTGGGCTACAGCAAAAGAGGATTGGAGGACTCTAAAGTGTTTACCTTCATTAGACAACTTTGTTCCAATATTCCTGTAAATCAGTGATATTTATTGCCATAGTAATTCGTTATAGATCCATAACTAAATCAACATCTGCATTTTGAAATAGTATTTATCATTATTTTATTTAACGAAGCATAAAGATGCTGATGAAGAAATACAGTACTGTACAGTATATGCTTTTACATTTGGATAATAAAGCATTTAGAAGATAGAAGCCGCCTGCATTTGTTTATTAGGCTACTGTGCAGTCTGACAAGTAAACATGGGAAAGTGCCTAATTCCTAACATAAGGGAGAGCAGGCCATGTCCAGTCTCACTCGGTGACCTCAAGTACTCATTAACTCTTTCTTTAATGCTTTTTCGGGTTGCATCAGTCATGGACAGAAACTTCTGAGACACAGTATTAATGATGAACACCCGGAGGTTCACTGGTAAGCCACATTTGCCTCGGGATCCATCCCAGTTGGTATTCTGTGCCCACTTGTGGTATCTCTCTTCGGTTACACATCCTTGGAATAGCAGAACAGCATAACGGCCAGGACAGCCCTTGCTGTGCCTGGTGAGCAGTTGGTCAATTTCTGTTGTCAGAAGAGGAATGGAAATGTCAGGGTGCCAAGTATGTTGACTCTGCCTGTCGGAGGTGGAGTTCCAGGGCTCACAGGTGTGCCTGGCATGGATTGTGACTCCATCTCGTTCCTCGCCCTCTTCAACACGTCATTCTCCGCCTGGCTCTGGACCAATGTATATTTCTATTATTGTACCTAATGTTGGCCGTTAGGATGAATGTTTGTTTTTGTGGAGCAGGTTGAGATCACATCACCAACAAACTATCACGCTCCAAACACACCAAGACAGTCGTGAAGAGGGCACTACAAAGCCTATTCCCTCTCAGGAGACTGAAAAGATTTGTCATGGGTCCTCAGATCCTCAAAACGTTCAACAGCTGCACCATCGAGAGCATCCTGACTGGTTGCATCACTGCCTGGTATGGCAACTGCTCGGCCTCTGACCGCAAGGCACTACAGAGGGTAGTGCATACAGTCCAGTACATCACTGGGGCCAAGCTTCCTGCCATCCAGAACCTCTATACCAGGTGGTGTCAGAGGAAGGCCCTAAAAATGGTCAAAGACTCCAGCCACCCTAGTCATATACTGTTCTCTCTGCTACCACACAGCAAGCGGTACCGGAGCGCCAAGTCTAGGACCAAAAGGCTTCTTAACAGCTTCTACCCCCAAGCCATAAGACTCCTGAAGAGCTAATCAAATGGCTACCCAGACTATTTGCATTGTCCCCCCCCCCCCCCCCTTCTATACTGCTGCTATTATGTTTATTATCTATGCATAGTCACTTTAACTCTACCTATATATACATACATATTACCTTAATTACCTCAACTAACCAGTGCCCCCTGTACCGGTACCTGTGTATAACCTCGCTACTGTTATTTTACTTCTGCTCTTTAATTATGTTATTTTTTACTTATCTATTTATTACATAACACTTATTTTTCTTAAAACTGCATTGTTGGTTAAGGGCTTGTAAGTAAGCATTTCACTGTAAGGTCTACACCTGTTGTATTCAGTGCATGTGACATAACATTTTGATCTGAAGTTCAAATCTCGTGCTTCTCTCTGTGGGCTGATATTTCTACGCGGCAGTCTTGGGAGTACTGTTTGTGTGCGCAGCTTAGAGGGAACATTGGTTATAGGTCAAGTTACTAGATAGATAGGTAGGATGTGTGTGTGTAGGTCTTCCTACCTGTTCTGCAGAGAATTGTGTCGCCTCGGGTCATCTGTCCTCAAGTCTCTGGAAGAGTTGGACTTGACTGGAGAGCCCTACAAAGAGACAGTCATCAACACCACCAGCCACGATCTCGCCCTTACACCACAAACACACCAGGGGTGGGTTCAGTTCGGTTCAACATTTGCTATGTTGCGTGAAGATTTGCACTGAATGACACGATTCCCCCAAATGGTGCAAACCATTGTTCAACAGCCTTTGAGGTACGTTTGCTCCCGTTTGGGGAGTGTGGCGAAGTGCGGTCTAATCAATATGGATGTGACCATTTCAAATTGCAAAACTCAAGGAGCACACCATACACAATCGCTTACTGGGCCACCATAATCAGGTTCTTCAACTGGTCATTCAGAACAGTAGTTTCTGTTGAATTAAATGTTGCATACTGTTCTGTCGTGATGAACGCACCCCCAGCCTTCTACATACAGTCCTGTGCACACTGGCCAGTCGTACACACACACGCACTCATGAACACAGTTGGCGGAGCATGGAGCTTGTATGGGTGTGAGTGATCCCCACTGGGGCCACGCGTACAAAATATATGCACGCATGACTAACTCCCTTTGGATAAAAGTGTCTGCTGAATGGCATATCTATTTTATATCACACACACGCAAATACATGCAACACACCTCTCTGGTGACGCGGCGCTCAATGTAAGCCATGAACTGGGAACTGAGGCTGATGGTTTCTGCTACTTCTCCTCTCCTACCCTCCTCCTCTTCCTCCTCCTCCTCTCCTGTACAACTGTCTATAAAGTCGATCTGCTCCAGCTCTGCCTCTACTACTCACAGACAGATAGACAGACAAGACAGAAAGGCAGATTACACACAAGTTCATAGTAAAAAGAAGCAAGATGTAGAATATACACTGAACAAAAATATAAATGCAACAATAAAGATTTGAGTTACAGTTCATCAGTCAATTGAAATAAATTCATTAGGCCCTGATCTGTGGATTTCACGACTGGGAAGGCAGATATGAATCTGTTGGTCACAGATACCTTAAAAAAAAAAAAGTCAGTATCTGGTGTGACCACCATTTCCCCCATGCAGTGCGATACATCTCCTTCGCATAGAGTTGATCAAGCTGTTGATTGTGTCCTGTGGAATGTTGTCCCACTCCTCTTCAATGGCTGTGAGAAGATGCTGGATATTGGCAGGAACTGGAACATGCTGTCGTACACGTCAATCCAGAGCATCCCAAACATGCTCAACGGGTGACATGTCTGGTGAGTATACATTCCATGGAAGAACTGGGACATTTTCAGTTTCCAGGAATTGTGTACAGATACTTGCAACATGTGGCCATGCATTATCATGCTGAGGTGATGGCGGCGGATGAATGGCATGAACGGGCCTCAGGATTTCGTCATGGTATCTCTGTGCATTCAAATGGCCATCGATAAAATGCAATTGTGTTCGTTGTCCATAGCTTATGACTACCCATACCATAACCCCACCGCCACCTTCGGGCACTCTATTCACAACGTTGACATCAGCAAACAGCTCGCCCACACGACGCCATACACATATGCCACGCTGTCTGCCATCTGCCCGGTACAGTTGAAACCGGGATTCATCCATGAAGAGCACACTTCTCCAGCATGCCAGTGGCCATCGTAGGTGAGCATTTGCCCACCGAAGTCAGTTACAACGCCGAACTGCAGTCAGGTCAAGACCCTGGTGAGGATGACGAGCACGCAGATGAGCTTCCCCCTGAGACGGTTTCTGAAGAAATACCTTTGCGCAAACTCACAGTTTCATCAGCTGTCCGAGTGTCTGGTCTCAGACGATCCCGCAGGTGAAGAAGCCGGATGTGGAGGTCCGGGGCTGGTGTGGTTACACATGGTCTGCGGTTTTGAGGCCGGTGGGACGTACTGCCAAATTCTTTAAAACGACATTTATGGTGGAGAAATGATCTTGCAATAGCTCTGGTGGACATTCCTGCAGTCAGCATGCCAATTTCACACTCCCGCAACACTGGACATCTGTGGCATCTAAATCTACATATTTTAGTGTTGCCCTTTATTGTCCCCAGCACAAGTTGCACCTGTGTAACAATCATGCTGTTTAATCAGCTTCTTGATATGCCAGAGCTGTCAGGTAGATTGATTATCTTGGCAAAGGAGAAATGCTCACGAACAGGGAAGTAAATACATTTGTGCACAAAATTGGAGAAATAAGCTTTTTTTGCATAAGGAAAATTCCTGGGATTTTATTTCAGCTCATGGAACATGGGACCAACACTTTGCATGTTGCATTTATATTTTTGTTCAGTGTATATTTCCACAGATGTAGAACCTAATCCAGACCCGTTTTGTGCTAACATTCCACTCCTTTTTTACATTTATTTTACCTTTATTTAACTAGGCAAGTCAGTTAAGAACAAATTCTTATTTTCAATGATGGCCTAGGAACAGTGGGTTAACTGCCTTGTTCCGGGGCAGACCAACAGATTTTTACCTTGTCAGCTCAAGGCTTCGATCTTGTAACCTTTCGGTTACTAGTCCAACGCTCTAACCACTAGGCTACCTGCCGCCTTTTACGCTGTGTCAAATGCCAAACAGTCTGGCATGACAAGGAGTCTCAGGGAGTGAAATGCTAACACAAACAGACTGGTACCCAGGCTAGAATACAATTGAGTAAAACTATAAATACAGTACATGACACTACAGTTCACACACACAAACAGACATGCGTTGATTCTCACATGTGCCATTGGTCACAGAATGGGAGCCAGTTGTCCTGTGCTCCTCCCTTTCCCTCCGCTGTCTCTGTTCTTTAGTTATCTCTGCCACACGCAGTGGCAGGTCTGACAACTCATCTGTGGGCTGTAGGTACACAAGGGATGAAAGAGAAAATAGTTAGGAGAGAAAGAAACACATGGAGAGATGTGTGAGTGAAATATGGCACTACCTTGCAATCATAGAACCTGTGCGATTGCCCTTTATTGATATTAGGGATGTCCCCGACTAACAAAAATCGTGGTCGACCGAAAGTCTTCTGTTCTTTCGACTAAACATTTTTAAACGTGTATTTTTTCAAACATAGACACACCCTATGTCTTTTAATAAAACAAACTATACAGTGGTTCTTCCTTTAAAAAGTTGTGTCACACTGCAGCATAGCTTGCAGGATGCTCCGGTATGGTAGAGCATGTTCCAGTACATGACGTCATAGTATTATACTGTCAGCCATTGTTGCCATTAATACTGTTAACGCTCATTGAAACGACCAGAGGGCATCTTTGAGGGAGTTTTTATGAAGCTTGCTTACGTTCCTAGATAATCCTACAGAGGTCCATGCAGGTCAGACGTTTTGATTTCTATACCCTATCTGAAAGAGCATAACAAGTTAATTAATTTTGTTGACATGAAGCAACCATAGCTTCAGCTACTATAGCACAGAGAAATACATCTTAAAACATGCCATTCTGTTCTTTTGAAACAAATTGTCTTAGTATCATGTACATTTTTATGACCTTCCTATATTAGACTGGCGGCTATTGGTAGGCTACTCGTTGAGTCCAAACTATTCTACTGCATACCGCACAGCAGACCTTCATGGAGCTTTGAGGATGAAATGCTCACTAAGTTTTTGTCTTTTATGATATTTCTCTTAATGTAGGCCTACTGCTAGAGTGTAAAATACACATATTTGAGTAAATTCAGGGCCAGGTGGGTTCAAGATATTTATTGAAATGACACGGAGCTGTAGGACTAAGAGACATGGTTTTATTTTTTTATTTTTCCTTTATTTAACTAGGCAAGTCAGTTAAGAACAAATGCTTATTTTACAATGACGGCCTAGGAACAGTGGATTAACTGCCTTGTTCAGGGGCAGAATAACAGATTTTCACCTTGTCAGCTCAGGGATTCGATCTTGTAACCGTTCGCCAACGTCTGGCCCATGTATACATGATACATCGCTCTGATATAGTATGGAGATCGTTTGCACATTGGCAAGATGTCGCCAAGACGTCGGCATTAGATCTCATTTGCCCTTCAGTGGCTGTTTGGATGATGCATGTCAAAACTGCTAAATTATACTGTCAATATTTTAAAAAACAATATGATTCACATTTTAGTCATTTAACAGTTGCGACTTAGTGAGTGAATACATTTTTTGTACTTTTTCACCCCCCTTGGGAATCGAACCCACAACCATGGCGTTGCAAGTGCCATGGTCAACCAACTGAACTTCATCGGAATTTCCTAAACTATTAGTGATTTTGTTTGTGGGGAAAATGAAGAGGGAAGATTCAAGGTAACGTCAAGTTTATTAAGCTATTGCTATACCATCAAGCTCTTAAAAGAACTCCAGCAGAGAAAAGAATGTGCAAAACTGTCAAGGCAAAGGGTGGCTACTTTGAAGAATCTCAAATATAAAATAGATTTTAATTTGTTGAACACTGTTTTGGTTACTACATGATTCCATATGTGTTATTACATAGTTTTGATGTCTTCACTGTTATTCTACAATGTAGAAAAAAGTAAAAATCAAGAAAAACCCTGGAATGAGTAAGTGTGTCCTAACTTTTGACTGGTACTGTATACAAGATATACACAGAGTGCCATGGGAAAGTATTCAGATCCATTTACTTTTTACAAATTTTGCTACATTACAACCTTATTCTAAAACGGATTAAATGAAAAAATATCCTCAGCAATCTACACACAATACCCCATAATGACAAAGGGAAAACAGGTTTTTAGAAATGCTTGCAAATTTATTTAAAAAAAAGTGAAATACCTTATTTACATTAGTATTCAGACCCTTTGCTATGAGACTTGAAATTGAGCTCAGGTGCATCCTGTTTCCCTTGATCATCCTTGAGATGTTTCTACAACTTGATTGAAGTCCACCTGTGGCAAATTAAATTAATTGGACATGATTTGGAAAGGCACACACCTGTCAATATAAGGTCCCACAGTTGACAGTGCATGTCAGAGCAAAAACCAAGCCATAAGGTCGAAGGAATTGTCTGTAGAGCTCCGAGACAGGACTGTGTCGAGGCATAGATCTGGGGAAGGGTACTAAAACATTTCTGCAGCATTGAAGGTTCCCAAGAACACAGTGACCTCCATCAATCTGAACTGGAATAAGTTTGGAACCACCAAGACTCTTTCTAGAGGTGGCCGCCTGGCCAAACTGAGCAATCAGGGGAGAATGGCCTTGTTCAGGGAGGTGACCAAGAACCCGATGGTCACTCCGACAGAGCTCTAGAATTCCTCTGTGGAGATGGGAGAACCTTCCAGAAGGACAACCATCTCTGCAGCACTCCACCAATCAGGCCGTTATGGTAGAGTGGCCAGACGGAAGCAACTCCTCAGTAAAAGGCACATAACAGCCCGCTTGGAGTTTGCCAAAAGGCATCTAAAGACTCTCAGACCTTGAGAAACAAGATTATCTGGTCTGATGAACCCAAGATTGAACTTTTTGGCCTGAATGCCAACAGTCACATTTGGAGGAAACCTGGCACCATCCCTACAGTGAAGCAAGGTGGTAACAGCATCATGCTGTTGGGATGTTTTTCAGCGGCAGGGTCTGGGAGACTAATCACGATCGAGAGAAAGATGAACAGAGCAAAGTACATGGAGATCCTAGATGAAAACCTGCTCCAGAACGCTCAGGACCTCAAGCTGGGGCAAAGGTTCACCTTCCAACAGGACAACACAACAGAGCACACAGCCAAGACAACACAGGAGTGGCTTCTGGACAAGTCCCTGAATGTCCTTGATTGGCCCAGCCGGAGCCTGGACTTAAACCTGATAGAGGTTTTAAGAGAGACCTGAAAATGGCTGTGCAGCGACGCTCCCCATTCAAGTTTTGCATTTGACTTTATTCGGGATCCCCATTAGCTGTTGCCAAGGCTACTCTTCCTGAGGTCCAAATACATCAGGCATATAACACAAAATACTACATCACATAACATTATTACACCACACTAAATATCTACAATACAAAATGTATAATACCACCATACAACAATATTACAACGTACATTTACATTTAAGTCATTTAGCAGACGCTCTTATCCAGAGCGACTTACAAATTGGTGCATTCACCTTATGTGTAGAGCATGTGTGTGTTTATACAGATCGCGTTGTTCCATAAGGTGTAGTTTTAACTGTTTTTTAATCTGATTTTACTGCTTGCATGAGTTACTTGATGTGGAAAAGAATTCCATGTAGTCATGTCTCTGTGTAGTACTGTGCGTTTCCTGGAGCATGTTCTGAACTTGGGGATTGTGAAGAGACCTCTGGTGACATGTTCTGTGGGGTATGCATGGGTGTCTGAGCTGTGTGCTAGTAGTTTAAACAGACAGCTCGGTATATTCTGCTTCAACACTTCTTACAAAAACAAGTAATGATGAAGTCAATCTCTTCCACTTTGAGCCAGGAGAGATTGACATGCATGTCATTGATGTTAGCTCCCCATGTACATTTAAGCGCTAGCCATGTTGCTCTTTTCTGGACCAACTGTAATTTGCCAAAAGTATGTCCCTCTTTGTGGCACTTGACCATATGTCTGGTCCAGGTGTGACAAAGCTAGGGCCTGTAGGACTTGTTTTGTTGATGCAATGTCAAGAAAACAAAGCAGTGCTTTATTACGGACATACCTCTCACCATCTTAGCTACCGTTGCATCAATATGTTTTGACCATGACAGTTTACAATCCAGGGTTACTCCATGCAGTTTAGCCACCTCAACTTGCTCAATTGCCACATTATTCAATTGTTGAGGTTTCTGGTTTAGTGAATGGTTTGTCACAAATACAATACTTTTTGAAATATTTAGTACTAGCTTATTAATTGCCACCCATTCTAAAACTGACTGCAGCTCTTTGTTAAGTGTGGCAGTGGTAGCTGATGTGTTAAATGTTGAGACATCAGCATAGACACACAGGCTTTACTCAGTGCCATCATTGTAAGGCCCTAGTTATGTTCTTGCATTGACAAAGTCAGTTCTTAAGATTATTATTTATTTAATGTGATTAGTTATTCATTTACATCTGTCCCTTATATTAAAGCGGAACTGACAGCGTTTTAACTACATTGCAGATATAAAAACAGACAATCACAATATCAGTCAAAAATATAAAATCCCCAGTTTATGCTACAAAACCAACTTTAGAAGAGGTCCTAAAATATAACCTATTTGACTAGACGTTCCCTGACGTACACTAAGGCATTGTTTGCAGAACAGCAGAAAAAGCTGTTGCGCAGCAACTCACTGCCTTCCTGAAGACAAACAATGTATACGAAACGCTTCAGTCTGGTTTTAGACCCCATCATAGCACTGAGACTGCACTTGTGAAGGTGGTAAATTACCTTTTAATGACGTCAGACCGAGGCTCTGCATCTGTCCTCGTGCTCCTAGATCTTAGTGCCGCTTTTGATACCATCGATCACCACATTATTTTGGAGAGATTGGAAACCCAAATTGGTCTACATGGACAAGTTCTGGCCTGGTTTAGATCTTATCTGTCGGAAAGATATCAGTTTGTCTCTGAATGGTTTGTCCTCTGACAAATCAATTGTAAATTTCGGTGTTCCTCAAGGTTCCGTTTTAGGACCACTATTGTTTTCACTATATATTTTACCTCTTGGGGATGTCATTCGAAAACATAATGTTAAATTTCACTGCTATGCGGACGACACACAGCTGTACATTTCAATAAAACATGGTGAAGCCCCAAAATTGCCCTCGCTAGAAGCCTGTGTTTCAGACATAAGGAAGTGGATGGCTGCAAACTTTCTACTTTTAAACTCGGACAAAACAGAGATGCTTGTTCTAGGTCCCAAGAAACAAAGAGATCTTCTGTTGAATCTGACAATTAATCTGGATGGTTGTACAGTCGTCTCAAATAAAACTGTGAAGGACCTCGGCGTTACTCTGGACCCTGATCTCTCTTTTGAAGAACATATCAAGACTGTTTCAAGGACAGCTTTTTTCCATCTACGTAACATTGCAAAAATCAGAAACTTTCTGTTCAAAAATGACGCAGAAAAATTAATCCATGCTTTTGTTACTTCTAGGCTGGACTACTGCAATGCTCTACTTTCCGGCTACCCGGATAAAGCACTAAACAAACTTCAGTTAGTGCTAAATACGGCTGCTAGAATCATGACTAGAACCAAAAAATGTGATCATATTACTCCAGTGCTAGCCTCCCTACACCGGCTTCCTGTTAAGGCAAGGGCTGATTTCAAGGTTTTACTGCTAACCTACAAAGCATTACATGGGCTTGCTCCTACCTATCTTTCCGATTTGGTCCTGCCGTACATACCTACACGTACGCTACGGTCACAAGACGCAGGCCTCCTAATTGTCCCTAGAATTTCTAACAAACGGCTGGAGGTAGGACTTTCTCCTATAGAGCTCAATTTTTATGGAATGGTCTGCCTACCCATGTGAGAGACGCAGACTCAGTTTCAACCTTTGCTGAAGACTTATCTCTTCAGTAGGTCCTATGATTAAGTATAGTCTGGCCCAGGAGTGTGAAGGTGAACGGAAAGGCTGGAGCAACGAACCGCCCTTGCTGTCTCTGCCTCGCCGGTTCCCCTCTTTCCACTGCGATTCTCTGCCTCTAACCCTATTACAGGGGCTGAGTCACTGACTTACTGGTGTTCTTCCATGCCGTCCATGGGAGGGGTGCGTCACTTGAGTGGGTTGAGTCACTGACGTGGTCTTCCTGCCTGGGTTGGCGCCCCCCCCCCTTGGGTTGTGCCATGGCGGAGATCTTTGTGGGCTATACTCGGCCTTGTCTTCGGACGGTAAGTTGGTGGTTGTAGACATCCCTCTAGTGGTGTGGGGGCTGTGCTTTGTGGGTGGGGTTATATCCTGCCTGTTTGGCCCTGTCCGGGGGTATCATCGGATGGGCCCACAGTGTCTTCTGATCCCTCCTGTCTCAGCCTCTATGCTGCAGTAGTTTATGTGTCGGGGGGCTAGGGTCAGTCTGTTACATCTGGAGTATTCTCTTGTCTTATCCGGTGTCCTGTGTGAATTTAAATATGCTCTCTCTAATTCTCTCTCTCTCTTTCTTTCTTTCTCTCTCTCGGAGGACCTGAGCCCTCGGACCATGCCTCGGGACTACCTGGCATGATGACTCCTTGCTGTCCCCAGTCCACCTGGCCATGCTGCTGCTCCAGTTTCAACTGTTCTGCCTGCGGCTGCCCTCGACAACTACTATTATTATTATTTGACCATGCTGGTCATTTATGAACATTTTAACATCTTGACCATGTTCTGTTATAATATCCACCCGGCACAGCCAGAAGAGGACTGGCCACCCCTCATAGCCTGGTTCCTCTCTAGATTTCTTCCTAGGTTTTTGGCCTTTCTAGGGAGTTTTTCCTAGCCACCGTGCTTCTTTCACATGCATTGCTTGTTGTTTGGGGTTTTAGGCTGGGTTTCTGTACAGCACTTTGAGATTTCAGCTGATGTACGAAGGGCTATATAAAAATAAATGTGATTTGATGTATGCAGTTCAATGCATGATTAATATAATTCACCAATACATTTCTTGGTTGTCCAAAAAAATATTGCTATCAGGTTGTAAATCACAGCTGTCCTGGTACATTGTTTGCTGCCTCCATTCTGGATGCACTGTTTCAGGTTCAATGACTCAATATTTTGACAAAAACGCACGCATGTAACTAAGGCTGGGAATGACTAGTAAGGGCAATGATCACAAGTCAGTCATAACGTGGCTAATAGGCTTGCGTATCTATTCATGTAGCAAGCTAATAACACAGAGCCTAATGATAAATACACTACATATACACAAACAGTATGTGGACACCCTTTCAAATTAGAGTTTGGCTATTTCAGCCAGACTTGTTGCACAACCATGCAATCTCCATAGTCAAACATTGCCAGTAGAACGGCCTTACTGAAGAGCTCAGTGACTTTCAACGTGGCACCGTTATAGGATGCCATCTTTCCAACAAGTCAGTTGGTCAAATTTCTACCCTGCTAGAGCTGCCCGGGTCAACTGTAAGTGCTGTTATTGTGAAGTGGAAGAGTATAGGAGCAACAACGGCTCAGCCGCGAAGTGGTAGGCCACGCAAGCTCATAGAACGGGACCACCGAGTGCTGAAGTGCGTAAAAATCCCTACCGAGTCCCTGCAGTGGCTGCTCCTTTAAAAGTTGTATCATACAGCAGCACACCTTGCGGGCTGCTGCAGCATTCTGTGGCACGTTATTTAATTGTCAGACATTTTTTATGTTAACGTAAGTTAGTGCTAGTTTGACCACCAGAGGGCATCTTTGAGAAGCATTTGATAGTCTTCCATCAAATACAGACATACATACATACATACATACATACATACATACATACATACATACATACATACATACATACGTTCACTTCTACATGTTATACATGCATTACCAGATCATTTAAAACCTTTTTTTGTAATAACATAGTACATGGGATTGATTAAGAAATTTGGCTTAATTAATTTGATTAATATTATGGTGTTTGTATTCCGAGAAACACGAAAAACTAAACCCTCAGGGTTTCTGTTAAGATGGAATGGAAAATATTGCGCTGTACAACATGACGGTCAGAAGTAGGCTCAGTATAAGAGGATTGGAGGATTCTAAGTTAATATCTAAGGGGCATAACATTTCCACACCCTAATTGTAGTGTAACCAACAATCATTTCGCCTATGGCAGGACTACAGTATATCTAAAAATATTTTTTTCAATAACTCTCTGCCAAAAATTATATTTAGAGGATTAGAGGATTGTAAATTAATATCTAAGGGGCATTTTCCATTAGGATCTGTGAGTATATCTGAGAATATCTAATGGGCTTTTATATAATTCTAAATAATTAATAATAATCACTTTCGTTTTCATTTAACCAAGAGTGAGCGAGAAAAGGCAATACTTGAACATGGTGTGAGACATTCTCACTAATTTGTAAATAAAGCCAGTTTGTTATTTAAAATTATTTATTTCTGGAGAAATCTAACTTGATTATTTAACAGACATCACTTGCTTATATTCAGTCAGCACATATATCTTAAGAATATCATGGAATATAATTGAACATTTTTGTTTCTCCATGCTTGTCTCTGAGCAGCGCGAAACGTTGCTGAAATAGACATCTACAGATTATTTCGTTTTCCAAAAAACAACAGTGAGCGATTGTAATCTGAATAAAGGCCAAAACATAGCCCTGCTAATAGCCATAATGACGCTGTACAACGTGGCCATGTGTTTGAAAGAGTATTTTCCAGTAAGCAACAATTTGTTTGCATTCATGAGAAAATTTTGTTCCAATATTTCTGTAATTGACTGATATTTATTCCCATAGTAATTCGTTATGGATCCTGTAAACACACAGTCCAGTTCAAAGTGAATGATGGCAGGCCTTTGTGGCAACTGGCTTGTTTGCATAAAGGCCTACTGTAGCTCTGATTGGCTATGGCGCACCGGTCTGCGTAGACTCCGCTCCTGTACGAGATAAAATGTTTTTATCTACTGCAGTGTCTATAAATTGTCAAAACGCAGAGCTGCATTCACACTCTATAATGCTATATAGAATTTTCACAAATGCCTTAGAATACGTAATTACCAAACATTCTAAGAATTACTGAAAACGTTAATATTTAAGTGATCGCTAGTCAGGAAAAAAATGCATAAAGTATCATTCTTCCTGGGAGTGTATATGAACAGATTTCTTTTTTTCCATGTTGCTAAAATGCTATCAGTTACACTTTAAGGTCAACCCTGCTACGTGAACTGAATTCTCATTTTAATATGGTGAAACTACTCAATTTAAAATAATTTTTTCTCAAGAAAAATTGAACATAATATTCAAATCATAGTGTAAAAGCAGGTGAGCTGGTTCTACTCTTTTTGACAATTTTCAGATTTTTTTTTGTGGTAGAAAACTGAGCGCGTCAAGCATTACACATCAACCCTGTTACCCATAGAACGATAGGATGGAAACGTTAACAATTTACATTTTTATGTGAAGCTTGCATTTAAATTGTCTCTCCCTGTTGCAGACAATAAGCTTCCATTCCCCCTCTCACAAGGGGATTTATGGATGATTTAAGATGAAAAAATTTATCCTGTTAAATTCAACATGTTACTTTAATGGAACTTAATACTGTACTTTTTATTTAAGTATGTGAAATGATATACAGACCAGTCAAAAGTTTGGACACACCCACTCATTCAAAGGTTTTTCTTTATTTTTACTATTTTCTACATTGTAGAATAATAGTGAAGACATCAAACCTATGAAATAACACATATGGAATCATGTAGTTAATGAAAAGAAGCCAAGTGCTCAGCATATGTGGGAACTTCTTCAAGAATGTTGGAAAAGCATTCCCCATGAAGCTGGTTAAGAGAATGCCAAAAGTGTGCCAAGCTGTCATCAAAGCAAAGGGTGGCTACTTTGAAGAATCTCAAATAGAAAAATGTAGAAAAATGTAAAGAATAATACAAACCCTGGAATATGTAGGTGTCCAAAATTTTGACAGGCGCTATATTTACATTTTTTTTTACTTAGTTACACTACTCAAAATATACTCTTTCGTGAAATGACGCAACAATTACTAGGAGGACCCAGAGTTATTTGAGATCTTACCTCAGTACCTGACCATCTTGTGTGTGTGTGTGTGTGTGTGTGTGTGTGTGTGTGTGTGTGTGTGTGTGTGTGTGTGTGTGTGTGTGTGGTGTGTGTGCGTCTCACCTCGTTGCCTGACCATCTCTTGTCTCCACTGTCCACACTGTTGAAGCCAGAGTCCAGCGCTCCGTACGGCCGGCCAGGGTACAGCTCCTCGACACTAAGAGTACAGAAGATAAGACCAACTTTAAGACCAAGACCTGGGTCAAAACACAATGTCAAATGCATTCAAACACTTGAGCTGTGACTGATTTCTTATTTAAGACCTGCATAAAACACATCAATAAACAATTACACTACACATATCTACAGTATACACATCAATTACACAATACGAAAAGCAAACAAAACACAAGCATATGAAACAAAGCAATTTATAGTGAGTTGAAGTACAACGGAATAGTGTCACAAGTGTAAACGCCAAGCTAAATGAAGGAAGAACTTGACCCAGGTACGGTGTGTGTCTAGGAGGAGTAATTATGTCTCTCTGTAATAGTATGGGGACAGGGCCTGCATCTATATGTGAGGAAGGGTGTGTGTCTAGGAGGAGTGGATATGTCTCTCTGTAATAGTATGGGGACAGGGCCTGCATCTATATGTGAGGAAGGGTGTGTGTCTAGGAGGAGTGGATATGTCTCTCTGTAATAGTATGGGGACAGGGCCTGCATCTATATGTGAGGAAGGGTGTGTGTCTAGGAGGAGTGGATATGTCTCTCTGTAATAGTATGGGGACAGGGCCTGCATCTATATGTGAGGAAGGGTGTGTGTCTAGGAGGAGTGGATATGTCTCTCTGTAATAGTATGGGGACAGGGCCTGCATCTATATGTGAGGAAGGGTGTGTGTCTAGGAGGAGTGGATATGTGTCTCTGTAATAGTATGGGGACAGGGCCTGCATCTATATGTGATGAAGGGTGTGTGTATGCGTGGGAATAGTATGCTAACTGTATTATGTGACTGTTAGGAGGAAAGATATGTAAAACTGTATGAGAGTGGCAATACAGGTCTGGATTAATAAAAACGTGTGAGTTGCGTGGTAAGCCTACCTGTAGAAAACCGTAGTAAAAAGCTTTGCAACAGAAAATGATTTGCAAGGAAATTGAGAGTTTCTTATTGGACAAATTCAGGTTGGGCCATCCCTGTTTTGACCTGTTTGGTTTCTAGTAAACACACAACTGGGATCCAATGAGGATGTTTTGTTTTGTACATCTGGGTGTGAGCAAGGTTGTTATGGTACATCCCATTCTCAACTCAATGGATGAACTCCCTTATTCAGCTGCGCTCCCTCGTAAATTCCACCAAACCTTTCCCTCTTTCTACCTTTTGTTTTTACCACTCCCTCTATATCTCAATTTCAATCTCTCCTCCCCAAACTCTGGACAGTGTCTAGTAGAGTACCTTTGAACATTTACAGAGGGCTCAGAGAGCAAGAGAGATTGTAGAGCAGAATAATAAATAAATAAATAAACACACACACACACACACACACACACACACACACACACACACACACACACACATATATAATATTGTTATAGATACAAGCAGAGATGTCGACAGAGAAAGACAGGAGCAGGGAGATGCAGAGGAAAGAGTGCCCCCTCGTTCTGCCTCCCTCCAGCTGCTCCTCTGCACACAGCTGCTTCCAGGGATGGTCTCCACATTATTAATAGCAGTGGAAGTGTGTGTATGCGTGTGTCTCACCAGGATCCGAAGGCAAGGGGTCTCCTGTCGTAGTCTGGGAGCTCAGGTGTAGTCTTGCTGGCCTCATTGTTCAGATACTTAAATATATGGATCATCCCCTTTATACAAATCTGGGAATGACAGAGAAAGAAACCCATGATAGTTAAACTGTTCCTTCTATTGTCTAAGATATATTAACACATTTGTGTGGTGCAGGTCATAATTCCATAATCAGGCTGAGAGTTTAAGTGTTTACTAGTCACTGACTAGGAGCAAAAGGTGTATTTATATAGTGGTGAATGTATAGTTAGTGTGTGTTACCTGTGCAGGTGGGTTCTGTAGTGGGTTGTTGTCCAGCACGATGCTCTGTAGGTGACGCAGGTTGCGGTAACACACAGGGATGGATGTCACCTTGTTACAAGAAAAGTCCAGACGCACCAGTGGCAACGCAGCCAGCTCTGTATGGACATAGGACACAGCTTAACTATAACCCCTTATAGTTGATGTCATCGCCCCGCAAAAATCTAATTAGCAAAATAAAACATCTGTCTGTTTAAGCTAGAGATGTGTTTTTTTGCACAGCCAACTTCAGTCTGTAGTGTCTGTACAGTTTGTGCTACACACTAATATGACCCCTCTAATGAAAGGTGTTTTGCTCTAGGATGCCCACAACTCGTCTGAAGGTAGCCCGGTACCAAGTTGTGCTACACACTAATATGACCCCTCTACAGGGGGCCAGTACGGGGAGGGGAAAAAAAATTATGCATTCACTACTGTAAGTCGCTCTGGATAAGAGCGTCTGGTAAATGACTAAAATGTAATGTAAATGTAATGAAAGATGTTTTGTTCTAGGATGCCCACAACTCGTCTGAAGGTAGCCTGGTACCAGGTTGTGCTACACACTAATATGACCCCTCTAATGAAAGGTGTTTTGTTTTAGGATGCCCACAACTAGTCTGAAGGTAGCCCAGTACCAGTTTAAGAAAATGTATGGAAGTATAAACTGAGTATACCAAACATTAGGAACTCCTTCCTAATATTGAGTTGCACCTCCACTTTTGCCCTCAGAACAGCCTCAATTCATCAGGGCCTGGACTCTGCAGGGTGTTGAAAGCATTCCACAGGGATGCTGGCCCATGTTGACTCCAATGCTTCACACAGTTGTGTCAAGTTGGCTGGATGTCCTTTGGGTGGTGAACCATTCTTGATACACACTGGAAACTGTAGAGTGTAAAAAACCCAACAGAGTTGCAGTTCTTGGCACAAACCGGAGCCCCTGGCCCCTACTACCATACCCTGTTCAAAGGCACAAAAATATTTTGTCTTGCCCATTCATCCTCTGAAAGGCACACATACAAAATCCATGTCTCAATTGTCTCAAGGCTTAAAAATAATTTTTACCTGTCTCCCCTCCATCGACACTGATTGAAGTGGATTTAACAAGTGACATCAATAAGGGATCATAGCTTTCACCTGGATTCACCTGGTCAGTCTATGTCATGGACAGAGCAGATGTCCTTAATGTTTTCTACACTCAGTGTATCTGGATGTAGTTTAGTGCCAAAAAAAGGATTCTTAAGGATTAAACAGTGTGTGTGTGTTGACCTGAGTGGACACGACGTCAGGCCAGGTGGTTGAGTGTGTGTTGACCAGAGTGGACACGACGTCAGGCCAGGTGGTTGAGTGTGTGTTGACCAGAGTGGACACGACGTCAGGCCAGGTGGTTGAGTGTGTGTTGACCAGAGTGGACACGACGTCAGGCCAGGTGGTTGAGTGTGTGTGTTTATTGTATTATTTTTTATTTAACCTTTATTTAACTAGGCAAGTCAGTTAAGAACAAATTCTTATTTTCAATGACGGCCTAGGAACAGTGGCAGAACGACAGATTTTTACCTTGTCAGCTCAGGGATTTGATCTTGCAAACTTTTGGTTACTATTCCAACGCTCTAACCACAAGGCTACCTGCCGCCCGTGTGTGTGTGTGTGTGTGTGTGTGTGTGTGTGTGTGTGTGTGTGTTGACCTGGGGGCAAGCGGGCCAGGTGGTTGCGGCGGATGTTGAGGTCTCGCAGAGAGTCCAGTCGACCAACCTGAGGTGGCAGTGTCTGGATCTCATTACAACTCACGTCCTGGAGAGAGGGATGAGGAGAGAGCAGGAGAGGAAAAGGATGGCCTGGTTAAACGGTAATCAAACCACAACATAAAGACTACCAATAAGGGGAAAAAAACGGGCAATTCAACATGGTGGTTTTGACACTGGAAAACAACACACGGCCAGATACCCACAGCCAATTAAGCCGTGTGTGTGTGTGTGTGTGTGTACTGGCCTGACCAGTTCTGTGAGCTGTCGTAGTTGGCCGAGCTCTTCGGGAAGGGAGACCAGCTTGTTGTTACAAGCGATCAGGACCTTCAACGGCAGACTGCACACCGGACTGGGCAGGGTCGACAACTGATTCCGACTGGAATCCGGATTAAAGAGAAAGAAAGACAGGAGAGAGAAAATTGAAGTGGTGTTTTTGACTAAAGCCTTGGTAAATTCAGGTCTCCATTAAAATTCAAATAATTGTGATGGTGGATGTTTTATATGTGTGTCCTGGCAAGACGGTGAATGTTACTGAATATTATCAAAACAAAGGAAGTCACTCTGTTCAACAATTTTCTCGACATTCTATTGCCACTGTCTGGGAAACAGGTTACTGTTACAGACCAAAAAGTATCTCGTCTCAATCCTGTTTATCTGATATGGTGTGACTTTTCTCTATGTCCAAAACAGATCAGCACTTTAATCTGATGAATGAACATGGGTGTCATCCCAAATGGCACCCTATTCCCTATTTAGTGCACTACTTTTGACCAGGGCCGATAGGGGTCAAATGTAGTGTATTATATAAGGAATAGGAGGCCTTTTGGATGTAGAGCATCTGTTTTAGGCATCACACATTTCTACATGGGTGAACGTAGTATGCATGCATGGGCCGTCTTTCTATGGTTTGAGTTGTCAAATTTGTAAATAGATATGTACATCTGTATATACTCTACTGTGTGTGTGTACCACCATATGTTCAAGTATGTGAGGGCCGGTGTGTGTGTGTGTGTGTGTGTGTGTGTGTGTGTGTGTGTGTGTGTGTGTGTGTGTGTCTCAGTCAAAGGTAGAAAAAAAGTACTCACACATACTTGAGTAAAAGTAAAAGCTATACATCAAATTCCTTATATTAAGCAAACTAGACAGCACAATTTTCTAGTTTTTTTATTTTTATTTACGGACAGACGGGCACACTAACAATTTAGACACAGTATTTGTGTTAGATCAGAGGCAGTAGGGATGACAACCTGTTATATTACTAGGCGCATGAATTGGACCATATTGCTGTCCTGCCTGAGCATTCGAAATGCAGCTAGTACTTTTGGGTGTCAGGGAAAATGTATGCGAGTAAAAAGTACATATTTTAGAATGTACAGATACTACTTAGAGGCAATATGTAACTTTTTGGGCGACCCAACCAAATGCAAATAGAAATGTTATATCTTTACCATTCTCATTGAAAGCAAGTCTAAGATGCGGTAGATCTGTTCTATGTGCGCTATTTCTATGCATCCTGTTCTTAAGTTTAGCTTTTGCGTCTTTTACTTTCTGTTTTGTACACCCGCTTCAAACATCTGAAACAATATTTTTGGTTATGGAAAATGTACAGTATTTTCACAGTGGTTTAGATGGTACAATGATACTCCACACCTGGGTTCATCAAGTAGGTTTGGCCTAATTTTTTCTGAGCTAATAGTCGGCGGGCCAGAACATCATTAGCATATATTATTAGCACAATTAATAGGCCTACACTACAAATTAAACTTAACATCTGATTAGTACATAATAAAATTAATGACAATCATTTCTGTCTAATTATACACTCATAAAATCACCAATGTCTCTATTCAATTGTAATTTGTCTATTTCGTTGTGCATCGATTGTTGGGGAAAAACTGGTCTACTGTAGGCTACACTACTTTAACGTCAACATTCGTTCAGAATAATTACCTTGCTAGCACAGCCATCAGACTGTTAAACAGCCATCACTAGCACAGAGGGACTGCTGCCTATATACAGACTTGAAATCATTGGCCACTTTAATAAATGGAACACTAGTCACTTTAATAATGCCACTAAGAATGTTTACATATCTTGAATTATTAATTTCATATGTATATACTGTATTCTATACTATCTATTGCATCTTAGCCTATCCTTCTGTAAAATTGCTCATCCACATATGTATACATTCTCATTCCATTCCTTTACTTAGATGTGTGTGTATTAGGTAGTTGTTGTGAAACTGTTAGATATTTCTTCGTAGATATTACTGCACTGTCGGAACTAGAAGCACAAGCATTTCACTACACTCGCAATAACATCTGCTAACCATGTGTACGTGACCAATAACATTTGATTTGGAAGAGAAAATGGTCACTCAAAAAGTATCAAAAAGGTAGATAATAAAAATGTAAGTTTCAGGGAAGAATGGACAGAAAAATGCATTCATTTTACCATCTTTCTCCAATGCCAAGCCAGCGTGTCTTATTTGCAAAGGAAATGTTGCTGTTTGCAAAGAATTCAATCTCAGACATTTTTATGAATCTAAGCATGGTCCTTTCAAAGTGGTCTTCCCGCACTAGACAGAGGCCCGACGCAGAAACATTTAAGTGTTAACTGCAAGCTACAAACACAGCAGCAGAATCCTCCGTTGCCTGACCAAACAACAGAAGGTCACAAGTGCCTTCCTAAAAGCGTCCTGGGTTCTAACCAAAAACAACATGCCCTTCACAGACGCGGAGGTATTTAAAAAGTGCATAGTGACAGTTTGAGGAATTGGCTAACCACAAGTCTATGGACAGCATAATTGCGCCTGTCAAACAGATGCCCGTCTGTGTCAACTGCCGTCCTCCGCGTCCATGCACAGGCGGATGATGTGCATAGGATTGTTTTGGAGGGGCTCAGTCAGGCTGAGCATTTTTCCCTGGCTATTGATCAGAGTACTAACAACACCAATGTACTAACAACACACACACACACACACACACACACACATATATAGTGGGCAGACACAGGGGCCTGGTCAACAGGCTGAAGGAAATCACCCCCCAAATGAATGTGAATGACTTGCACTGTCTCATCCATCAGAGTGTGCTGTGAGCCAGACTAAACCGGGAGCTAAAAGATATGATGGATAAAGTCATGCGCATAATCAACTTTGTCAGGGAGACATCAGGCACCCAACATAGTATTTTTCACAAGCTTGTGACAGAATCATAGGACACCCACAATCTCCTGCTTCACAACGACGTGCACTGGCTGAGTAAAGGAAAAGCGCTGGAGCGGCTCTGTGAGATGCATGACCAGGTTGTGGATTTTCTCAGAAAAAGCTAAATGAGAAGAACAGTTGACCACCTCTGTATTCTGCATTTTTGGCAATTCAAACTGAGCATATTAAACGTCGAAACAAATCAGCGATGATCTCCGGAGTGCCAAGTCCGTGTGCGCATTTCGGGTGGCATGCTCAGACAAATACAGCACAATAAAGAAACTTGCATTTTATGTGCTCACAATGTTTGGATTGACTTACACCTGCGAGTCCTCCTTTCCCTCTATGAACGCAATATAGACTCACGACAGGAACCGGCTTTCACGTAAGTCAATCAAGGACTGCTTGCATATTAAAATCGCATCCATCTCACCCGACATCCACAAGATCGTGTCGTAAATTCAGTGGCCTATATGACGGTAGTTAATAAATACTAACATTTTTGTGAGTGCTTATACAGGGCAATTAAGGTCTCAAGCTGACAGTATTTTCTGTTCTGTCTTTACAGGAGCAGGCTATCCTGACATTCTTTAAATTATTGTAGGATGCTACATTTTTGGCCAGTTGCTATTATGAGTAGGTCACCTAATAAAAAAAAAATAAAACACTTCTATTAGGCCATTTTCTTTTCTTGTGAACGTTTCTGTTAAGCCTCATAACTGTCTGAGGTTGGCTAAGTTATTTATATAGGCCAACAATCTGAGAAAATAGACTCCAATTAAGCCCTCTTGTTGTTTGTAAAGTCAAATGAAGATTATTGTTGAAATGAATTGCTCGACTGGTGTTTTTCTCCATCTGTTGCTGTGCAACACTTGCATAACAAGTTAGCTATATTTTCAGCACCAGGCGCCGTTCACCTATTGATTGCAGCTTTACGTTTCAGCACAAAATGGTATGCTGCCTGCTTTATTACTTGACTGTCTGCATTCTCTCTTCTCATGAATGAAGTGTAAATGTAACTTTTGCATTATTTAGGGATATTGTATTTGGGAAACTCTGCTCCACACTATAGTAGCATATTTTGTCATAAACTGAAATTATTTCTGCATAGTGCAACTAAGTAGCTTACACCACTGGTGTGTGTGCATGCCCGTTACCTTATGTTCAGGTAGGTGAGGGCCTGGAGATTGAGAAGACTCTCAGGAAGCGAGCGCAGGCAGTTCTGGTAGAGCTGCAGGTGTTCCAAAGAGACAAACATACACACCTCCAAGGGCAGCTCTGGCAGACGGTTACGGGACAGGTCTAAACAAGGGGAGAGAGACGTAGATGTCATGCCACAGTTTATTTCATTCATTTATTTTACCCTTTATTTGACCACGTGTGTTGTTTTGTGTTCAAACCTTTAGGTGTCCTCGCTTTGGGGCAGTTTGACAGACATTTTCTATTGCGACCCTTATTTTACCAAGTTGGTTGAGAACACATTCAAAATTTACAGCCATCTTGGGGGCCGGCAAGGATGGCTTCTGGCCAGGATGGCAAGAAAGGCTGTGTTGGGGATGTAGCCAGGGTTGTATTCACTAGGTACCAAATGGAAGAAAGCATACTGAAACAGAGTGATTACTTGAACTAATGAATAAAACCCAGGACATCAGGGCCCAACCCAACTCCTACGACATTTGCCAAGGGATATGTAAGAACATTGGTTGTATTCTCAACTGAAGGACGGCACCATTTACAGGGCAGTAACCCCAGTGACTGTCTTGGGGAAACCCTACACAGCGCCTACATTTTTACCATGTGTTCTGTAGCCCTAAATGGTCCCTAATGAATCGTTTTTTCCCCTCAACAACCTATACACAAAAATATATATAAATATAAATAATAACATTTACGTAAGTATTCAGACCCTTTACTCAGTACTTTGTTGAAGCACCTTTGGCAGCGATTACAGCATCGAGTCTTGGATACGACGCTACAAGCTTGGCAAACCTGTATTTGGGGAGTTTCTCAGGTTGAATGGGGAGCGTCGATGCACAGCTATTTTCAATTCTCTCCAGAGATGTTCAATCTGGTTCAAGTCTGGGCTCTGGCTGGGCCCATCAAGGACATTAAGAAACTTGTCCCTAAACCACTCCTGTGTTGTCTTGGCTCTGTGCTTACGGTCGTTGTCCTGTTGGAAGGTGAACCTTCACCCCAGTTTGAGGTCCTGAGTGTCTGGAGCAGGTTTTCATCATGGATCGCTCTATACATTGCTCTGATCATCTTTCCCTCGATCCTGACTAGTCTCCCAGTCCCTGCCACTGAAAAACGTCCCCACAAGATGACGCTGCCACCACCTTTCACCTTAGTGATGGTGCCAGGTTTCCTCCAGACATGACGCTTGGTATTCAGACTAAAGAGTTCAATCTTGGTTTCATCAGAGCAGAGAATCTTGTTTCTCATGGTCTGAGAGTCCTTTAGGTGCCTTTCGGCAAACTCAAAGCGGGCTGTCATGTGCCTTTTACTGAGGAGTGGCTTCCGTCTGGCCACTCTACCATAAAGGCCTGATTGGTGGAGTGCTGCAGAGATGGTTGTCCTTCTGGAAGGTCCTCCCATCTCCACAGAGGAACTCAGGAGCGCTGTCAGAGTGACCATCAGGTTCTTGGTAACCTCCCTGACCAAAGCCCTTCACCGATTGCTCAGTTTGGCGAGGCGGCCAGCTCTAGGAAGAGTCTTGGTGGTTCCAAACTTCTTACATTTAAAAATTATAGAGGCCACTGTGTTCTTGGGGACCTACAATGCGGCAGACATTATTTGGTACCCTTTCCTAGATCTGTGCCTCAACACAATCCTGTCTCGGAGCTCTACGGACAATTCCTTTGACCTCATGGCTTGGTTTTTGCTCTGACATGCACTGTCAACTGTGGGACCTTATATAGACTAGAGATCGGACGGTGGCCGATTAATTAGGGCCGATTTTAAGTTTTCATAACAAATCTGTAAACAGCATTTTTTGACACCGATTATGGCCGATTACATTGCATTCCACGAGGAAACTGCGTGGCAGGCTGACCACCTGTTACGCGAGTGCAGCAAGGAGCCAAGGTAAGTTGCTAGCTAGCATTAAACTTATCTTATAAAAAACAATCAATCAATCTTAACATAACCCCCCCTCCTCCCTCTCTGCGGATGACTTTGTCAACCATTTTGAAAAGAAGGTCGACGACATCCGATCCTCGTTTGTTAAGTCAAACGACACCGCTGGTCCTGCTCACACTACCCTATGCTTTGACCTCTTTCTCCCCTCTCTCTCCAGATTAAATCTTGCGTCTTGTGACGGCCGGCCGCCCAACAACCTGCCCGCTTGACCCTATCCCCTCCTCTCTTCTCCAGACCATTTCCGGAGACCTTCTCCCTTACCTGACCCCGCTCATCAACTCATCCTTGACCGCTGGCTACGTCCCTTCCGTCTTCAAGAGAGCGAGAGTTGCACCCCTTCTCAAAAAACCTACACTCGATCCCCCCGATGTCAACAACTACAGACCAGTATCCCTTCTTTCTTTTCTCTCCAAAACTCTTGAACGTGCCGTCCTTGGCCAGCTCTCCTGCTATCTCACTCAGAATGACCTTCTCGATCCAAATCAGTCAGGTTTCAAGGCTGGTCATTCAACTGAGACTGCTCTTCTCTGTGTCACGGAGGCTCTCCGCACTGCTAAAGCTAACTCTCTCTCCTCTGCCCTCATCCTTCTAGACCTATCTGCTGCCTTTGATACTGTGAACCATCAGATCCTCCTCTCCACCCTCTCCGAGTTGGGTATCTTCGGCGCTGCTCACTCTTGGATTGCGTCCTACCTGACAGGTCGCTCCTACCAGGTGGCGTGGCGAGAATCCGTCTCTGCACCACGTGCTCTCACCACTGGTGTCCCCCAGGTCTCAGTTCTAGGCCCTCTCCTATTCTCGCTATACACCACGTCACTTGGCTCTGTCATATCCTCACATGGTCTCTCCTATCATTGCTACGCAGACGACACACAATTAATCTTCTCTTTTCCCCCTTCTGATAACCAGGTGGCGAATCGCATCTCTGCATGTCTGGCAGACATATCCGTGTGGATGACGGATCACCACCTCAAGCTGAACCTCGGCAAGACGGAGCTGCTCTTCCTCCCGGGGAAGGACTGCCCTTTCCATGATCTCGCCATCGCGGTTGACAACTCCATTGTGTCCTCCTCCCAGAGTGCTAAGAGCCTCGGCGTGACCCTGGACAACACCCTGTCGTTCTCCGCTAACATCAAGGCGGTGACCCGATCCTGTAGGTTCATGCTATACAACATTCGCAGAGTACGACCCTGCCTTACACAGGAAGCAGCGCAGGTCCTAATCCAGGCACTTGTCATGTCCCGTCTGGATTACTGCAACTCCCTGTTGGCGGGGCTCCCTGCCTGTGCCATTAAACCCCTACAACTCATCCAGAACGCCGCAGCCCGTCTGGTGTTCAACCTTTCCAGGTTCTCTCACGTCACCCCGCTCCTCCGCACACTCCACTGGCTTCCAGTTGAAGCTCGCATCTGCTACAAGACCATGGTGCTTGCCTACGGAGCTGTGAGGGGAACGGCACCTCTGTACCTTCAGGCTCTGATCAGGCCATACACCCAAACAAGGGCACTGCGTTCATCCAACTCTGGCCTGCTGGCCCCCCTACCTCTGTGGAAGCACAGTTCCCGCTCAGCCCAGTCAAAACTGTTCGCTGCTCTGGCACCCCAATGGTGGAACAAGCTCCCTCACGACGCCAGGACAGCGGAGTCAATCACCACCTTCCATAGACACCTGAAACCCCACCTCTTTAAGGAATACCTGAGATAGGATATAGTTATCCTTCTAACCCCCCCCCCCCCAAAAAAGATAGATGCACTATTGTAAAGTGGTTGTTCCACTGGATATCTTGAGGTGAATGCACCAATTTGTAAGTCGCTCTGGATAAGAGCGTCTGCTAAATGACGTAAATGTTATCTACACATGGTTGATGATATTACTAGGTTAACTAGCTTGTCCTGTGTTGCATATAATCAATGCAGTGCCTGTTAATTTATCATCAAATCACAGCCTACTTTGCCAAACGGGGGATGATATAACAAAAGCACCTTCGCAATCGTTGCACGAATGTACCTAACTATCAACATCAATGCCTTTCTTAAAATCAATACACAGAAGTATATTTGAAACTTTCAAAGTTCTTGAAATGTTCAACATTGATTGACCTTCATGTCTTAAAGTAATGGACTGTCGTTTCTCTTTGCTTATTTGAGCTGTTCTTGCCATAATATGGACTTGGTCTTTTACCAAATAGGGCTAACTTCTGTATACCACCCCTACCATGTCACAACACAACTGATTGACACAAACACATTAAGGGGGGGTGGTCTTCCTGGGGCATACATTTATTTAACAAAAAAAAAAATTGCATATAGGGGAAACACACTGTTATTGTGTCCACTTTACCATATTTTCATGCAGTTTATAAAAAAAACAGTTCCAAGAATTGGCTTGCATCTAGTTACTAGCTTAGCCAACAGAGTGGAACTGTAGGGGGTAGGCCAGCTAGTGTTTGGCGATTGGGGGTGGGAAATAGGGAATGGCGATTTTGCTATCTCATTCCCAAGCGCATGCCTTTATTTTCTCAACTGCTAATCGTGAAGTAATGCTGTGATAAGTTCTCCAGCATTCACCTCTAGTTCTCATCTACAGCAGTAGTCCTTAGTTATTTGAATAAACCACTCATTCTGAAAAGGTGTTCTAGTCGGTGTGTAAATTAGAGTAGGCCTGTTAGACAGGACCATTACCATCACACACACCCATGACGTCTGAAAATAGCCACCAAGCTGACATAGATAAAGGGACATTCTTCTCCCTCCAGTCGTATCAAAGGGCTCTGTATCTTCTTGTGCTTGTCTAAATAATAAATGCCGAATGAGCCTAATAATAGCATGATACTACATAGCTAAATAATCAGGCCCCCTTGGATTGCCGGTGTGTGTACGGTTCTAAAGTGCAACAGATATTTTGCTGTGTGACCAGGACTTTCATTTTAGGAGCACATTGCGCCAAGGAAAGAAATATCCCAGATAATAATTGTTGTAATGATAAGGCTTCACTGTACCGTTGATTCGTTAGCGTCATTACTACCTATCACCAGCACAACATTTTTATCTTCCTATAGTGGATTGCCGGGAACGCATTTTACATTCATAAACCATGTTCTGGGCAATTTTGAAACTACTCGCGCATCGTTAAAACTAGTATGGGCTATGTGGGATTATACACCATTTTAAAGATAAGATTCTCCTTAACCTGTTGGGGATAGGGGGCAGTATTTGCACGGCCGGATAAAAAACGTACCAGATTTAAACTGGTTACTACTCTTGCCCAGAAACGAGAATATGCATATAATTAGTAGATTTGGATAGAAAACACTGAAGTTTCTAAAACTGTTTGAATGGTGTCTGTGAGTATAACAGAACTCATATGGCAGGCCAAAACCTGAGAAGATTCCATACAGGAAGTGCCCTGTCTGACAATTTGTTCTCCTTCTGTGGTATCTCTATCGAAAATACAGCATCTCTGCTGTAATGTGACATTTCTCAGAAGGCGCGAGAAAGTGTAATGGGGTGTCTGCAGTCTCTGGGCTAAGCACAGGAGCTCTGTTTGTGAGTGGTCAGGCTGAGAACAGTGACACTGGAGATGCACGTTAACCTCTCTAGGGTAGGTGGCACCAAATCGTCCCACCTACGTAACAGCCAGTTGAATCCTGTGGCGCGATATTCAAATACCTTAGAAATGCTATTACTTCAATTTCTCAAACATATTACTATTTTACAGCATTTTAAAGACAAGATTCTCGTTAATCTAAACACACTGTCCGATTTCAAAAAGGCTTTACAACGAAAGCAAAACATTAGATTGTCAGCAGAGTACCCAGACAGAAATAATCAGACACCCATTTTTCAAGCTAGCATATAATGTCACAAAAACCCAGAAGCCAGCTAAATGCAGCACTAACCTTTGATGATCTTCATCAGATGACACACCTAGGACATTATGTTATGCAATACATGCATGTTTTGTTCAATCAAGTTCATATTTATATCAAAAACCAGCTTTTTACATTAGCATGTGACGTTCAGAACGAGCATACCCACCCGCAAAATTCCAGGGAGTTTACTAAATTACTCACGATAAACGTTCACAAAAAGCATAACAATTATTTTAAGAATCATAGATACAGAACTCCTCTATGCACTCGATATGTCCGATATTAAAATAGCTTTTTGGTGAAAGCACATTTTGCAATATTCTAAGTAGATAGCCCGGCATCACAGGGCTAGCTATTTAGACACCCAGCAAGTTTAGCCTTCACCAAACTCCGATTAACTATTAGAAAAGTTTGATTACCTTTGGTGTTCTTCGTCAGAATGCACTCCCAGGACTTCTACTTCAATAACAAATGTTGGTTTGGTCCCAAATAATCCATAGTTATGTTCCAACAGCGGCGTTTTGTTCGTGCGTTCAAGACACTATCCCAATGGTAAATAAGGGTCAAGCGCACGGCGCATTTCGTGACAAAAGATTTCTAAATATTTCATTACCGTACTTCGAAGCATGTCAACCGCTGTTTAAAATAAATTTTTATGCCATTTTTCTCGTAAAAAAGCGATTTCCCACTGGAAATGTGATACAGTAAATTAAATCGGTCTGTATACAGTTGTTGGAAAAATTACTTGTGTCATGCACACAGTAGATGTCCTAACCGACTTGCCAAAACTATAGTTTGTTAACAAGAAATTTGTGGAGTGGTTGAAAAACGAGTTAATGACTAAGTGTATGTAAACTACCGACTTCAACTGCATGTAAAAAAGTTCCTACATAAAGCCAACAAATAAACATTGCAGCCTGCAGGTAGAACATTTCCTGATCAAAATAAATATCCTATGAATCAGTCTACTCATGGCATATCTGCAACAAACTTGAAACATTTTATCAACTGTGTTCAGCTGAAGCCTGTGCTAGCAAACTTGCAACAGTTTATAAAATATTATGGGCCCTCAGTCTCATGAGCTCGGGACAGTCACAGCTGTAGGCTATTTGTGCAAGAGATAACAAGTAAATCGGGTATTTTATGAAGTTTCCACTGTATCAGAGTATTACATTTTTCCCTTTCATGCCGAGTGGTTATCGAAAGGGAGAGCTGGAAATATTTTTGAAATACATTGAAGAACTACTGTCATTCTCAATGGATGTAAAAACAGACTTTGTTTACTTGCTGTTTGAGGTGAAACATTGTTTTGAGAAGCGCCACAGCTCATTAGTGGTGGTGACACAAATAATCAGACATCCCCAAATGGGAACATTTATAGGCCTACATTTGCGTGCAGGACAGGTAGCCTAGGCCTACTTCGATATGCGTAATCAGGTGCACGTCCTGACTCATCATTGACAGGAGCGCTCCAAACAAAAGACACTGAATCAATTGACAAAACTCATAAATGTAATAAAATAACCAAAACTTGTACAATATAGGTTTGTAAGCTCTGCAAACAACGCGTTAACTCCGACAATAAGAAGGGGAAACGACTGTAATAACAACAAAACTAACAGAAATTACCATAACCAAAACAAACATTGCTGATTAGAAATTATGGGAATTAACAGTAAATGTAGGCTACTAATAGAAACATGCAGTGGTGGTTCCAGGTTCCCAAACATTTTATAGACCTGTACCCCTTCAAACACAACCTCCAGCTGCGTACCCCCTCTAGCACCAGGGTGAGCGCAATCTTAAATGTTGTTTTTTGCCATGATTGTAAGCCTGCCACACATACCCTATACGATACATTTATTAAATATAAGAACGAGTGTGAGTTGTCGTCACAACCCGGCTCGTGGGAAGTGACAAAGAGCTATTATAGGACCAGGGCACAAATAATATAATAAATCATTTTGCTATTTATTTAACCATCTTACATATACAACCTTATTTGTTCATCGAAAATGGTGAATAACTCACAGGTTAATGAGGAGGATGTGCTTGAAAAGATGCACATAACTCTGCAATGTTGGGTTGTGCTTATATAGTTTTCATTCTAGTGAGGGCCGAGAATCCACTCTCACATAGGTACGTGGTTGCCAAGGGCATCAGTATCATAACAGCGCGATTCGCCAAGGCAGGATACTCTGAGCGCAGCCCAATCCAAAAATCTGGCAGTGGCTTCTTATTAAATTCAATTTTCACAGAACCCCTTGTTGCAATACCGATGAGGCTCTCTTGTTCAGATATCAGTAAGTGGACTGGAGGCAGGGGATGAAATGGATAACGAATCCAGTTTGTGTCATCCGTTTCGGAAAGTACCTGCGTAATTGCGCGCCCAACTCACTCAGGTGCTTTGCTATATCACATTTGACATTGTCCGTAAGCTTGAGTTCATTTGCACACAAAAAAAAAATCATACAGTGATGGAAAGACCTTTGTGTTGTCCTTGTTAATGCAGAGAGAAGAGTTCCAACTTCTTAATCATAGTCTCAATTTTGTCCCGAACATAGAAACTGAAGATCTCATACAACGCTGTATACTACTTTTATTGGCCAGTCTGAGATAAGCTTTTTCTTTGCAACTCTGCCTAGAAGGCCAGCATCCCGGAGTCGCCTCTTCACTGTTGACGTTGAGACTGGTGTTTTGTGGGTACTATTCGCATCCTCATGTTTCAGAGGACGCATGACTCAAACTTTGACTTTCCTGAGCCCGTTGGGGAGTTGCAGCGATGAGACAAGATCGTAATTGGATGACAAAATTGGGTAGACGAAGGGGTTAAAACATTTTTTTTTTAAATGTACTCTTAAAAATTACCAAAAACATATATTATTATAATTAGTTGGGATTTCAGTAAAAGCAATTGGTTTTCTACCCAAAGTTACAAAGAAAATGTTGTGATCCATTTAAGAAACAAGAGACCAGCAAAATTCATAAAAAGGGTGTGGTGGTAGTAGTAGGAACAGCAGCATCTAGTGTGCAAAACTTGGCACTTTCACACTAACTTATGGTAAAGAATGCAAGTGTCTTCAATGGCTAATTTCTCTGAACAGGGGGGAAATAACCATCACCAGATTCACAGGGAATACATTACATTAGGTTGTCAGACAGAGAACTAATATTGTATACTGGTTGTTGGGGTGGGATGTGTGTGGAGGGCCTGTAGGTGGCTATTTATCATTTTATTCGATTCCTCATGTCCAATTCATTATTAGGGAGAATTATGGTCAAAATCGTGTTATGGTACAAATCGGATGTTAGGTACTATATTTATTGACGACATAAATCCTATAAATTAAAAAATGGCCAATTTGGGTGCAATCAATTAGCTTAATTTCTCAGAGATCAAATTATATTTCAACAAAATAATGTTTCAGGAATGGTAATCTTATCGGTTTCTAACTCCAGAAAATGTTAAAACAATCTGAGATGGTGTGTGTCTAAATCCTCTTCCTTGTGCTTTTTGAGGTGGAATGACTCATATACAGAAATGGATAGCCAAACTATAACAGAAGATCAATGTCAAAGCATTAACTATTAGTCTTAGGTAAATTCCCCATTCCCCAAGTGTTTTGTTTTCCTATAAAATTGTTGCTGTGCGTGTGGGTTTTTGCTGTATGGGGCTCAACTGCTTGCAGCTGTGAGAGTGCTGCCAGGCCGGCCAAACAAGTTAGCTCTGTTGTTGTTTGGCCCAGCATTGATGGGATTACTCAATCTCTTCATGTGACAAACAGGAGGAAGAGGTATCGTAACACAACACTGGTCCTGTCAGTCTTCCTCTCCCTGCCCTATCATCATCATCCTCCTCCTCCCAAGCATCACACTTCCACTAAGAGAGCCATCAGTTATTCTTCTATAGGTCCCTGCTCGGGAGAAAAGAATGGCCCTTGCCTACCAAACATCTCTTTACTCTTCATCAGCAGAAGAGAAACAATTTAACTTAGAGGTCACTTCTGCCCATCCAGACAATCGATATTGACCCAGATACATTCCAACACACACTCAGTGTGAGACTGTGTGTGTTAGTTGTGCACGGGTCACACGCCCGCAATTGCTAATAACCTATTAGCAACAGCCTGACTATAAGTAAAAATCTGAGGCCTGCACACAACCCTAACCGGCTAATACAGAGAATGCACTGTAGGCTACAGTCAGCAGTGGCAAAAAAAAATTTGAACAGGGGTGCCAGATTTTTGTTAGTCCACTTGGCTGTAATATATACTGAACAAAAATATGAAACAACATGTAAAGTGCTGGTCCCATCTTTCATGAGTTGAAATAAAAGACCCCAGAAATGTTCCATATGCGCAAAAAGCTTTATTTCTTTCAAATTCTGTGCACAAATGTGTTTACATCTCTGTTAGTGAGCATTTATTTATCCTTTGTCAAAACAATCCATCCACCTGACAGGTGTGGTATATCAAGAAGCTGATTAAACAGCATGCTCATTACACAGGTGCACCTTGTGCAGGGGGCAATAAAAGGCAACTGCAAAATGTGCAGTTTGTCACACATCTCAAGTTGAGGGAGCGTGCAATTGGCATGCTGACTGCAGGAATGTCCACCAGAGCTGTTGCCATATAATTTCATGTTCATTTTTGTACCATATTGCGCAGTACATCCAGCCGACCGGACCTCCACATCTGGCTTCTTCACCTGCGGGATCGTCAAAAGGGGAAGGAGAAGGGTGGGGGTACACAGGAGTATCTGTTGGTCTGGCTCCCAAGTGGATGGGCCTACAGTGCATTCTGTGAGTTTTCATACCCCTAACCCTTTTTCAAATAAAATCAAATTGTATTTGTCACATAGATGTTATTGCGGATGTAGCAAAACGCTTGAGATTCTCTCTCTAACAGTGCAGTAATATCTAACTATTTCACAACACACACAAATCTAAAGTAAAGAAATGGAATTATGAATATATAAATATTTGGGCAAGCAATGTCAGAGCGTCATATACTAAGATACAGTAGAACAGGATATAATACAGTATATACACATACGAGATGATTAACGAAAAATATGTAAATATTAAAGTGACAAGTGTTCCATTATTAGTGGCCAGTAATTTCAAGTCTATGTATATGGGCAGCAGCCTCTAATGTGCTAGTGACGGCTATTTAACAGTCTGATGGCCTTGAGATTGAAAAACAGCTTCTGTCTCTCGGTCCCAGCTTTGATGCACCTGTACTGACCTCACCTTCTGGATGATAGCGAGGTGAACAGGCAGTGGCTCGGTTAGTTGTTGTCCTTTTCCACATTTTGTTACAGCCACATTATCAAACAGATTAATAAATATATATAATCCTCAATCTACACACAATACCCCATAGTTAAAGTTAAAATGTTTTTAAAAGTTTTTTGCAAATGTATTACAAATAAAAAACAGAAATCGCTTATTTACATAAGTATTCAGACCCTTTGATATGAGACTCGAAATTGAGCTCAGGTGCATACCGTTTCCATTGATCATCCTTGAGATGTTTCTACAACTTGATTGGAGTCCACCTGTGGTAATTTCAATTGATTGGACATGATTTGGAAAGGCACACACCTGTCTATATTAAGGTCCCACAGTTGACAGTGCATGTCAGAGCAAAAACCAAGCCATGAGGTCGAAGGAATTGTCCGTAGAGTTCCGAGACAGGATTGTGTCGAGGCACAGATCTAGGGAAGTGTACCAAAAAATGTCTGCCACATTGAAGGTCCCCAAGAACACAGTGGCCTCCATCATTCTTAAATGGAAAAAGCTTGGAACCACCAAGACTCTTCCTAGAGCTGGCCACCTGGCCAAACTGAGTAACAGGGGGAGAAGGGCCTTGGTCAGGGAGGTGACCAAGAACCTGATGGTCACTCTGACTGAGCTCCAGAGTTCCTCTATGGAGATGAGAGAACCATCCAGAAGGGCAACCACCTCTGCAGCACTCCACCAATCAGGCCGTTATGGTAGAGTGCCCAGACAGAAGCCACTCCTCAGTAAAAGGCACATGATTGTTTTCTCTTTAGGTTACTCAACCCAGCCGCCACACACCTGCCCTTCATCCACACAATATTTAAAGTGGAACTGACATTTTAACTACTTTGCAGATATGAAAACAGACAATCAGTCAAAAATATCAAATTCCCAGTTTATGCTCCAAAACCAACTTCACAAATGATATTTGACTCAACAGTCCATGACGTACACTAAGGCATTATTGGCAGAAAAGATGGATGCAGTTCAATGCATGAATAATATAATTCACCAATACATTTCTGGGTAGTCCAAAAAAATATTGCTATCAGGCTGTAAATCACAGCTGGCCTGGTACATAGGCTAGTGTATCTATTTATGTAGCAAGCTAAAAACATGGGCCCTAATGCTCGCTACATAGCAGCTAGCTATCGAGCAAGGAGGATGTTATGTCATTGGACGAGTGAGGGAGTGACTGACTTTTTCCCCTCATATCATTTTTCAGTGGCTATCCACAGTTAGAGATGCTGCAGGTGTCATTTGGTTAGCTAGCAAGAACTTCACCGACTGTTATCCAGTTAGCTAGCATATCTCGTTGTTTTGCAAATTTACGAATGCATAACACCCGCTGAATATGACCGGTGTCAATAAAGTAGGCAAAAAAAGTAAGTCACGAATGCTCTAGATAACATGTAAACAGCCTAACCAACTCTCCTAGTGCGAGTAAGACGGTCAATGAGGTGTTCTCTCATTTGTGTCAGGAAAAAGCTTGCAAGCTAGCCAAGTTTAGCCAGTTAGCTTGGGTGCTAGGTTGATACAGGCATGGATTGGCAGGCCAGCTGCAGAAGGACGAGTAGGATACAATTCCCCAATGTTTACCAGTGCAATTTTAATGGCCAACTAACTTAAAAAGTTTGAGAGGGTTTATCTAATGGTCCTTCATTAGATTTTAGCACATCTTGCTCTGGCTAGCATTAGTTGTTGATCTTGATGATGTGCATAACTCAGGGAGATATAGCCTGCCTTTTCATGGTTGTTTCATCAATAGGACTGTACAGTTCCCAAACGGAAGAGGACTCCGGTGGTATTTACAGAAATCCATTCAGGTGTATTCTGTGGCTTTTGGAGAATGCGTTCTAATGATCTAAAGCCACGCTGTTGCAACTGCCTGTAAACACACAGTCCAGTTCAAAGTGAATGATGGCAGGCCCTACTGCCTGTAAACACACAGTCCAGTTCAAAGTGAATGATGACAGGCCCTACTGCCTGTAAACACACAGTCCAGTTCAAAGTGAATGATGACAGGCCCTACTGCCTGTAAACACACAGTCCAGTTCAAAGTGAATGATGACAGGCCCTACTGCCTGTAAACACACAGTCCAGTTCAAAGTGAATGATGGCAGGCCCTACTGCCTGTAAACACATAGTCCAGTTCAAAGTGAATGATGGCAGGCCTTTGTGGCAACTGGCTTGTTTGCATAAAGGCCTAGTGTAGCTCTGATTGGCTATGGCGCACCGGTCTGCGTAGACTCCGCTCCTGTACGAGATAAAATCAAATAAAAACATCTTATCTACTGCAGTGTCTATAAATTGTCAAAACGCACAGCAGCATTTACACTCTATAATGCTATATAGAATTTTCACAAATGCCTTAGTACATGTAATTCCCAAATATTCTAAGAATTTATGAAAATGTAAAAATGGCCATATCTAAGTGTTTGCTTGTCAGAATTTGTATGTTTGTTTTTTTTAAGTTGTCATATTCTTCCGGGGGTGTATATGAACAGATTTTAATAAGATTTCATGTTGCTTAATGACCCTAAACCCGCATGCCCTGCGGATATAACTGCGGGGGGAATTAGGGTTAGGAGTCAACCCGCAATAGCCCGCGAGTGGTAGGGGTCAGTGTGAGGGTCCAGGGCCAAAAAAACTCATAAGAGGTTAATTCCTGCATTCAATAGGCCTATAGGATACTGAGAAGAAACGTGACATTGGTGAAAGAAGGGGGAAACTATAGAAGACAGAAGTACTGTTAAGGCATGAGCCATCCAAACTATACGTGTGTGTTTAGTGGCCGTTTGTGACCGTCTGGAGCAGGGTTCAGGAAAGTGCCACATGGTGTCAAAGCCCAACCCCCCCAGGCAGCCACAATCCCTCAACATCTGCACTGACTGTCCACCGCACATAAGCAGTGACGACGGTGCAGCGCACCATGTCTTAAAATGAGCATCACATCACAAACAAAAATAATTCCCCTTACAGTATTCCCTCCCGCATTTTCAGAGCCACAAGTTAACCACAAAAACAGGTAATGGTGACAACACTGGTTCTTGATTCGAATATGTACACATTCAATAAGCGTCCCGATCTGTCAGTTCTCGCGCAACGTATTATAACGTTGTGAGTGTCTGGGAATGTATTTGCAGCAGACACATGTAAAATGTTATAACTAGCTAGTTACATCCCTATGAAAATATGAACTGACGAACGTTGGGCGTAGCTAGATAGCGATCAGCCAAATAAACGTTGCGTTCAAGCTAGTCAGTTAACTATAACCTCATACGTTAGCTAACGCTACAAATAAACAGGAACATTGTCACATAGCGCCATATTAAATAAGTTAGCTAGTTGAGCGATCATTTTCTCACTTCCCAAACCAAATAGTTAGCTAACTGTAACTAAATTAGCTAGTTAGTTTGCTAGTAGCCAAAACAACGTCGTTCATCACAAAACGTAATTATCGTTCAGTCACACCCGTGTTTACTTTCTCTGGAAAAGTCTGGACGCTCGCTAGCTGGCTAACCTTAGTTCGCTTGCTAATGTTGGCCAGGCAGTGACCTGACGTTAGCTAGCAGGCTCACTTGGTACTCCAAGTCAAAACAAGTTTCTTTTTCGAGCTCGTGGCTGGCTAGCTAGCTACCCACCCACCGTTAAGGTGTATTTTTGGGTTTGTTCCATGCAATTGTATTATCAACATTTTAAAGACAATTTCCATCTATTCTGCCGCGCGCCTCGATCCCCACTCACCAGCCCGAGTTGTGTCTGTGAGGTCGTGGTTGGCGGCGCTCCTCGGGAACTCCTTCAGTTTCCTGCCGCTGAGGTTGAGGCAACCAGTTGCGGAGGCTTCTTCTAATGCTCTGTCCAGTGACCGATTCCAAGGTACAGGAACCGGTACCCCTACTCCATTCCCGGGAGCCCCTACAGTTCCAGAATTGCCGACCGCAAAAGTAAGTCCGGTGTTCTCCGCAGACAGCAACACCGAGGCCGCCATTACACCGCTTGCTAACTCCCACCGATTCTCCCTATTCTGGAGCCGCTAGATGGTAGTACGCAGGCGCATAATGTGAGGGCAGACTGAAGCGTTGTGGAAGGGAGAGGCTAGTTTGGGAATTCGCCATGCGCAGTGATGATAAAGAAGAAAGATCTCCCCACCCGAGCCATACATACTTTCAAAGCAATGAGATATGAACGACGTCATCCATCTGCTGGTGTGACGTTCCTGACTGATTTGGAATTTACTCTCAAAATCATTTTGTGTTACTTTGAACTTTGTCACAATTATTATGCATTTTAAAGCCTAAAAACGACATATAGTGGTTCTCAATAGGGGGCATAGGAGCCCCAGGGAGTTGATTACAGGGGTCCCTGAAAAAGCAGAGATGAAAAAGAAGAACCATAATATAAAACGAACTAACTGGTGGGCCTCAGAAAGGAAACGTTTGAGAACCCCTACAATAGTACTTAGGTCATGGCCTATAATGATACTATAGCCCAAGAATGCAAGTGTGTCTGCCTGACCACTAATGAAAACAGCTTGATTGGTTTAAACTTTTTTAATCCAAAAGGTAACAAGATCAAATCACATTCAAGAATAATACAAACAAATTGGGCCAATTGAAATATTGTGTGTATTACATTTCAGTTAACTACTATATAGCTCCTGCCTTGTGCCAATCAGGGTAATTTTGTAAATGCCGGATCTCCATGGCAAGACGCATACTTCACCAAAGTTTTCGCCAGTGCCGTCTGAGATATTGCGTGTGACTAACATACTAAGGGACCAGGACAGATCCACACTCCCCTCCCCAATTTCATCGTGGGCGAAAATAATCTGTCTAAAACATCAAATTCAAATGCTTACCATAGCTTGATGTCAGTCCATTGAGAGGACAGAAATGTTATGTTATTCAAATTATATTACATAGACTCAATGCAAATAGTCTGGGTAGCCATTTGATTAGGTGTTCAGGAGTCTTATGGCTTGGGGGTAGAAGCTGTTTAGAAGCCTCTTGGACCTAGACTTGGCACTCCGGTACTGCTTGCCGTGCTGTAGCAGAGAGAACAGTGTATGACTAGGGTGGCTGGAGTCGGACAATTTTTAGGGCCTTCCTCTGACACCGCCTGGTATAGGAGGTCCTGGATGGCAGGAAGCTTGGCCCCAGTGATGTACTGGGCCGTTCGCACTACCCTCTGTAGTGCCTTGCGGTCGGAGGCTGAGCAGTTGCCATACCAGGCAGTGATGCAACCAGTCAGGATGCTCTCGATGGTGCAGCTGTAGAATGTTTTGAGGCTCTGAGAACCCATGCCAAATCTTTTCAGTCTCCTGAGGGGGAATAGGTTTTGTCGTACCCTCTCCACGACTGTCTTGGTGTGCTTGGACCATGTTAGTTTGTTGGTGATGTGGACAACAAGGAACTTGAAGCTCTCAACCTGCTCCACTGCAGCCCCGTCGATGAGAATGAGGTCGTACTTGGTCCTCTTTTTCATGTAGTCCACAATCATCTCCTTTGTCTTGATCACGTTTTCGGGAGAGGTTGTTGTCCTGGCACCACATGGCCAGGTCTCTGACCTCCTCCCTATAGGCTGTCTCATTGTTGCCAGTGGTCAGACCTACCACTGTTGTGTCATCTGCAAACTTAATGATGGTGTTGGAGTGAACAGGGAGTACAGGAGGGGACTGAGCACGCACCCGAGGGGCCCCTGTGTTGACGATCAGCATAGCGGATGTGTTGTTACCTACCCTTACCACCTGGGGACGGCCCGTCGGGAAGTCCAGGATCCAGTTGCAGAGGGAGGTGTTTAGTCAGTATATCGTTCGCATTGGCCTCGTCAGACTCGTTAAAGGAAAAAAAGGATTCTGCAAGTCCGTGGTGAGTAATCGCAGTTCTGATGTCCAGAAGTTATTTTCGGTCATAAGAGACGGTAGCCGCAACATTATGTACAAAATAAAGTCACAACACAAATAAACAAACCAAAAAAACACAATCAGTTGGGGTCAAGTAAAACATCTGCCTTCTTCTCCGGCGCCCTCTTATCATTCTTGGATATGGTGAGTCTTGACAGTGTTTGTAATGTGTACCAAATGTTGTTATATATCTATGTGGCAGACCATGCCCATATGAATTTGTATTGGTCAGTAGCAGCCATGTTGTTTTAGGTACAAGTCTGGAAAATATTGTGTTCAGAGATCTTTGTCCATAGATGCCACATACAGTGCCTTCAGAAAGTATTAATTCATACATCTTGACTTATTCCACATTTTTGTGTGTTACAGCCTGAATTCAAAATGGATAAAATAGATGTTTTTCCTCACCCATCAACAAACAATTCCGCATAATAAAAAAGTGAAAACATGTTTAGACATTTTTCTAAATGTATTGAAAATGAAATGCATTAATATCTAATTTACATAAGTATTCACACCCCTGAGTCAATACTTTATAAAAGCACCTTTAGTAGCAATTACAGCTGTGAGTTTTCACACCTGGATTGTGCAATATTTGCCCATTATTCTTTTTAAATTCTTCAAGTTCTGTTAAATTGGTTGTTGATCATTGCTGGACAACCATTTTCAGGAGTTGCCATAGATTTTCCAGTAAATCTGTCAAAACTGTAACTCTGTCACTCAGGATCATTCACTGTCTTGTTGGTAAGCAACTCAAGTGGATTATTTATTAGATTAGGCCTTGTGTTTTAGGTTATTGTCCTGCTGAAAGGTGAATTCTTCCCAGTGTCTGGTGGAACGCAGACAAAAATATTTTCCTCTAGGATTTTACTGTGTGCTTAGCTCCATTCCGTTTCATTTTTATCCTGATAAATTCCCCAGTCCTTAATGATTACAAGCATACCCATAACATGATGCAGCCACCACTATACTTGAAAATATGGAGAGTGGTACAAAGTAATGTGTTGTATTGAATTTGTAAACATTTTGAAAAACATAATTCCACTTTGACATTATAGGGTACTGTGTGTATGCCAGTGACAAAAGAGTTAATCAATTTTAAATTCAGCCTGTAAAACAACAAAATGTGGAAAAACTTCAAGGGGTGTGAATATTTTCTGAAGGCACTGTATCAAGTTTCGTGCAGATCGGTCGTTCGGTGCCGGAAGAGTACCGTCACAGATATAATTGTTTTCTTTGGTAGCATTTTAAGTGTTTTTCACAAAATTCAAAATGGCAGAAAATCCATCATGGTGGACCTTATCAGTCCCTGGCCTGAGGTAAATGTGTTCTTTGTGAGGAGAGGGACCTATGTACTGAATTTCATGACTTTAGGTCAAACGGGGTTAGGGCCTTGACCTGTCAAATTTAGCATTTTCTCTTGTTATAGATACACCATCTGGCCAATCAGTGTAATTTTGTGAATGCCTGATCTCTATAGACAGGGATCTCTATTTACAGGTTGGTTGTTTAGGAACAAAACCGATGCATCCTCAGTTTAAAGTGGCAGTGACAAAAAGAGCAACGGATAATTGATCTGTTTACACAATGGAGTTGATGGCCATACTCTTGGCTGCAGAGTGGGTAGAGGAGGTGAGGCCAGACAGGGTCTGACTCCTTTGAAGCACTGATGAGCTTAAATTAATTTGTGTCTTGGAGCAGACAGGATGTATTGTATGAGGTTTTGCAGTGCTTACAGTATATAGGGTGAGACAGATGGTACCAGCTCATGTGGGAGTTGAGGGAAATGGTGAGGTGAATGTTATCGCCAAGCAGGCTCTTAAACATCCTAATGTTGAATTGGAATGGTCAATCAGTAAAGCAGACACCAAGGGTTTGATAAAAACAGTGGTTAAAAACAAATGGCAAGAGTTGTTGTGGAAAAGGGAGGGAAAGGGAAGAGACCTGTATAAGATTCAGGAAAAGGTGGGAGCAGGGAGGTCATCAGGCTGAGAGAGAAGGGAGGAAAGTGTAATGAGAAGGGAGGAAAGTGTCATCACAAGGCTGAGACTGGGACACACAAGGCTCAATAATATATTGAAAATGGCCAGGAAACATCAGACTGGAGGCGTGTCCATTGTCAGGAGGAGATTGAGACGTTCTATTTCAGTGCCAGAAATATGGGAGGGAAAGGGAGTGATTGTTATTAGATTTGAGTAGTAATGGAGTTGAAGAGCCAAGATTAAGTGAACTGCTGGGGAAATCTTCAGGGAAAGTAGGGAGACGAGAATATCAGGTAGGATTTAGACCTTCCGTCCATGGTCCACACTCCAATCCAGTTGGTGACGGAAATGCACCTTAAAGTTGGTTGCCACCCGCCATAAAAAATCCACAGAAGAATAACAATAATAACAAAACTGACTCATAAGCAACTATGGGCAAAACAGGCGGGGTTGACAACATGTAAACTATATTTAGTCTCCAGTGTTTATTGAAAACATAAATACATTTACACAATGAGCACTTGTCTCTCAGATACATCGTTACAGTTGTTGATCAGCAAGCTAGCGAATTTGCGAAATATTAGCATTGACATGAAATCCTTCAAAACACCTCAAAACAAGACATGGTATCAGTAACAAGATGAATCTATTCTATCGTGCCCAGAAACCTGCTCCTTTTACTCTCTATTCCAAATGTACTAGACGACCTGTCCTTATAGCCTTTAGCCGTACCCTTATCCTACTCCTCTGGTGATGTAGAGGTTAATCCAGGCCCTGCAGTGCCTAGCTCCACTCCCATTCCCCATGCGCTCTCACCCTCATAGATATCATCCTAACCAACCTGCCCTCCAAATACACCTCTGCTGTCTTCAACCAGGATCTCAGCGATCACTGCCTCATTGCCTGCGTCCATAATGGGTCTGCGGTTAAACGCTCACCCCCATCACTGTCAAACGCTCCCTAAAACACTTTAGCGAGCAGGCCTTTCTAATCGACCTGGCCCGGGTATCCTGGAAGGATATTGACCTCATCCCGTCAGTAGAGGATGCCTGGTTATTCTTTAAAAGTGCTTTCCTCACCATCTTAAATAAGCATGCCCCATTCAAATTTTTTTTTAACCAGGAACAGATATAGCCCTTGGTTCACTCCAGACCTGACTGCCCTTGACCAGCATGAAAACATCCTGTGGCGTACAGCATTAGCATCGAAAAGCCCCCACGATATGCAACATTTCAGGGAAGTTAGGAACCAATATACACAGGCAGTTAGGAAAGCAAAGGCTAGCTTTTTCAAACAGAAATTTCCATCCTGTAGCACAAACTCCAAAAAGTTCTGGGACACTGTAAAGTCCATGGAAAATAAGAGCACCTCCTCCCAGCTCCCCACTGCACTGAGGCTAGGAAACACTGTTACCACTGATAAATCCACTATAATTGAGAATTTCAATAAGCATTTCTCTAAGGCTGGCCATGCTTTCCACCTGGCTACCCCTACCCCGGTCAACAGCCCTGCACCCCCCCCACAGGAACCTGCCCAAGCCTCCCCATTTCTCCTTCACCCAAATCCAGAAAGCTGATGTTCTGAAAGAGCTGATAATCTGGACCCGTACAAATCAGCTGAGCTAGACAATCTGGACCCTCTCTAAAATTATCCGCCGAACTTGTTGCAACTCCTATTACTAGACTGTTCAACCTCTCTTTAGTATTGTCTGAGATCCCCAAAGATTGGAAAGCTGCTGCGGTCATCCCCCTCTTCAAAGGGGGTGACACTCTAGACCCAAACTGCTACAGACCTATATCTATCCTACCCTGTCTTTCTAAGGTCTTCGAAAGCCAAGTTAACAAACAGATTACCGACCATTTCGAATCCCACCGTACCTTCTCCGCTCTGCAATCTGGTTTCCGAGCTGGTCATGGGTGCACCTCAGCCACGCTCAAGGTCCTAAACAATATCTTAACTGCCATCGATAAGAGACAATACTGTGCAGATGTATTCATCGACCTGGCCAAGGCTTTCCACTCTGTCAATCACCACATTCTTATCGGCAGACTCAAAAGCCTTGGTTTCTCAAATGACTGCCTCGCCTGGTTCACCAACTACTTCTCAGACAGAATTCAGTGTGTCAAATCGGAGGACCTGTTGTCCGGACCTCTGGCAGTCTCTATGGGGGTGTCACAGGGTTCAATCCTCGGGCCGACCCTTTTCTCTGTATACATCAATGATGTCGCTCTTGCTGCTGGTGATTCTCTGATCCACCTCTACGCAGACGACATCATTCTATATATTTCTGGCCCTTCTTTGGACACTGTGTTAACTATCCTCCAGACGAGCTTCAATGCCATACAACTCTCCTTCCGTGGCCACCAACTGCTCTTAAATGCAAGTAAAACTAAATGCATGCTCTTCAACCTATTGCTGCACACACCTGCCTGCCCATCTAGCATCACTACTCTGGACGGTTCTGACTTAGAATATGTGGACAACTACAAATACCTAGGTCTCTGGTTAGACTGTAAACTCTCCTTCCAGACTCACATTAAGCATCTCCAATCCAAAATTAAATCTATAATCGGCTTCCTATTTCGCAAACAAAGCATCCTTCACTCATGCTGCCAAACATACCCTCGTAAAACTATCCTACCAATCCTTGACTTCGGCAATGTCATTTACAAAATAGCCTCCAATGATCTACTCAGCAAATTGGATGCAGTCTATCACAGTGCCATCTGTTTTGTCACCAAAGCCCCATATACTACCCACCGCTGCGACCTGTATGCTCTCGTTGGCTGGCCCTCGTTTCATATTCGTCACCCACTGGCTCCAGGTCATCTATAAGTCTTTGCTAGGTAAAGCCCCGCCTTATCTCAGCTCACTGGTCACCATAGCAGCACCCACCCATAGCACGCGCTCCAGCAGGTATATTTCACTGGTCACCCCCAAAGCCAATTCCTCCTTTGGCCACCTTTCCTTCCAGTTCTCTGCTGCCAATGACTGGAATGAACTGCAAAAAAAAATCACTGAAGCTGGAGACTCATATCTCCCTCACAAACTTTAAGCACCAGCTGTCAGAGCAGCTCTGTCCCAACAGCAGAGCTTTCTTTTCAGCACCATGTAATTATTCCTTATCACCGCTACACCGGTCTATCAGCGGAGCCTTGTCTGGCAGGGAAACAGTTCATTCAGCCTCATTTACTGCCTTTAAAAAAAAAAACATAGCTGATATAGCTGACTTGCTTAAATAACTGTGATTTCTACTGACAATTGAGATGTACAAACTATGGCATAAGGGAAAGATGAGCAGATAAGAGGCAATCCGTAATTTCGATTAAAACTTTAATGAGCGAGCTAAGACGGACATAGTCAAAATAACTATTTGTTCAGCACTTTTGAAATGTACAGCGACAGAATTCAGAACATGGGCCGTTCTTACAGTATTCTCCCTGTACACTAAGTCAGAACCATATATTAAATAAAGGTGTATATAAGCAGACAATGAAAGCTCTTACAATATTTGATGATGACATTTCTCTAAAACAGGCTATAGGCAACACCAAGTCAGAACAGTAGGCTAAGTTATGAGGGGGAAAGGGACCAAATGATTAAGGTGAGGCACATGGGCTACTAACCGCTTACTACACAACATACCCTTAGTATTACTTTCTTAGCTACAGTATACATATCTCCCAGGCATATTACATTATTTAAAACAAATAATGATCCCACAGTCCCTTCCCCGATTTAATCGTGGGATGCAATAACAGCCCAAAACAACTACTCTTATTTGGGGGAATGTAATGTGAATACATAAGAGAGGTAAAAATGGGAGCAAAATATCGCATAGAAAATACTACAATACCCATAATGCATAGTTTGAGGACATACCTTGTCGCATATTGTGGGCACATGCGCTGTTCTTGTGGCTGAGCCGGTGTATCATGGCGACATACGTGGATATTCTGAAGAGCGAGTTTCCCGAAATTGACACCGAAGTGTTCGAATATATCACGGGTAAGAGACTGTAAATGAATGGAGAGGGTGTGTGGATCTCGTACACTTTAAAATGCCACCGGCTAGATGAGTGGCGGACGGCTTCTTCTCCACGTGAAGTAACGTTAGCTAGCATAGCCGTCCCACAGCGTTGACGCTCAGTCAAGCCAAGTTAGGGGAGACTAGCTAACGTTAGCTTATAGCTAACAAGTAACATGCCATTATTTATCTTATAATCGGCCCGTTTGAACAACTAACCGGGTGAGCTAGGCTAGCTAATTTATTGCCTTGAATTACTAGCTGCTTCTGTGTAGATTTACCGGCATGTAGTAGTACATGGGACTTAGTTATATAGCTCTTTCAGGACCCAAAGTCGCAAAACAAAACAACAGCCTAAACATGAACAAAGAGAGGAGTGGGCTCAAGGAAGGGAACGCGTAATCTTATCTATGTATGGGAATGTTGTGTTTTCGATATTAATCCGGCTTACATAGAGTTTTCACCACTTCCGAATTCGTCAGACGAGGTTCCTCCCGTATTCATTTTGGGGGCACGCGGTGCAAAGCGCTGGGGGTTGTGGGAAGGTGTGCGGCGAGAACGCTACAAGCCAAGCATTATATAAAGTTACGCCTCGATCACACCGACAGGTCATGCATTTTGGTATACCGTAAGTACATTCATTTCCAATGGAACGCTGCGTTTGCCTTGCAGCGTTACAGAGCGTTCATATAAACTGCTTGACATAAATGGTAGCAGAAGGTGAGTGTTGAACCTTTGTTGTACACACATCTAGATGATGCTGCTTGACCATTTTGCCCTATCAATTCAAGGGCTTTATTGGCATGGGAAACACATGTTCACATTGCCAAAGCAAGTGAAGTAAATAATAAACAAAAGGGTTCACTGTCGGTGTGATCAAGGCCTTAAGCTCTGCTCTACGTTATGCCGTTAACCAATCAGGTGAGGAGCAAATGTTAGCTTGAAAATCTTCAGTTCATGAAACCGTTCCGTCTGTCATTTGTTCAGGTCAAGCAAAACTAAAAATGATGGAGGACGGCCAATCATCGCAGTGTCTGGGTTTTCAATTCTATGTTATGTCAATTTGCTAGATAGAATACAGAGACAAAATCAGAAGGTAAATAGCATGGAGGAGGATTGTGAGTGAAGAGAGATTTGCACAACAATTAGTGCTGAGTGATTACCCTAAATTCAGGTTATTTTTAGTTTTTTAAATAACTAATTGACCAATGTTGGTTCAGTTATTTGAATTCCATTTTGTACATGTTTTTTTCTGTGATTTCAATGTGCAAATTGCACAGTTTCTCTTGAGAAATCAGATCCAGCCAAACTGTGCACTGTTGTAGGGAGTTATAGTTTCCAACAGGCCAATATTCTACAAAGTTTAAGTGCATAATTTCCTACAATGACCATAATCCATTGCACATCTACATGTCTGGTCAGTGTTTCTTTTAGGCCTGCTATGGAAGAGACAAAATAATGCGTGATTGTGAGGGGATATAGAGAGCACCTGTTACTTCACAAGGTATTTCTACCTGAAAATACCTGCTCAAAGTGATTGATAGTTGGTATTCAGCAGTCATAAAAGGTTGCTTTATTTACTTTGAAGAACTACTAAAATAGTTTTTTTTCCAGACAACATGGGTAGTAGCTCTAAGGAGATGGGATGATGACTTGGAATTAAGTAATAATCATCAAATAAAACTAACAACTGAAATGTTTTATTAAAGTCATGTGAATAAATGATGGTTGATAAGCAGTAATGGTTAGTCACTACCATAATGTGACTTTTGTATTAGTTGTTTTTATTCTGTGTTACAGCATTCAACCTAAATAAAAATAAAAATTCGAACTGAAACCAAAGCGGACCTCAAAGCACTAATTGCTGGGCACTAACAACAATGTTTGCTTGTGCTGCTAGCTAGCCATGAACATTGATCAACCTAAACCTCAAAATTGTGATCAAAGCTACCATTTATGAATGTATTGACAATTAAATTTGCCCACCAAAGGATAGAAATCACAAGTAACACACACATTGTAAATGATACACAAAGCATTCATTTTCCATGTATAATGCTACCTAGTGTATTAGGGTATCCTAACATTGATTCTCATATACTGAACAAAAATATGAACGCAACATGTAAAGTGTTGGTCCCAGGTTTAATGAGCTGAAATAAAAGATCCCAGGAACCTTCCATACGCACAAAAAGCTTATTTCTCTACAATGTTGTGCAACAATTTGTTTACGTCCCTGTAAATGAGCATGTCTCCTTTGCCAAGATAATTTTATCTGGCGAGTGGCATCCCTAAGTATAAATATTGCTGTTACATTGTACAACCTTCAATGTTATGTCATAATTATGTACAATTCTGGCAAATTAATTACGGCCTTTGTTAGGAATAAATGGACTTCACACAGTTTGCAATGAGCCAGGCGGCCCAAACGGCTGCATTTTCCCTGACTGCTTGCACGGAACGCAAGAGAAGTGATACAGTTTCCCTAGTTATAAGAAATTCATGTTAGCAGGCAATATTAACTAAATATGCAGGTTTAAAAAAAACATACTTGTGTATTGATTTTAAAGCAAGGCATTGATGTTTATGGTTAGGTGCAACGACAGTGCTAAATCATCACCCGTTTGGCGAAGTAGGCTATGATTCGATGAGAAATTAAGTCACCGCATCGATTTATATGCAACGCAGGACAAGCTAGATAAAATAGTAATATCATCAACCATGTGTAGTTAACCTCTCTGGGCCAGTGGGATGTTTGCGTCACACCCTAGTCAACAGCCAGTGGAATCGCGTGGCGCGAAATACAAATACCTCATAAATGCTATAACTTCACTATCCGAAGGGTAATGCGCAAGCGCATTTCGTGACAAAAAAAATCAAAATATTCCATTACCGTACTTAGAAGCATGTCAAACGCTGTTTAAAATCCATTTTTATGCTATTTTTCTCGTAAAATAGCGATAATATTCCAACCGGACGACGTTGTATTCATTCAAAGACTAAAAGAAAAAAATTGAGAAGTCTCGTGAACGCGCATCTCAGTCTCACTGTCCCCAGGCAGGCCACTTACAAACTCTGCTGCTGTACTTTGCCCAGAGACAGGAGACGCATCATTCCGCTTTCTGAACGCTTTAGAGAGCCAATGGAAGCCTTAGAAAGTGTCACGTAACAACACAGATGCTTTAATGTCGATAGAGATGCAACAGAAGGACGACAAATTGTCAACAGGGCACTTCCTGCATGGAATCTTCTCAGGTTTTGGCCTGCCATATGAGTTCTGTTATACTCACAGACACCATTCAAACAGTTTTAGACACTTTAGAGTGTTTTCTATCCAAATCGACAAATTATATGCATATTCTCGTTTCTGGGCAAGAGTAGTAGCCAGTTTAAATCGGGTACGTTTTTTATCCGGCTGTGCAAATACTGCCCCCTAGCCCCAACAGGTTAATATTGCCTGCTAACATGAAATTGTGTCAGTTCTCTTGCATTCATTGCACACAGAGTCATGTGATATGCAACCGTTTCGACCGCCTGGCTCGTTGCGAACTAATTTGCCAGAATTTTACGTAATTATGACATACCATTGAAGGTTGTCAATGTAACAGGAATATTTCGACTTAGGGATGCCACCCGTTAGATAAAATACAGACCGCTTCCATATTTCACTGAAAGAACGTTTTTACTGAAAAACGTTTTGTTTTCGAGATGATAGTTTCCAGATTCGACCATATTAATGACCTAAGGCTCGTATTTCTGTGTGTTTATTATATTATAATTAAGTCTATGATTTGATAGAGCAGTCTGACTGAGCAGTGGTAGGCACCAGCACGCTCGTAAGCATTCATTCAAACAGCACTTTCGTGCATTTTGCCAGCAGCTCTTCGCAATGCTTTGCGCTGTTTATGACTTCAAGCCTATCAACTCCCAAGATTAGGCTGGTGTAACCAATGTGAAATGGCTAGCTAGTTAGCGAGTGCCCGCTAATAGCATTTCAAACATCACTCGCTCTGAGACTTGGAGTAGTTTTTTCCCTTCCTCTGCATGGGTAACGCTGCTTCGAGGGTGGCTGTTGTCGATGTGTTCCTGGTTCGAGCCCAGGTAGGAGCGAGGAGAGGGACGGAAGCTATACTGTTACACTGGCAATACTAAAGTGCCTATAAGAACATCCAATAGTCAAAGGTATATGAAATACAAATCGTATAGAGAGAAATAGTCCTATAATAACTACAACCTAAAACTTCTTACCTGGGAATATTAAAGACTCATGTTAAAAGGAACCACCGGCTTTCATATGTTCTCATGTTCTGAGCAAGGAACTTAAACGTTAGCTTTCTTACATGGCACATATTGCACTTTTACTTTCTTCTCCAACACTTTGTTTTTGCATTATTTAAACCAAATTGAACATGTTTCATTATTTATTTGAGGCTAAATTGATTTTATTTATGTATTATATTAAGTTAAAATAAGTATTAAGTATTGTTGTAATTGTCATTATTACAAATAAATCTAAAAAAAATCGGCCGATTAACCTGTCTGGGCTAGGGGGCAGTATTGAGAATTTTGGAAAAAATATGTTCCCATTTTTAACTGCCTCCTACACCAACTCAGAAGCTAGAATATGCATATTATTGTTCAGGTTTGGATAGAAAACACTCTGAATTTTCTAAAACTGTTTGAATGGTGTCTGTGAGTATAACAGAACTCCTATGGCAGGCAAAAACCTGACAAGGTTTCAAGCAGGAAGTACCCTGTCTGACAAGGAGTCGTGCGTCTTGCATCTTTTTATTGAAAAGTAAGGATCTTAGCTGTAACGTGACAATTCCCAGGGCTCCGATAGGCTCTCAGAGCCCGGGAAATAACTGAAGGTTTACGAGGGAGCCTCAGGCTGAAACACATTATCACCTTTTGTAAGTGGCTGCTCCGAGGACCTTTGAATGAGGCGCGTGCATGAGTCGCTTCTGAGGAGAAATTTTATTCGGCTGTTTAGGCTCAATGCATACTCCCGGTCGGAATATTATCACTTATCTACGAGTTGAATGGCATAAAAATTGGTTTTAAACAGCGGTTGACATGCTTCGAAGTACGGTAATGGAATATTTAGACATTTTTCACACGCCAATGCGCCATGCGCGGGACCGTGAAGAAGCATTCTGATAGTGTCTAGAACTCACGAACAAAACGTCGCTGTTTGGATATAACGATGGATTATTTGGGACCAAACCAACATTTGTTATTGAAGTAGAAGTCCTGGCAGTGTATTCTGATGAAGAACAAGCAAGGTAAGAACATTTTTCTTATAGGAAATGTGATTTTGGTGGAGGCTGACCTGGGTGGGTATCTAAATAGCTAGCCCTGTAATGCCGGGCTATGTACTTAGATTATTGCAAAATGTGCTTCATCCGAAAAGCTATTTTAAAATCGGACATATCGAGTGCATAGAGGAGTAATGTATCTATAATTCTTAAAATAATTGTTATGCTTTTTGTGAACGTTTATCGTGAGTAATTTAGCAAACTGTTAGTAAATTCCCCGGAAGTTTGCGGGGGTTATGCTTTTTCTGAACGTCACATGCTAATGCAAAAAGCTGTTTTTTGATATAAATATGAACTTGATTGAACAGACATGCATGTATTGTATAACACAATGTCCTAGGTGTGTCATCTGATGAAGATCATCAAAGGTTAGTGCTGCATTTAGCTGTGGTTTGGGTTTATGTGACATGATATGCTAGCTTGAAAAATGGCTGTCTGATTTTTTTCTGGCTGGGCACTCTGCTGACATAATCTAATGTTTTGCTTTCGTTGTAAAGCCTTTTTGAAATCGGACAGTGGGGTTAGATTAACGAGATTCTTGTCTTTAAATAGCTGTAAAATAGTCATATGTTTGAGAAATTGAAGTAATAGTATTTCTAACGATTCAAAAATCGCGCCACTGGAATTTCAGTAGCTGTTACGTAGGTGGGACGAAATCGTCCCACATACCCGAGAGAGGTTAATCGGCATTGGATGTTTTTGGCCATCCAATAATCTGTATCGGTATCGGCGTTGAAAAAACATAATCGGTCGACCTCTAGTCTCAAGTTTTGAGGGAGCGTGCAATTGGCGTGCATGCAGTTGGCATGCTGACTGCAGGAATGTCCACCAGAGCTGTTGCCAGATAATTTAATGTTCATTTCTCTACCTTTGAAGCTGAAGAGTATGTCTGTAGAAAAGCGCTTTTGTTGGGATAAACTCATTATGACCGGGTGGGCCCTGGCTCCCCAGTGGGTGGGCCCTATGCCCTCCCATGTCCACCCATGCTGTGCCCCTGCCCAGTCATGTGATATCCATATATTCGGGCCTAATGAATTCATTTCAATTGATTTATTTCCTTACGTTAACTTTAACTCAGTAAAATCGTTGAAATTGTTACATGTTGCGTTTTCTATTTTTGTCAAGTATATTATAGCTTATTGCTCTTTTATTATACCTGTGTCATGAAATTGAGGATTATAGCTCACTTCCTGTAAATACATAGGCCTACATGTAACATGCACATGAATGGGTACTTTGGGTCACAGAAATTGTAGCTTTGACTTACATTTCACTTCACCCACCAACAATCTCTGCAGTCCTCATCCATGCCGTTGACCTTCTGATTTTGTCTGTTTTCTTAAGTCATTCTCAGCAAATTAACAAAGTAGAATTAGAACATTCCCACGCACCATTATTTTGCTTTTGAATTATTTTAAATTAGCTTACAAATTGCCAGTGCCTTATTTGTACAATACCTACAATACAAGGGATGGATTTGAATGTCAGAAAAATCATGTAGAAAATCTGGCTTATGTTTAGCCTCATATACATTATCTGCTGGTTTCATTTTAAATTGAACATATAACTAGCTCAACAATATGAAAATGATATGAGTTTAGTTATTCTCTGCTTCAGATGTACAATGACAGTGTACATGCCCATTAGGCCAGTAATGCCATCATACTGTAGGCCTATGGCTCAATTGGTGACGCATGCCATTATGATAAGATACAAAATGGGTTCACAAGGCTGATATCCTGAGACAGTGACAATCAAATAAAACAGATTGGAGAGCTCACAACTTTTGAGACGCATCACAAATTTGAGACGCATCACCTTCACCCCTTTTTTATTTGTGTTAATACGTTGTATTACTAATTAGGCCTACAGTTATTTACCATTCTCGGAGTGGAAACATTGTTTTGTAGAGTTCACAACCTGCTACACTTGTGAGAAACAAGTTTTGGTTTATTTCATAACCACAATTTATGACAGTTTTTCATTGTCTTTTGTTTGGAGTGCTCCATGTGAGCAATGATCATGGGTCTGGTTTCTCTGTCTTGTTCATGTTGAAGGAGAGAGCACATGCCTGAGCACGCCTAGAAGTAGCCTACCTGGCTTGCTGAGCATAAATGTAGTCAAGTTCCCATTTGGGGATGTTTGATTTCTGATTGTCTTAACTCACCACGTCCACCGCTAAATAAGCTGAGCTTCTCACAATTTTTTTTCTTCTTCACCTCACACAGTAAGTTAACGAAGTCTGTTTTTTTAACAGCCATTTCGAATGGTAGCCTAATAGTACCTCAAAGTAGGCCTATTAGAAAAATCGTTCCAACAATCTCCCCCTCGATAATCACTAAGCCTCGGTGTAAAATAGCAAAATATCATCAGATGATCAATGTTCCCTCATTTTTTGCATCACTGAGCAAATTTGAGGTCTTGTGAGTGGAAACTTGCGCTTCCGGCGCACGTTTGCAGTGAACACTGAGGCTGTGGCCTTCAAGTTTTATACAGTAGTCAATGGGGCATTGTGGCTATTTGAGCATAATGTAGGTTTACCAACAAAACCAATGGAGCAAATCCAGGTCGCAGTTGTAAATGAGAACTTGTTCTCAACTGGCCTACCTAGTTAAATAAAGGTGAAATATTTTTTTTTAAATCCAATAACATTTTCACATACATTTACATTTTAGTCATTTGGAAATAGCTTTTGATTTCTATGATTTAGTCTACAGAAGCCTCAATGAGGTGTTCACTGAAGGTCTACAGTAGCCTCAATGTGGTGTTCAATGCAGGCCTACATTGCATGAGACTTAAGAAAAAAAAAAATAGGCATTTTTATATTATGAAGGGCTTGACATTAATTCATGTTTTTTTTACTTGGTCTGTGACACCGTGGGCCAAATCGGTGAATGTTAATTACATTGGATTGTGTTTGTTGTATGATGCAAGAAACCACTTTACAAAATAAAATGTAATATTATTACCATACAGAGAATTAGACAATGTAGGCTACCCCTCTGCCTATAGGCTTGAATATGCAATTAAGCCAGTCTCAAAATACACCACTGCCCCTTTATTTAAGACATAAGCTTTTTACCTGACTGGCTTTTCAAAGACAGCTTAAAATGTGTTCTGCACGTTTTGTGCTCTTGTAGGAAGCAGTAACTCCTGATTGAAGAATGGCGCCATAGGAGATGACTGCCATTTTTACGTGCTCCTAACCAATTGTGCTATTTCGTGTTTTTTTGCGTTGTTTCTAACTTATTTTGTACGTAATGTTTCTGCCACCGTCTCTTATGAGAGCTTCCGAATATCAGAAGAGTGATTACTCACCTCGAACTGGAAAAATATTTTTTCTTTAACAAGTCGGACGCAAAGGATATACTGCTTTGTCGAGACAAGGCCCAAATCCCTGTCATTCGCATGAAGAGAAGTTGCCAATACTGGGGACACAGGTCTGGGTGCCTTGTGAGAATTTGTCAGCGGGTGAGTAACCCGCCTCTACCATCTGTCTTGTTGGCCAACGTGCAATCATTGGAGAATAAACTGGATGAGCTCCGTTAAAGAATATCCTACCAACGGGACATTAAAAATTACAATGTCTTATGTTTCACCAAGTTGTGGATGAACAACGACATGGATAATATACAGTTGGCTGGGTTTTCCGTGCATCGGCAAGACCGAACAGCTGCCTCCGGTAAGAGGGTGACAGTGTGTTTCTCAACAGCGGGTCGCATATTCAAATATTAAGGAACTCTCTAGGTTTTTGCTCGCCTGAGGTAGAGTATCCCCCTCTAAGCTGTAGACCACTCTATTTACCAAGAGAGTTTTAATCTATATTTTCTTGTAGCTGTCTATTTACCACCAGAAACCAATACTGCCACTAAGACCACACTCAACGAGCTGTATTAAGCCATACGCAAACAAGACAGTGCTCATCCAGAGGCGGGGCTCCTAGTAGCTGGGGACTTTAATGCAGGCAAACTTAAATCCGTCTAATCAAATTTCTACCAGCATGTCACGTGCAACGAGAGGGGGAAAAAAACTCTAGACCACCTTTACTCCACACACAGAGACGCGTACAAAGCTCTCCCTCATCCTTGTCAAATCTGACCATAATTATATCCTCCTGATTCCTGCTTACAAGCAAACACAAAAGCAGGAAGTACCAGTGACTCACTCAATTACGAAAGTGGTCAGATGACGTAGATGTTAAGCTACAGGACTGTTTTGCTAGCACATACTGAATATGTTCCGGGACTCATCCGATGGCATTGAGGTGTCTACCACATCGGTCACAGGCTTTATCAATAAGTGCATCGATGACGTTGTCCCCACAGTGACCGTACTAACATAACCCAACCAGAAGTCATGGATTACAGGCAACATCGGTTAGAGCTGCAGCTTTCAAAGAGCGAACTCTAACCAGGACACTTGTAAGAAATCCCATTATGCCCTCCAGACTAACCATAAATACAGGACTAAGATTGAATCCTACAATGCAGACTAGGGTTGCAAAGGGCCGGAAACTTTCCGTGAGATTTCCATAATTTTTTCCATGGGAAGTTAAGCCCCGGAATTTTGGGAATTTTGCTTAAATTCATCAAAGTTAGCTTATAGCAGGGAACCTTTTTTGTGAGAGACACATGGCAATTCTAGGTCTTGTGGCATATTTTGGTTAAACTATCCCCAATTCAATGGACTTGCAACCCTCTGCCTGCACAGTGCATTCTTCCATCACATGTGCAATGCACTTTTCCATCACATGTACAGCTGATTTTTCAAGATCTTGCACACTAATGAGATGCTATTGAGCCAACACTGCTACACTGTCGGAGCCAAGGACTACATGCTTTCTGGTAAGTTTTGATTACAATACTGGGTGGGGTGAATATATTTTACATGACATACATGATTATTTGTTAACTAGTAAATAGTAGCCTACAGCAAAGTGTGTTTTAAATCATTTCTAACATAAGAATTTCTGCTAGTTAGTTTTTGCTACCATGTGGGTTTTAGCTTGCTTGAGCCTGCTAACTGAGTGTTAATTCACCTGTTTCCATACGTGTTATATTTTAAAACATTTATCTTACAAAGGAGTTGTTTAATCTAACTGCTTAACTATTTATCTGTACATGGAATTGTTTTGGGGTTTTTTTTACTCATTTTTTTTCTGATCTTTACAGGAAAATACCACGGGCACTATCTGATGTGTAGAGACATTTCACCTCAGCTAATGTAGAAGGAAAAGCTGTGTACATTTGCAAATACTGTGCCAAATCATATGTGAAGAATGCAACAAAGATGCAGAATCATTTGGCCAAGTGCATGAAGTTCCCTCAGCGCTCACAACAAGCAACCTCTGACAAAGTCCCTCTACTTCTCTTCGGGGTGAAAATTATGAATCAGAAACATTATCGATAGCAACCGCTCATGGTCCTCCTGGAATCATACGTTTTTATTTACTCAATGGAGGAACTTAGTCAGAGAAATGCTGATGAATGTCTTGCTCGAGCTGTGTATGCAACTGGTTCACCTCTGATGCTCACAGGCAATGTGTATTGGAAGAGATTTCTGAATGTTCTTCACCCAGCATACACCCCTCCACCCAGACATGCTTTATCTACTCATTTGCTGGATGACGAGTTCAACAGAGTTCAAGTGAAGGTCAAGCAAATCATAGAGAAAGCACACTGTATTGCAATCATCTTTGATGGGTGGTCGAATGTTCGTGGGCAAGGAATAATTAACTACATCATCTCCACCCCTCAACCAGTATTCAACAAGGGCACAGACACACCGGTCTCTACATTGCAGATGAGCTGAAGGCAGTCATCAATGACCTTGGACCACAGAAGGTATTTGCACTGGTGACAGACAATGCTGCGAACATGAAGGCTGCTTGGTCTAAAGTGGAAGAGTCCTACCCTCACACCACACCCATTGGCTGTGCTGCTCATGCATTGAATCTGCTCAAGGACATCATGGCACTGAAAACAATGGATACACTCTACAAGAGAGCCAAGGAAATGGTTAGTTATGTGAAGGGTCATCAAGTTATAGCAGCGATCTACCTCACCAAGCAAAGTGAGAAGAATAAGAGCACCACATTGAAGCTGCCCAGCAACACCCGTTGGGGTGGTGGTGTCATCATGTTTGACAGTCCTGGAGGGGAAGGAGTGTCTCCAAGAAATGGCCATATCACAGTCTGCCGATATAGACAGCCCCATCAAGAGGATCCTCCTGGGAGAGAGTGTTAAGCAGCCTAAAACTCCTGAAACCTATAGCAGTAGAACATTGCACGGATTGTCATCCTCTCTGTTTATCAGACTCTATAAGCAAAGAAATCCGTATGCTGGCAAGAGCATCCTGTCTGGTGCGGAGATCAACAAGGCCTATGGTGTCATCACTACCGTGTCTCGCCACCTTGGCCTGAATGAGAGCAAGGTTCTTGGCAGTCTGGCGAAGTACACTTCCAAGCAAGGGCATTGGGATGGAGATGCAATATGGCAGTTGTGCCAATATATCTCATCAGCCACATGGTGGAAGGGACTTTGTGGATCTGAGGCTCTTTCCCTTGTTGTCGCCATCCTCCAAATCCCAACATTTATTGTACCTTTATTTAACTAGGCAAGTCAGTTAAGAACAAATTCTTATTTTCAATGACGACCAAGGAACAGTGGGGTAAGTGCCTTGTTCAGGGGCAGAACGACAGATTCTTACCTTGTCTTGCAACCTTTCGTTTACTAGTCCAATGCTCTAACCACTAGGCTATCTGCCGCCCCAACATCAGCTGCCTCCGAGCGCAACTGGTCCTTGTTTGGGAACACACACACACCAAAGCATGCAACCAATACAAGGGTTGAAAAATAGGTGGCCATCCACGCAAATTTGAGGCTTTTTGAGCCTGACAACGATCCATCCTCAACAAGGTTGGAAAGTGACAGTGAAGATGAGGCCTCAGAATCTGATGTTAAAGAGGTGGATATTGAGGAGGTCCAGGGAGAAGACATGGAAGCCTGAGAGGAAGACAACCAAGGCTTTAGTTTCTAGACTATCATTTTACCGATGTATGTTGAAAACGTTTTTGGGAGATGCGATGGATCATTCAATATTCCCTTTATTTTGTTGTTCAGTGAAATCATCCAATGTGAAGGGTCAACTCATTTAATTAAAGTTTAATTCTTAACTAAATTGTTTTTTATTTCTATTGGAAGGATTTAATCATTTGCAATTGTCTACTTACGATAAGGTTTATGTTTCTGTCTCCATATGATATGGTAAATATATCCAATGCAAAAGACATCTACATTTGAATGGTATTAATATTAATTTGCATGCATTTCCTTGGGAATTAACGGGAATATATGGGAATTAATGGAAAGTTTGCACCTCTGAATATTCCCCAAAATGTGCTTCCCTAACGCCGGCTCTGACGCTCGTCGGATGTGGCAGGGCTTGCAAACTTTTACGGACTACAAAGGGAAGCCCAGCCGCATGCTGCCCTGTGACATAAGCCTACCAGACGAGATAAATGACTTCTATGCACGCTTCGAGGCAAGCAACACTGAAGCATGCATGAGCGCACCAGCTGTTCCGGAAGACTGTGTGATCACGCTCGCTGTAGCCGAGGTAAGAGATTTTAAACAGGTCAACATTTGCAAGGCCAGACGGATTATCAGGACGTGTACTCTGAGCATGCACTGACCAACTGGCAAGTGTCTTCACTGACATGTTCAACATGTACCTGGTCAAATCTGTAATACCTACATGTTTCATGCAGACCACCATAGTCCCTGTGCCCATGAACACCAAGGTAACCTGCCTAAATGACTACCGACCTATAGCACTCACGTCTGTAGCCATGAAGTGCTTTGAAAGGCTGGTCATTGCTCATATCAACACCATCATGCCAGAAAACTTAGACCCACTCCAATTTGCATACCGCCTCAACAGATCCACAGATGATGCAATCTCTATTGCACGCCACACTGCCCTTTCACACCTGGACAAAAGGAATACCTATGAGAATGCTATTCATTGACTACAGCTCAGCGTTCAACACCATAGTGCCCTCAAAGCTCATCAATAAGCTAAGGACCCTGGGACTAAACACCTCCCTCTGCATCTGCACATCCTGAGGGGCCATCCCCAGGGGGTAAGGGTAGGTAACAACACATCTGCCTCACTGATCCTCAACACGAGGGCCCCTCAGGGTTGCGTGCTCAGCCCCCTCCTGTATTCCCTGTTCACTCATGACTGCACCACCAGGCACGACTCCAACACCATGATTAAGTTTGCCGACGACAACAGTGGCCTGATCACCGATAACGATGAGACAGCCTATAGGGAGTGTCGTGCCAGGACAACAACCTTTACCTCAATGTGATCAAGACAAAGGAGATGATCGTGGACTACAGGAAAAGGGGCTGTAGTGGAGCAGGTTGGTCCACATCACCAACAAACTATCATGGTCCAAACACACCAACACAGTAGTGAAGAGGGCACAGCAATGCCTATTCCCCTTCAGGAGACTGAAAAAATCTGGCATGAGTCCTCAGATCCTCAAAGTTCTACTTTTTCTGAACTGCATTATTGGCTCGTTAGTAAGCATTTCACAGTAAGGTCTACAGCTGTTGTATTCGGCGCATGTGACAAATACAATTGGATTTGATTGCTGACCTATACTTATCTATAACTGGACTAATAACTCGGTAACTAGCAAAGAATGTCAACAAATGTGCACATGCGACTCTGCGCTCTGAACTGATCTGAAAAGTGCATTCACTCTCGGGTGATTGAAAGGCTGCTCATGGGCTAGCCCACCAATAAAATTATACACAGAGTGCAAATTAATGGGGCGAACTCAGTGAAATTCAGTCTTGAGTCGGCGTGGCCTGGCATTTCTGTTGCACAGCAGTCCTGGAGGAGGTGCGCAGCGCACATGCGCAGTTTAGCGTGAACATTGTTTTCACTGCATATATGGGATAATCAGCATTCTAAATCACCTTTCCCTTGCACACAAAACTCTGGGGGCCGGAATAGGCTACTTGATACAATGTTCTAAGTTCGCTAGAGACAGCTTCAGGCCTGATCCAGTTGATTTGATACAATGTTGTACTTCACTAGCAATAGGTCAAGGCAGATGGGCTGTAGAGAGATGAATATGATTGAAAGAAATTGAATTTTAATCCTTTAATTTTCTACCGTTTTTATTTGTCGGGTTTATGTATTTTTACTTGCTGACAGTGGACGTTATAGGCCAATGGCTGCATTGACCGTCTGAGTTCCATGCGCTCATTTAAGCTATTTAGCCACCAATGATCACAGTTTATCAGTGTCCATATGGCAGAGGCTGGTGCTCCTGCAGTTAGTTTAATTTTTACTTTGATTTTTATATAATTGTAATTAAGATTTTTATGATTAACCATGTGACTGATTTAGAGAAACAAAAACATGATTGAAATGAAACTGTTCCACAACAATGCGCAAATGAAAATCATAACTGGCACGCAGATCAGTAGAAATGGTAGGATAAATTGTATGCATTCCCAAACTTGAAACTCGTGCACATCCTATGAAGTCTTTATAAAATAATTGCCTCTGTTTTTATTTTCAAGCAAGGTAAGACCTGGCACATAATATGAAGTAAAACATTCAGGTTTCAAACGATTAACCCTGGTGTTTGGGTCTGTGGGACCCATTTTCAATGTTTACTAAAAGAGAAATTATTACAATTTAATATATTTTTTTCAACCTGGCTTTGGCTCATTTTCTGTAATGGTCCACTGGACCCGAGGGTAATAAAAGTGTGTGTGTGTGTGTGTGTGTGTGTGTGTGTGTGTGTCAGCAATCTCCTGCAGGCTGCTGATGAGCTGGATAAATATGGATGTAAAAAATTGACATTTTAATGGTCTTCTTGCCCAAGGAGTGAGCCCACCCTGCATGGCTGCCAATGTGATAAGGAAGCAACCAGGGCCTACGTGGATGGTGGTTACTCATGTGCAGGACATCGTGTCTGGGATGAACAGTTCAAAAGAAGACTATCTAGAAAATCAGTCTGCACTGCACTAATTTGGAGGGAAGGGGTGTTTTTGGAGAGAGATGGAAGGAGAAGGAACAAACTCGTTTGCATGCATACTTTGGGGTTCTTATCATTGCTCGTGTTTTCAGATCCAATGGAAATCCACAGAATCCCTGTGGGATGCAGAAACTGGCAGAGAACTTTTCTGTGCAACAATGTCTGGAAAACATCCACATTATATCCAGGATTATCCGCTTCGATAACCGAGACGCCGGACCAGCTCGACTGCAGATAGACAAGCTAGCTGCAATCAAGTCAATGTGAGACATGTGGGTGGACCGCCTTCCCCTGTTTTACAACCCTGTGCCCAACGTTACTGTTGATGAACAGCTTATGCCATTTAGGGGCCGGTCCCCCTTCAGGCAGTACATACCGTCTAAACCCGTGAAATATGGAATCAGGATCTGGGCTGCCTGTGATGCTGCTTCATCATATGCGTGGAACTTTCAAGTATATACAGGTAAGTCAGATGGAGGAGCCCCTAAGAAGAACCAAGGGATGCGGGTTGTCTTGGATGTGACACAAGGACTCCGTGGCCACATCATATGCAATACCTTTTTACTAAGCACAAGCTGGGACAGGAGCTCCATGAGGAAGCTGACGGTGGTAGGAACAGTACAAAAAATCAAGCCCGAGCTCCCACCTCAGGCCTATTAATTCCTCTAAGTTTGTGCTGACGTGTCCTACGTGCCAAAGAAAGGCAAAAATGTGATACTCGTGAGTATGCTGCATAGGGGTGGGAGAATATGTGGCCAGGAACATAAAAAAAACAGAAATGATAATGCCACAAAAGGAGGGGTGGACAATTTAGACAAGCTGGTAACTGGCTACAGCTGCAAAAGAAGAACCCTACGCTGGCCACTTGTGATATTCTTCCACATCTTGGACATCTCGGTGTATAACGCTTTTGTCATCTGGATGGCAGCGAACCCAGATTGGAACAGAGGGAAGATTCAGAGGAGACTGCTCTTTCTCGAGGAGCTGGGCAATGCATTGGTAAGACCTCAAGTCCAGAGGTGGCAACATATCCCAAGCACCCCAGCTTCTGCAGCCATCGTGAGGAGGATGCTGTTGCACCACCCGCCAGACCCACAGAACCAACAACTCCAATACCGGAAGTAAGTGTGATGTTGCATTTGTGTGTGTGTGTGGCTGACTCTCCTACCTTGGCCTGCTGTAACTGTGTATGTGTGTACACTACCGTTCAAAAGTTTGGGGTCATTTAGAAATGTCCTTTGTTTTTTTAAAGAAAAGCTATTTTTTTGTCCATTTAAAAATAACATCAAATTAATCAGAAGTACATTGAAGACATTGTTAGTGTTGTAAATCACTATTGTAGCTGGAAACAGCTATTTTTTGGGGGAATTTCTACATAGGCATACAGAGGGACATAAACAGCAACCATCACTCCTGTGTTCCAGTGGCACGTTGTTAGCTAATCTAAATGTATCATTTTAAAAGGCTAATTGATCATTAGAAAACCATTTTGCAATTATGTTAGCACAGCTGAAAACTGTTGTCCTGATTTGAGAAGCTATAAAACTGGCCGCCTTTAGACTGAAGAGGTGACTCTGGGATGCTGGCCTTCTAGGGAGAGTTGCAAAGAAAAAGCCATATCTCAGACTGGCCAACAAAAAGAAAATACAGTAAGATGGACAAAAGAACACAGACACTGGACAGAGGAACTCTGCCTAGAAAGTCAGCATCCCAGTGTTGCCTCTTCACTGTTGACATTGAGACTGGTGTTTTGCGTGTACTACAGTGGGGGGGGAAGTATTTGATCCCCTGCTGATTCTATACGTTTGCCCACTTACAAAGAAATGATCAGTCTATAATTTTAATGGTAGGTTTATTTGAACAGTGAGAGACCGAATAACAACAAAAAAATCCAGAAAAACGCATGTCAAAAATGTTATAAATTGATTTGCATTTTAATGAGGGAAATAAGTATTTGACCCCTCTGCAAAACATGACTTAGTACTTGGTGGCAAAACCCTTGTTGGCAATCACAGAGGTCAGACGTTTCTTGTAGTTGGCCACCAGGTTTGCACACATCTCAGGAGGGATTTTGTCCTACTCCTCTTTGCAGATCTTCTCCAAGTCATTAAGGTTTCGAGGCTGACGTTTGGCAACTCGAACCTTCAGCTCCCTCCACAGATTTTCTATGGGATTAAGGTCTGGAGACTGGCTAGGCCACTCCAGGACCTTAATGTGCTTCTTCTTGAGCCACTCCTTTGTTGCCTTGGCCGTGTGTTTTGGGTCATTGTCATAATGGAATACCCATCCACGACCCATTTTCAATGCCCTGGCTGAGGGAAGGAGGTTCTCACCCAAGATTTGACGGTACATGGCCCCGTCCATCTTCCCTTTGATGCGGTGAAGTTGTCCTGTCCCCTTAGCAGAAAAACACCCCCAAAGCATAATGTTTCCACCTCCATGTTTGATGGTGGAGATGGTGTTCTTGGGGTCATAGGCAGCATTCCTCCTCCTCCAAACACGGCGAGTTGAGTTGATGCCAAAGAGCTCCATTTTGGTCTCATCTGACCACAACACTTTCACCAGTTGTCCTCTGAGTCATTCAGATGTTCATTGGCAAACTTCAGACGGGCATGTATATGTATTCTTGAGCAGGGGGACCTTGCGGGCGCAGCAGGATTTCAGTCCTTCACGGCATAGTGTGTTACCAATTGTTTTCTTGGTGACTATGGTCCCAGCTGCCTTGAGATCATTGACAAGATCCTCCCGTGTAGTTCTGGGCTGATTCCTCACCGTTCTTATGTTCATTGCAACTCCACGAGGTGAGATCTTGCATGGAGCCCCAGGCCGAGGGATATTGACAGTTCTTTTGTGTTTCTTCCATTTGCGAATAATCGCACCAACTGTTGTCACCTTCTCACCAAGCTGCTTGGCGATGGTCTTGTAGCCCAATCCAGCCTTGTGTAGGTCTATAATCTTGTCCCTGACATCCTTGGAGAGCTCTTTGGTCTTGGCCATGGTGGAGAGTTTGGAATCTGATTGATTGATTGCTTCTGTGGACAGGTGTCTCTTTTACAGGTAACAAGCTGAGATTAGGAGCACTCCCTTTAAGAGTGTGCTCCTAATCTCAGCTCGTTACCTGTATAAAAGACACCTGGGAGCCAGAAATCTTTCTGATTGAGAGGGGGTCAAATACTTATTTCCCTCATTTAAAATGCAAATCAATTTATAACATTTTTGACATGCGTTTTTCTAGAAATTTTTGTTATTCTGTCTCTCACTGTTCAAATAAACCTACCATTAAAATTATAGACGGATCCTTTCTTTGTCAGTGGGCAAACGTACAAAATCAGCAAGGGATCAAATACTTTTTCCCCCACTGTATTTAATGAAGCTGCCAGTTGAGGACTTGTGAGGCTTCTGTTTCTCAAACTAGACACACTAATGTACTTGTCCTCTTGCTCAGTTGTGCACAGGGACCTCTCACTCCTCTTTCTATTCTGGTTAGAGCCCGTTTGCGCTGTTCTGTGAAGGGAGTAGTACACAGCGTTGTACGAGATCTTCAGTTTCAGGGCAATTTCTCACATGGAATTGCCTTCCTTTCTCAGAACAAGAATAGACTGAGTTTCAGAAGAAAGTGCTTTGTTTCTGGCCATTTTGAGCCTGTAATCGAACCCACAAATGCTGATGCTCCAGATACTCAACTAGTCTAAAGAAGGCCAGTTTTATTTTTAATTGCTTTTTTAATCAGAATAACAGTTATCTGTGCTAACATAATTGCAAAAGGGTTTTAAAATGGTCTTTTTAAAATGATAAACTTGGATTAGCTAACACACCGTGCCATTGGAACACAGGAGTGATGGTTGCTGATCATGGGCCTCTGTACAGCTATGTAGATATTCCATTCAAAATCAGCCATTTCCAGGTACGATAGTCATTTACAACATTAAGTGTCTACACTGTATTTCTGATCATTTTGATGTTATTTTAATACACAAAAAAATGTGCTTTTCTTTCAAAAACAAGAATTTCTAAGTGACCCCAAACTTTTGAACGGTGTTGTGTGTGTGTGTGTGTGTGTGTGTGTGTGTGTGTGTGTGTGTGTGTGTGTGTGTGAGACGTTAGTAAAATTCCTGAATGAAGTGTTTTCATCATTCTAGATCGCAGCCGGTAGCAACGAAGAAGCACTGCCGTGTGTGTGGACCCAAGAAGGACAGGAAGACACAGTACACATGCATCAAGTGCAAGAAATACATTTGCAACACACAGTAAAACTCTGTCCCTCATGTAGTGTAGACTGACCTTAATTTGTGTTCAATGGGGCTCATTTATCATTTCCGTTAAATTTGTCCTTCCAATTTGTTCAGTTCAAAGCAATAAACATCAATAGTGATAACCTTGTTTCGTTTATATTTCTTCAAGATAATCATGATTTATTCTACCCATGTCTTGATAATTTTTTTATAAAAAAAACAAATGACGCTTTTAAGTTAAACAATTTAAAGGCAATGCTACCAAATACTAATTGAATGTATGTAAACTTCTGACCCACTGGGAATGTGATGAAAGAAATAAAAGCTGAAATAAATAATTCTCTCTACTATTATTTTGATGTTTCACATTCTTAAAATAAAGTGGTGATACATTTAAACTCAGTTTTTCACCATTTCTGACTTTTAATCCTAGCATAAATTCCCTGTTTTAGGTCACTAAGACAGAGAATTTATACTAGGATTAAATGTCAGAAATTGTAATAAACTGAGTTTAAATGTATTTGGCTAAGGTGTATGTGAACTTCCGACTTCAACTGTAAGTATTAAGTATTTTTGCTTAACTTGTTATGGCTGTATTGTTTTAAAAACCCAATAATGTTGTGGGTCTATCAGACCCACAAACATTGGGTGAATAACAAAAACATGAACACTACACAGGGGTTAAGTATGTTTTCAAAATGTATACTGCCTCCAGCTCAAATTGTGAAGTGGTGGGTGACGTGCTGATAGCCTGCCTTTTTTAGTTATTTTTTCTCCTAATTTTTAAAATTTGTTTAATTTTTATATATCGTTTAAATTATTATTTTTTTTTTACAAAAGCTGTCGATTTATTGGCCAACAAAAACCCTGATGTGCAGTCTCTTGGGACATTCACTGGGCCCTCTTCATCTGCAGACAGGCTTTCACAGCTTTATATATGAGGACAGACAACGGTTTTCCTCTCTAGGGACTAGAACTGGAGAATCTTTTCATAAGGTCCTCCCACAACCCGCCCTATCTAACTAGTACTGATGGCTGGAGCAGCAAATCCTTTCAACCTCTTCCATTGCTGTTATCTACAAATTAATTTGGAGCATGAGTTTTTAATTAATAGGCTTACATCAAGCTAGTGTCAATATGAATTTAGCTAGCTGATGATATTTCACAAAACAAAAAGCATAGTATGTAAAGTTGGCTAGCTAGCAGCTTATTAGACTGCACAGAGTGGCCTGCTGTAGCTAGCTAATAATACATACATTTTGAAAATCTATTTATTTACTTACTTGAATAGGTTCATGCCTACGACGCGGCCAGTCTTGTCAAGAGGAGGTGCCGGTTCTGGTTAAAATATACCATTGGGGTAAGGGCAGGGCTGCTCTAGCACATTTGGGGCCCCTGGGCACCGACCTTCGGAGGCCCACCACCCCCGAAAAATAAAATAAAACGCTGGGGGGGTTCATTTTTATTTTTGGAAATCAATTAACTTATTGTATTTCAACACATTTTGCATGGTGCAGAAAGAGACATTTGCAGTTGTATAATGGTATTCTACACATTTTGTCATGAGGGTAAGAGAAAATGTAGCATTTTATTTTTTTAAACTTTTTACCCCTTTTTCATAATATCCAATTGTGACTCGTTTCAGGAAACTAGGCGTATGTTGCGCGTTACTACTTTACAGGAGAGGCATTTGAACGTAAACTTTTTGTCGTTGATCAAAAGGTGGTTTTTGGCAGAAATGCCTTTTGGAACATGTGAACTTTCATGTGCCTTAATAACAAACTTGTATGCCATCTGTAAATATGAATACAGTTGTTAAATTACTAGCCTAGTTGGTTTAGCCAAGGGAAAAGACGTCAATGTTCCCGCTAGCCATGATTGGCTGAGTTAATGAGTGTGATGGACATGCCGAGAGATGAGTTCGGATTGGTCTGCCATGTAGCACGCTTCTGTCTATAATATGAGCTGGTCAGTATGTGTAGGTAATCCTTTCTAACGTGGCTTTATGAAAGATATCAGGTAGTAGAACTGCGTAAGTTTTGCTCTCCACTTTCTGGAGGACCGAGTTTTGGAAATCATTGGAATTAGAGTATGATAGCTAAGGAGATGGAGAAAATTCTGGCGTTTTGATTGCAAATATGCAGACGGAGTCGGAAAGACCATGACATCCGTGACAGAGAGGGAGAAGCGTCCATCCATGTATACGGTAAAAGAGTCTAGCTAGCTACATTTTCAGATATTATACGTTTCTAAATTTGTCAGTCATTTTCATTTCAAGTTGAAGTGTATTGCTAGCTATCTAACGTTAGCTGCCAAGCTAGTTAATGTTACATGTTTGATCTGTGTAATAATATTATTTGTATCTCAGAGCCATTTGCATTGCCAGTTATATAGCCTAATGTTAGCTAGCTAACATTGAACCTGGTTGGTTAGCTACCTGCAGATTCATGCAGGGTAGTAACGTTATGAGTTTGGATTATGGTTCTTTGTTTAGCTAGCTACATGTCTATAAACAAAAGACTACACAATGCAAGTAACTATTTCAATAGAATGTTTATGATGTCATTGTGACAATTGTTGATAGACGTAGCTGGCAAATTCGTTCTGGCCATCTACTCCGATTTCAGAACACTCGTCTGAGTGTGCCAGAGCGCAGAATAACTGATGAATTTACGAACGCTCAACACCCGTTGAATATGGCCGGTGTCAGTAAATGTTGGAAAAAATGTTGGAAAAAAGCCAGCAGCACAGTTGCAGTAACCAACGCTCTGGAGAACATAAAAACAGCCTAACCAGCTCTGCTAGGGCGAGTAAAATGGTCAGTGAGCTGTCATTTGTGTCTGGAAGTAGCTAGCAAAAGTTAGCCAGTTAGCTTGGGTGCTTGACTGCTGTTGGTAGGTCAGAACGCTCTGATCAACCCTACTCCTCGGCCAGAGAGTACAGTGTGCCCTCTGAACGCTCCGACAGCAAAACACTGAATTTACAAACGTACAATCTGACCGCTCTGAGTTTATGAACGCCCAGAGCACATTCTGGCACTCCAGATTAAATTTACAAACACACCTGGAGTATAAGCCAGCCTTTAGTCTTGAAATCTTTGGTTGTTTAGTACATGGACTCACATGTGAATCCTTAAAGAGATGGGTGGGGCTAAAGCTTAGGAGAGTGTGAACGATGCTGAATGGGTGTAGACAAAGAAGAGCTCTCCAGTAGGTACCAAAACATTCAAGGGCCATTTTCACAAAAGTGAGGTTACAAATGTATCAAATTTCAAAGCAGAATTACTTTCCCATTGTTCCTCAGCTGTAGTGTATGATATACCATTTTCTAGCTCTGAGTCTCTACTTTTATTTTACTTTTACCGTCTTAGACGGAATTAAGGCGGTATGTTACAATTGGTAGTTAGTCGAGAGAGAGAGAGATCCCCCGAAACACAACCCTGCCAAGCCGCACTGCTTCTTGACGCACTGCTCGTTTAACCCGTAATCCAACTGCACCAATGTGTCGGAGGAAACACAGTACAGCTGGCGACCGAAATCGGCGTCCTTGGTTGCAACACTCACTACCGAGTTCCAAACTGCCGAGCAGCCGCACACAAGCCTAAGATCACCATGCGCAATGCCAAGCGTCGGCTTGAGTGGCGTACTCTGGAGCAATGGAAAAGCGTTCTCTGGCGTGATGAATCATGCTTCAACATGTGGCAGACCAACGGATGAATCTTGGTTTGGCGAATGCCAGGAGAACGCTACCTGCCCGAATGCATAGTGCCAACTGTAAAGTTTGGTGGAGGAGGAATAATGGTCTGGGGCTGTTCATGGTTCTGGCTAGACCCTTTAGTTCCACCTCATCGAACACCTTTGGGATGAATTGGAACGCCTAATCGCCCGACCTCACTAATGCTCTTGTATCTGAATGGAAGCAAGTCCTCGCAGCAATGTTCCCAACATCTAGTGGAAAGCCTTCCCAGTAAAGGCTGTTGAAGCAGCAAAGGGGCAGACTAACTCTGTATTAATGCCCATGATTTTGGAATGAGATGTTCGATAAGCAGGTGTCGACATACTTTTGGTCATGTAGTTAATCTGTTTTTTTGCATTGGATGCGTCTCAATCCACCGCATCTGCCTATGTCACACTTCTGCATCTGAGGTGAAAGATGTCAGCGCTAGAGAGGTGTCTGTCAGTCCATGAGATGTCCCAAAATTAGGTCTAATCACAAAATATGAGACTCACGAACACAAGCGTCTTGGGACGCGTCTGAAATCGGTACAGCCAATCTGAGAACTTCTGTCTGAAATGTTCGAACAGTTTGGGCTACACACTAATATCACCCATCTGTGCAAAAGTGAGACTCTTTTGCTCTAGGACTCCAACAGGCCTCACAAGACTCGTCTGGAGGTCACCTGGAATCAGTTGAAAACATTTTATGGAAGTACTGTATATAAGGAGACTGTTTAGTGACAAATACTTGTTAAAATAAATAAATAAACAATGTTTCCTGATCTTATATCTCTCAGATATAGGATAGACACTTAAGAACAAGCTTTCTTTAGATTTTGGGGGGGGACTATCTGTTGTTCCATGTAGTGAATCTGTTATTAAATGCACTAAGTCCCAAAATACATTTTTTATCAAATAATGTTTGTATATATTTTTTGATACTTGAAGGGATACCCAACCCCCCGCAAAAATAAGAATTGAATATCTTTCTGAATTTTCAATGGTTTTTGTAGAACCAACTGGAAATGGACATTTCTAAAATATATTTCTATCCTGTGTGATAGGTGTGTTGGACTGTGGAGGGGCGGAGTTTGAGGATGGAGAGGAAGTGTATGATGCGATTGGTGGGCTGCTGCAGGGTTCATCGGCTGACTGTAAAAACGAGGATGACATCCGGGACATCTGTCTGCAGATGTTCAACACTCTTAAACTGTAAGTGCAACAAACACACAAAACCTTAACACCCACCTCTTTCACAACCAGCGTCCAACACAAAGATGAACTAACTGCCACACACCAAAGGCTAATCATTTATGTAATTCGCTTGCTGATTCATCAAAAATATACTCATGTCTTTTCCATCAGGAGTAACGGCCATGCCGCTTCAAAGCAAGTGCTGCTCGACACTCCGGTGCAGTTGTCTCAGATATCTGCAGAGTGTGGTAAGTCTGCAGGGGACTTAGGTCTTGCGCTTTGTTGTCAGCTTTACGGTCCAGTATACAGATGTGTATATGTAGCGATGTATACGTTTGATATTTATTGTGGTAGCCTGTAATTTTCTATCTACTGTAGCCTTCCTATTTTCTCTACCCTTCCTACCCCCTCTCCCATGTCTTTTTAATATCCTCACTGACTTATTGATGCATCTCATTCCACTCCTGTCTTTCCCCTCTCGTCTCAGTATCTGCCACTAACGATGTCCAAGGGATCTGGATGATGAAGAGGGGCCAGAATACAGTAAAGTATTTTTTTGTTGCATCGTATCTTCTTGTGTATTATGTTCTTTGTCTAAGCTACAGGGCTGACTTGGACCTATGTTTTTCTCCTGTCAACTTCATCGACTTTGTCTTCTTCCACACACACACCACCTCAGACTGTGGACGCGAGGAAGCTAGAGAAGGCCGAAGCCAAGCTGAAGCAAAAACAAGGGAGGAGGAATGAACGGGATTCGCAAAAAACAACTAGTCCACTGTGAGTTTCATGCGCTTTTCATCTACACCCGAAGACTATGCAAACAGTTTATCATTGGCAGTGGTGGGAAAAGTACCCAATTGTCATACTTGAGTAAAAGTAAAGATACGTTAATTGAAAATGAATCAAGTAAAATTGAAAATCACCCCCTAAAATACTACTTGAACTCTGAAGCATTTATTTGGGCTGCAATTTGTGAGGCTGATAACTCTAATGAACTTATCCTCTGCAGCAGAGATAACTCTGGGTCTTCCTTTCCTGTAGTGGACCACATGAGAGACAGTTTCATCATAGCGCTTGATGGTTTTTGCGACAGTACTTGAAGAAACTTTCAAAGTTCTTGAAATGTTCCGTATTGACTGAACTTCATGTCTTAATGATGGACTGTCGTTTCTCTTTGCTTATTTGAGCTGTTCTTGCCATAATAAGGACTTGGTCTTTTACCAAATAGGGCTATCTCCTGTATACCACCCCTACCTTGTCCCAACACAACTGTTTGGCTCAAACGCATTAAGAAGGAAAGAAATTCCACAAATGTACTTTTAAGAAGGCACACCTGTTAATTGAAATACATTCCAGGTGACTACCTCATGAAGCTGGTTGGGAGAATGCTAATAGTGTGCAAAGCTGTCATCAACGCAAGGGGTGGTTACTTTGAAGAATCTCAAATATAAAATATATTTTGATTTGTTTAACATTTTTTTGGTTACTACATGTGTTATTTCATAGTTTTGATGTCTTCACTATTATTCTACAATGTAGAAAATAGTAAAAAAAAAAAAAAAAACCTGCAATGAGTAGGTGTCCAACATTTTTACTGGTACTGTATATAAGTACAAAATACCCCCAAAAAACGACTTTAGTACTTAAAAGTGTGTTTTCTCTAAGTACTTTATACCACTGATCATTGGTTTGGTATTGTGACAGCAAAAATACAGATTTCTGTTCACCGATGTATGATGAAGTTCGGTTACAGTGTCAGAGTGAAATAACTTGGACTGATGTTTCACCTCTGCCTGTCTGTCATTCCTCTGTCTCTCTTCCACTGTCTTTCTGTACTCATTCTCTCTACTTCTATCTCATTTGTCTCCTTCTGGTTCCCTCTGTCTATTTCTCCCTCTCCCTCTGTCTGTCTCACTCTGTCCTTGTCCGCTCTGCCTACCTCTGTTTGTCTCAGGGTACTGGAGGAGGCATCAGCCAGCCAGGCCAGTAGCAAAAAGGACAGTCGCGTTGACTTGTCCGGGAAGAATCGCACCTACGACATCCGCATCGAGAACTTTGACGTGTCGTTTGGCGAGCGGTGAGGGGTTCACTCTTAAGCTGCGTCCCAAATGGCACCACTTCTCTATTAAGTGCAGTACTTCTGACCAGGGCCAATAGGGATCTGGTCCAAAGTACCGCGCTATATAGGGAATACGGTTCCATTTGGGATGAAGCCATACCCACTCATTCTCCTACTATATCCAGCGCTGGAGCAAGTGGTTCATTCTAATTAGCATCATTCAATGCTGTGTTAGCTAGACACCGTTTCCACCAGTATTTACCTGCTATTTCAAATGAGTTGATGTGGTTATGATAGTTACTTTCTGCAAATTACTTACAAAAATTCAACTACCTGAAATCAAATGGTGTGTAGGAGTGCTTGTTTAAATGAATGGAAAACTGAGTAAATCATAGGTTATTCCTGTGTAATTACCCTTTTATTATTTGTTATTTAATACCAGACAGCGAGAGAGCGACAAAGAGAGTAGGAGAGAGACAGACATTTAAGTCTGAACCGTAAAGCAATATGCAAGCACATTGTCTCTCTCTCTGATTTTCCAGGTCCTTGCTGCAGGGAGCGGAGCTGTCTCTGTCGACAGGTCGCCGCTACGGCCTGATTGGCCGCAACGGCCTGGGGAAGACCACGCTACTGAAGATGCTGGCGAGCCGCAGCCTGCGCGTCCCCGCCCACATCACGATCCTGCACGTGGAGCAGGAGGTCGCTGGCGATGACACAGGGGCGCTGCAGAGCGTGCTTGAGAGCGACACAGTCCGGGAGGGGCTCCTGACGGAGGAACGCCTGCTGAATGCGCGCATCGCCAACGGAACGTACGTCAGTCTTACTTTAGAAGGAGTCAATACTGGCAGCCTTGGCAGATTTAAATGTTTTTGCAGGATATTTACACTTTTGGGTTTGAAACTGCACCAGTCACTAAACCTGCAGTTTATTCTATTCCATGTTAGTGCTGAAGGAATGGAGACTGTTCGACTGTCGGAGATCTATGCTAAACTGGAGGAGATTGAAGCAGACAAAGCACCTGCCCGGTAAAGAGCCACACTAAACATGTCTGTACATAATGTCATATCTGTGTTTACCTTACATTAACAGCGTATTTAGATATATACATAATGTCATATCTGTGTTTACCTTACATTAACAGTGTATTTAGATATATACATAATGTCATATCTGTGTTTACCTTACATTAACAGCGTATTTAGATATATACATAATGTCATATCTGTGTTTACCTTACATTAGCAGTGTATTTAGATATGTACATAATGTCATATCTGTGTTTACCTTACATTAGCAGTGTATTTAGATATATACATAATGTCATATCTGTGTTTACCTTACATTAGCAGTGTATTAATGTCATATCTGTGTTTACCTTACATTAGCAGTGTATTTAGATATGTACATAATGTCATATGTGTTTACCTTACATTAGCAGTGTATTAATGTCATATCTGTGTTTACCTTACATTAACAGTGTATTTAGATATATACATAATGTCATATCTGTGTTTACCTTACATTAGCAGTGTATTTAGATATATACATAATGTCATATCTGTGTTTACCTTACATTAACAGCGTATTTAGATATGTACATAATGTCATATCTGTGTTTACCTTACATTAACAGCGTATTTAGATATATACATAATGTCATATCTGTGTTTACCTTACATTAGCAGTGTATTTAGATATATACATAATGTCATATCTGTGTTTACCTTACATTAGCAGTGTATTTAGATATATACATAATGTCATATCTGTGTTTACCTTACATTAACAGTGTATTTAGATATATACATAATGTCATATCTGTGTTTACCTTACATTAACAGTGTATTTAGATATATACATAATGTCATATCTGTGTTTACCTTACATTAACAGTGTATTTAGATATATACATAATGTCATATCTGTGTTTACCTTACATTAACAGCGTATTTAGATATATACATAATGTCATATCTGTGTTTACCTTACATTAGCAGTGTATTAATGTCATATCTGTGTTTACCTTACATTAGCAGTGTATTTAGATATATACATAATGTCATATCTGTGTTTACCTTACATTAACAGCATATTTAGATATATACATAATGTCATATCTGTGTTTACCTTACATTAACAGTGTATTTAGATATATACATAATGTCATATCTGTGTTTACCTTACATTAACAGTGTATTTAGATATGTACATAATGTCATATCTGTGTTTACCTTACATTAACAGTGTATTTAGATATGTACATAATGTCATATCTGTGTTTACCTTACATTAGCAGTATATTTAGATATGTACATAATGTCATATCTGTGTTTACCTTACATTAGCAGTGTATTAATGTCATATCTGTGTTTACCTTACATTAGCAGTGTATTTAGATATATACATAATGTCATATCTGTGTTTACCTTACATTAACAGCGTATTTAGATATGTACATAATGCCATTGGTGTGTATACTGTACAACAGATGACTGCACTTTGCAGTATAATTGTAGCAAGAGTCTATGCATGTTCTGGTTTGATGATTGTTTACTGTTTCTCTCCTCTCTTTTTTACAGTGCTTCAATCATCCTATGTGGTTTAGGTTTTTCTCCCAAAATGCAAACGCTGACAACCAAGTAAGTTGCTGTCTGTCTGTGTGTGTGTCTGTGTGGGTGCGTGCGTGTGTGTGCAAAATTAACTGATCTCTCTCTGTGTTATCTTCACAGGGAGTTTTCTGGAGGGTGGCGAATGAGATTAGCTCTGGCTAGAGCTCTCTTCGCCAAGTGAGTCTCTGCTTGTCACTTTTATCCAAAGGACAGTCTTCCCAATTAAAATACAAGGACAGAGATTATATAATAATATTTCTGTACATTTCTAAATCTCCAATGAGCTATTTCCTGAATCTCAATGTATTATAGACCATCAATTCAATAGACAGATTATCAAGACAGAAATGTGGCTCTGCTAAATATTCTAAAGCTAGCTTCAAGTCTCTAAATAATGTATATATTTGTATTGTATCTCCTTTTAGGCCTGATCTTTTGTTACTTGATGGTGAGTGATTTAACCACATGAAGTATTTTTTTTGATCAGTTCAATGGTGTCCAGCAGTCAGCGCAAACACCCTCTGACTGACTGTTGGTCTGTCTGTCTGTCTGTCTGTCTGTCTGTCTGTCTGTCTGTCTGTCTGTCTGTCTGTCTGTCTGTCTGTCTGTCTGTCTGTTTGTTTCTCAGAGCCCACCAACATGTTGGATGTCCGAGCCATTCTTTGGCTGGAGAATTACCTGCAGGTAGGTTACTCCTGCTTACCGAATCCAATTCAGTCCCTTTAAAAGCATTGGATTGGTGAAAGCGCAGGCAAGCATGGACAATAGGGACTTTCTACCATATTTCTTACCCCAATCCAGGGCAAGGGGCGTGAATGAGTGTACATTTCAGAGAGAAGGGTAGAAAATAGGAGCATACGTTAAATTGTTTAATTTCCAGAATGTGCTGGGTAATTCAACTTTTGCCTCTGTGGGTGTCCTTGAGACAAAAGGGGTCCTCTACATTGGCAAGGGACACACCTGCTCACGCTCATGAGCCAAGCATACATGGTTAGCCTCAAATGGATTGTGTTGTATCACGAGTTAGGAAATTGCGAACACTCAAGCCAAAATGTGACTTTAAGGTTGTGTCCCAATAATATTTCCCTTCTCCTGAAGTGTGCACTCATTCAGTACTACTACAAATCTAAAGACATTGGATTAGTGGAGGCATGGGCTAGCTGGAGTTACCACCATATTTCTTCTACCACTTATTTCCTTTCAAATCACTAAATGGAAGTGAATGAATGCACACTTTGGGTGGAAGGATAGATAATTGTGACATAGCTAAAGCAAGAGCAACAAGTTCAACTTCCATATGGCCTGTTTAACTCCTCCACCCCCCACAGACCTGGCAGACCACCATCCTGGTGGTGTCCCACGACCGGAACTTCCTCAACGCCGTGGTGACTGACATCATCCACCTGCACTCGCAGCGGCTGGAGAGTTACCGCGGCGACTACGAGAACTTTGTCAAGACCAAAGAGGACCGCCTGAAGAACCAGCAGAGGGAGTACGAAGCCCAGTTTCAGTACAGAGAGCACATCCAGGTTAGGAACCCACACACTGGCCTACACACACACATACACAGTCCTGAACACACACATTTTCTCTCACATTGAGTTATGCACATACAAACTAAAAGGCCTATGGCAAATGTAATAACAATGCACTTTCTAAGCATTTGTCTTTGCTGATTAGTGTGTTTATTTTATATGATCTTGAAATGCCAAACGTATCAACATCTTGCTAAATACTTATTAGATTATATATTATAGTATCTTATTACTATACATTATAATCGTGGATTGATTACCTCCCTCTGTGTGCCAGGTGTTTATCGACCGGTTCAGATACAACGCCAACAGAGCGGCACAGGTGCAGAGTAAACTGAAACTGTTAGAAAAACTGTGAGTAACCATCTATTTCAAAATAAGATGTTTCACGCACCCCACCCTGCTTTCTCTCTTGTAGTGCTCCCTGGGAATTACAACCTGAAAGTCCAATTCATTGTAAAGGATAACTTCCGTCTTGCACATGCATGATGACCTCTGCGTGTTTGTTTGCCTGTGCACAGGGGAATGGTCATTGTAAAGAATATCTATTGTTGTCGTCCATTCATTCCCTCGTTGCTCTTCTCTTGTCTCCTGAAGGCCTGAACTCAAACCCCTGGAGAAGGAAACCGAAGTCACCTTAAAGTAAGAGACTGCTCCTCCTGTCCCGAATGAAGTCTGCTTTCAATTCTCATATTAATCTGAGCGCTAACGTGTGTGTGTGTGTGTGTGTGTGTGTGTGTGTGTGTGTGTGTGTGTGTGTGTGTGTGTGTGTGTGTGTGTGTGTGTGCTTGCATCTGTCCACAGGTTCCCTGATAACTTTGAGAAGCTGTCTCCCCCGGTGCTCCAGTTGGATGAGGTGGAGTTCTACTATAACACTGACCAGCGCCTCTTCACACAGCTGTCTGTGTCTGCAGACCTGGAGTCTCGCATCTGCATCGTACGTATTAATCACACAGCTGTCTGTGTCTGCAGACCTGGAGTCTCGCATCTGCATCGTACGTATCAATCACACAGCTGTCTGTGTCTGCAGACCTGGAGTCTCGCATCTGCATCGTACGTATTAATCACACAGCTGTCTGTGTCTGCAGACCTGGAGTCTCGCATCTGCATCGCACGTATTAATCACACAGCTGTCTGTGTCTGCAGACCTGGAGTCTCACATCTGCATCGTACGTATTAATCACACAGCTGTCTGTGTCTGCAGACCTGGAGTCTCGCATCTGCATCGTACGTATTAATCACACAGCTGTCTGTGTCTGCAGACCTAGAGTCTCGCATCTGCATCGTACGTATTAATCACACAGCTGTCTGTGTCTGCAGACCTGGAGTCTCGCATCTGCATCGTACGTATTAATCACACAGCTGTCTGTGTCTGCAGACCTGGAGTCTCGCATCTGCATCGTACGTATTAATCACACAGCTGTCTGTGTCTGCAGACCTGGAGTCTCGCATCTGCATCGTACGTATTAATCACACAGCTGTCTGTGTCTGCAGACCTGGAGTCTCGCATCTGCATCGTACGTATTAATCACACAGCTGTCTGTGTCTGCAGACCTGGAGTCTCGCATCTGCATCGCACGTATTAATCACACAGCTGTCTGTGTCTGCAGACCTGGAGTCTCGCATCTGCATCCTACGTATTAATCACACAGCTCTCAATCCTGATGACCAGTTCTAAATCACATGCACTGCTAATAGTTAGGGATGCACCTGATGACTAGTTCTAAATCACATGCACTAGTAATACACTGCTCAAAAAAATAAAGGGAACACTAAAATAACACATCCTAGATCTGAATGAATGAAATAATCTTATTGAATACTTTTTTTCTTTACATAGTTGAATGTGCTGACAACAAAATCACACAAAAATAATCAATGGAAATCCAATTTATCATCCCATGGAGGTCTGGATTTGGAGTCACACTCAAAATTAAAGTGGAAAACCACACTACAGGCTGATCCAACTTTGATGTAATGTCCTTAAAACAAGTCAAAATGAGACTCAGTAGTGTGTGTGGCCTCCACGTGCCTGTATGACCTCCCTACAACGCCTGGGCATGCTCCTGATGAGGTGGCGGATGGTCTCCTGAGGGATCTCCTCCCAGACCTGGACTAAAGCATCCGCCAACTCCTGGACAGTCTGTGGTGCAACGTGGCGTTGGTGGATGGAGCGAGACATGATGTCCCAGATGTGCTCAATTGGATTCAGGTCTGGGGAACGGGCGGGACAGTCCATAGCATCAATGCCTTCCTCTTGCAGGAACTGCTGACACACTCCAACCACATGAGGTCTAGCATTGTCTTGCATTAGGAGGAACCCAGGGCCAACCGCACCAGCATATGGTCTCACAAGGGGTCTGAGGATCTCATCTCGGTACCTAATGGCAGTCAGGCTACCTCTGGCGAGCACATGGAGGGCTGTGCGGCCCCCCAAACAAATGCCACCCCACACCATGACTGACCCACCGCCAAACCGGTCATGCTGGAGGATGTTGCAGGCAGCAGAACGTTCTCCACGGCGTCTCCAGACTCTGTCACGTCTGTCACATGTGCTCAGTGTGAACCTGCTTTCATCTGTGAAGAGCACAGGGCGACAGTGGCGAATTTGCCAATCTTGGTGTTCTCTGGCAAATGCCAAACGTCCTGCACGGTGTTGGGCTATAAGCACAACCCCCACCTGTGGACGTCGGGCCCTCATTACCACCCTCATGGAGTCTGTTTCTGACCGTTTGAGCAGACACATGCACATTTGTGGCCTGCTGGAGGTCATTTTGCAGGGCTCTGGCAGTGCTCCTCCTGCTCCTCCTTGCACAAAGGCGGAGGTAGCGGTCCTGCTGCTGGGTTGTTGCCCTACTACGGCCTCCTCCACGTCTCCTGATGTACTGGCCTGTCTCCTGGTAACGCCTCCATGCTCTGGACACTACGCTGACAGACACAGCAAACCTTGCCACAGCTCGCATTGATGTGCCATCCTGGGTGAGCTGCACTACCTGAGCCACTTGTGTGGGTTGTAGACTCCGTCTCATGCTACCACTAGAGTGAAAGCACAACAGCATGTGAAATTTATTGTCAATCAGTGTTGCTTCCTAAGTGGACAGTTTGATTTCACAGAAGTGTGATTGACTTGGAGTTACATTGTGTTGTTTAAGTGTTCCCTTTATTTTTTTGAGCAGTGTAGTTAGGGATGGACCTGATGACTAGTTCTAAATCACATGCACTGCTAATAGTTTGGGATGGACCTGATGACTAGTTCTAAATCACATGCACTGCTAATAGTTAGGGATGGACCTGATGACTAGTTTTAAATCACATGCACTGCTAATAGTTTGGGATGGACCTGATGACCAGTTCTAAATCACATGCACTGCTAATAGTTAGGGATGGACCTGATGACTAGTTTTAAATCACATGCACTGCTAATAGTTAGGGATGGACCTGATGACTAGTTCTAAATCACATGCACTGCTAATAGTTAGGGATGCACCTGATGACTAGTTCTAAATCACATGCACTGCTAATAGTTTGGGATGCACCTGATGACTAGTTCTAAATCACATGCACTGCTAATAGTTTGGGATGCACCGATGTGATAATTCTGGGCTGATGCCAATATTTTCTTTGCAATATCGACTGATTCAGATATTTTTTCATTTTATGGCCCTTTTAAATGTCCTAGCACAGATAGGAAGTGCAACAACGTATCTATGTTCATAAGGCCAGTAAGAACATATCTTTGTCCCCACATCGGGTCAATATGGTCACTGATATATTGTGCATCCATTAATATTGTACACTTCCACAGACAATGCTCTGTGCAACCTTCCAACTGCTAAAGTAGTACCTACAGTCTCTTGTCTCTCTCTCTCTCTCTCAGGTGGGTGAGAACGGGGCGGGTAAATCCACCATGCTCAAGCTACTGATGGGAGAGTTAACGCCTGTCAACGGCATCAGACACGCCCATCGGTGAGGTTCCATGCTTGACGTCAGCCATATTCCTCTGCTGCTAGTATGTCTCGGTGGGAGTGGGTGCGTGCAGGGAAGTAAACAACAGCTTTATTTCCCTTTCTCGATCAGGAACCTGAAGATCGGTTATTTCAGTCAGCACCACGTGGATCAACTGGACCTCAACGTGTGTTCAATTGAGCTCCTACTCAACAAATTCCCAGGTGACCACCACCACCAAAACATACCAATACTGATCATTATCAAAGCATTGGCTGTGTTCATTAGGCACCAAATGCAAAGGAAACTGATTGGAACAGGACTACCTGGACTTTGTCCAATAAGAAATGTCCCGTTTTTTTCCGTTGCGTGCCCTAATGAACACGACCCTGGTGGTTGTTACGAATCCCTATGGCGGGTTAGATGACAACGTCACGAAAACAATGCGTTCGCTTCAATGGGGCAAAAGGCAGTGTGTTGTGATTCTGGACAGCCAGATGGCTAGCAACAATGACAAGAAGCTGCCATGTGAGGAATGGTTGGTTGCTCGTTTCAGCTAGTTTTATCTTGTTCTTGATACCATGTCTTGTTTTGAGGTGTATTTTTTTTTATAGGTGTTTTAACTGATGGTGATATGGCTGAGATTCGCTAGCTAGCTAACCAAGAACTGTAAAGATGTATTTGAGAGACAAGTGCTATTTATGTTTTCAATAAACATGGAGACTAATTATAATTGACATTCTGGCAACAGTCTAAGCCAACCCTGTCTGTTTTGGTCCATGTTGCTTAATAACCAACCCATCTATAGCCTGCAGTCTTTGTCATCTGTAACCCCTTTTTGTCCCTCCCAGGTCGTAACGAGGAGGAGTACAGACACCAGCTGGGTGGCTATGGGATAACAGGGGAGCTGGCAACTCGGCCAGTGGCCAGTTTGTCAGGAGGGCAGAAGAGCCGGGTTGCCTTCGCTCAGATGACAATGCCTTGGTAATGCCTTTTACTACACTCCATGGCCGCAAAATTTTACACAGGATTGTCATATTGTAGTAGTAAACTGGTTTTAGTTAAGTTGGAAAAACGTCCTTGTACGAGCAGTGTATAGCCTCCAGACCATGACGTTTAGTAATGGCATTGTAACCAGGTTAGCCCGCTGGGTTACATTTCTCTATCCTTCAGATGTTAAACCGACTCTGCTCACTCAAGAACCCATGGTAGTTGTTGCAAGAGTAGGGATGTTAACCCGTGTCCGGGCTAAATTCCCTGTTGGCCCCTCTTACCACCACAGCCACCTAATCATCATCCCCAGCCTCCAATTGGCTTGTTCAACCTCTCCTCTCCCCTGTAACTCATCCCCAGGTCGTTGCTGTAACAATTTGTTTTCAACCAACTTACCTTGTAAATAAGAAATATATTGTACATCTGTCAAACTGCCTTGATAACACTAGGAACAGAACACTATTCATTTTGAGAAGTGACAACACTAGGAACAGAACTGGAGGGAGAGGACATGAGAGAACGCTATTCATTTTGAGAAGTGATAACACTAGGAACAGAACTGGTTGGAGAAGACAGAACGCTATTCATTTTGAGAAGTGATAACACTAGGAACAGAACTGGTTGGAGAAGACAGAACGCTATTCATTTTGAGAAGTGATAACACTAGGAACAGAACTGGTTGGAGAAGACAGAGAACGCTATTCATTTTGAGAAGTGATAACACTAGGAACAGAACTGGTTGGAGAAGACAGAGAACGCTATTCATTTTGAGAAGTGATAACACTAGGAACAGAACTGGTTGGAGAAGACAGAGAACGCTATTCATTTTGAGAACTGATAACACTAGGAACAGAACTGGTTGGAGAAGACAGAGAACGCTATTCATTTTGAGAAGTGATAACACTAGGAACAGAACTGGTTGGAGAAGACAGAGAACGCTATTCATTTTGAGAACTGATAACACTAGGAACAGAACTGGAGGGAACGCTATTCATTTTGAGAAGTGATAACACTAGGAACAGAACTGGAGAGAGAGGACATGAGAGAACGCTATTCATTTTGAGAAGTGTCAAGAACCTAATGATGAGATGGTTATAATCAGTCTTGAGATTTGTTATTATTAGGATTGCCGGCATCAAAGCACCCCTAATAAAATGGTCGGAGTAGCTCAATGCCCGGTTGGTAACAAAATGTATAGTTTGGCAACATCACTACTCGAACACCAACAACTGCACCAATTGGCCTATAGGTGGCGCTGTATTACGTATTTAAAGTCTAAAGCTCAGCCCCACTGCCCCGTTTGACGTACAACCACAAAATTAGGCATATCAGTGTTTCTCGTCACAAGGAACACATTTTCCTCAAGGACCCATGAGGTCCGCCATATTGAATTTTTCGCCATATTGGATTTTTTATCACATCATAAAATCTTCACATGAACCAGTAAACGACTCAAAACTCAGAATGTATGCTCATCATATCAGTCTCTAATAAGTTTGAGAAAAGCGGTACATCAAGATGGAAGAGAAAATGGCCTACTTTGTAAAAAATCTTGTCTTCGCTCTATCACCTTGTAACTGATTTAGGGTCTTGACGACACTAGTAGGAAGGTGTATTTCAAAACAGGTGTTGAGATATATATATATATATATATACACACACACACACAGTGAGGGTGAAAAAGTATTTGATCCCCTGCTGATTTTCTACGTTTGCCCACTGACAAAGAAATGATCAGTCTATAATTATAATGGTAGGTTTATTTGAACAGTGAGAGACTGAATAACAACAACAAAATCCAGAAAAACGCATGTCAAAAATGTTATAAAATGATTTGCAATAAGTATGAAATAAGTATGAAATAAGTATTTGACCCCCTCTCAATCAGAAAGATTTCTGGCTCCCAGGTGTCTTTTATACAGGTAACGAGCTGAGATTAGGAGCACACTCTTAAAGGGAGTGCTCCTAATCTCAGCTTGTTACCTGTAAAAGAGACACCTGTCCACAGAAGCAATCAATCAATCAGATTCCAAACTGTCCACCGTGGCCAAGACCAAAGAGCTCTCCAAGGATGTCAGGGACAAGATTGTAGACCTACACAAGGCTGAAATGGGCTACAAGACCATCGCCAAGCAGCTTGGTGAGAAGGTGACAACAGTTGGTGCGATTATTCGCAAATGGAAGAAACACAAAAGAACTGTCAATCTCCCTCGGCCTGGGGCTCCATGCAAGATCTCACCTTGTGGAGTTGCAATGATCATGAGAACTGTGAGGAATCAGCCCAGAACTACACGGGAGGATCTTGTCAATGATCTCAAGGCAGCTGGGACCATAGTCACCAAGAAAACAATTGGTAACACACTACGCCGTGAAGGACTAAAATCCTGCAGCGCCCGCAAGGTCTCCCTGCTCAAGAAAGCACATATACATGCCCGTCTGAAGTTTGCCAATGAACATCTGAATGATTCAGAGGACAACTGGGTGAAAGTGTTGTGGTCAGATGAGACCAAAATGGAGCTCTTTGGCATCAACTCAACTCGCCGTGTTTAGAGGAGGAGGAATGCTGCCTATGACCCCAAGAACACCATCCCCACCGTCAAACATGGAGGTGGAAACATTATGCTTTGTGGGTGTTTTTCTGCTAGGGGACAGGACAACTTCACCGCATCAAAGGGACGATGGACGGGACCATGTACCGTCAAATCTTGGGTGAGAACCTCCTTCCCTCAGCCAGGGCATTGAAAATGGGTCGTGGATGGGTATTCCATTATGACAATGACCCAAAACACACGGCCAAGGCAACAAAGGAGTGGCTCAAGAAGAAGCACATTAAGGTCCTGGAGTGGCCTAGCCAGTCTCCAGACCTTAATACCATAGAAAATCTGTGGAGGGAGCTGAAGGTTCGAGTTGCCAAACGTCAGCCTCGAAACCTTAATGACTTAGAGAAGATCTGCAAAGAGGAGTGGGACAAAATCCCTCCTGAGATGTGTGCAAACCTGGTGGCCAACTACAAGAAACGTCTGACCTCTGATTGCCAACAAGGGTTTTGCCACCAAGTACTAAGTCATGTTTTGCAGAGGGGTCAAATACTTATTTCCCTCATTAAAATGCACATCAGTTTATAACATTTTTGACATGTGTTTTTCTGGATTATTTTGTTGTTATTCGGTCTCTCACTGTTCAAATAAACCTACCGTTAAAATTATAGACTGATCATTTCTTTGTAAGTGGGCAAACGTACAAGATCAGCAGGGGATCAAATACTTTTCCCCCTCACCCATATATATATATATATATATATAAAAATGGAAGCAACAAGCAATTCAATTGTGAACCTCAAACAGCTAGCATTTTTGCTAATGCTAAAACGATTTTTCAATTCTTCACATTAAGTCTGGAGATTTGGCGACTACAGTGTTTGTTAGTCCCTACAAATTTGCAAGGGAATAATTGCTACGTCAAACAGCCACTTCATGGCGCTATAAATAATGTACTATTATATTTTGTGAACACTTGCATGTAGTACATGTACAAGGATGTATAATGCTTCAATGCAGCCATCTCTTTGTATCTCTTACTCACTTTTTCTCTTTCTCTCTCAGCCCCAACTTCTATATCCTTGACGAGCCAACCAATCACCTGGACATGGAAACGATTGAGGCTCTAGCGAAAGCGCTCAACAAATTCAAAGTAAGCTTGTTTCACTGTAAGTCCTTGAGAAAATGTCCTTTATTTATCAGTAGAGTAAATCTGGAGAAACTGTAATTCATGGATCGGTTTTCTTTAAACAGCCTCTATAAGCTTATTTTGGCCATCTCTAGCTAACAATCAATGGAAGTAATAGCACTTGAACACAGTTTTAATGTGCGTTCATACCCTTTTTAACTCTATCTTCTCCTCAGGGTGGAGTGGTACTTGTCTCTCATGACGAGCGTCTGATCCGGCTCGTGTGCAGAGAGCTGTGGGTTTGTGAGCACGGGAACGTGCGGCGAGTGGAGGGGGGCTTCGACGAGTACCGGGATATCTTGCAAGAACAGTTCCGCAAGGAGGGCTACCTGTGAGGGGCAGCTCACCCATTACGCCAACTATGACAGTCATGCCAAGTTGCCAATTGACTTCAATAACCTAAAGCCCCCCCACTCTTCACTTCCTGACTGCCAATCATCATCCTCAGGGGGAGAACTGAGTTTAACTGGCTACTGTCCCGGCATCCTCTCTGCTCCCCCACACTACCGTTTTCGTTTTGTTTGTGATTTAGCAGACAAGTTTTAGGGTACATGGAGGGTACAAAATCTGTCCACATGGAATGTCGATTGCGTGTGTACTCCAAAACTGCTCCGGCCTCGCCACTCCCAACCTTCCTGATCATAATAGTTTGAGCTGGTTTGGTTCACTTAACAACAAGGAGGATATTCCATCCTGTGAAGGTGGGGGTGTTGTACCCTTTAACTGTAACCCCATGTGGGCAGCCTTCTTGGAATAACGCTACATCCTTTTAGCTCTCATTAATATCCGTGAAGGAATGAATATGTACATGGATTTTTTTTTCTCCATTTCTTCATCCATGTTGAATATGTGTGGGATTGAGTGAGAGAGAGGATACATTTTAAGTGATATGGGATGATGTTTCTCCTGAACATGTGTGTTCGTGATGGAGAGGGATCATCTCTTAATCAGTGGAACCTGGGGCTGAGCTGAAATGGCACCTTGTTCCCTACATTGTGCTGTATTTTGGGAACTAGCCAAAAGTGCACCATAGCGTCATTTCAGACACCCCTGGTCGTGTTCATTGGGCATCAAACAGAAGAAAACAGTCTGAAATGGAGGGACTACGTGGACTTGTTCAATAAGAAACACTCCTTTTCTATTCCAAATGTTTTCTGTTGCGTTCCCTAATGAACACGATCCTGGAAACATCCATATGTGTTAGCATGGGAACCCACCAGCACAACAACTTGTACAACAGCAGAAGCTGGCTCCAGGTCTCTTGGGAAGAAGCAGCAGTATCTCCAAGTAAAGAGGGGTATTATTATAAATAAATATATATATATATATATATACACACATCTTGAAGAAAATGATCAGAATAAAAAAACGAAATTCCTTCTGCTTCAACGTTATCGTTAACTTATAAATAGCTGTTTAAAGAACTATTCAATCATAACACCATGCTAATAAAAAAGCTTTAATCATCCATTTGCCAGGTCTGATGTTCTGCTCTCTCTGCTATTGTTCAACTAACACCATGCAACTTGACTTTATTATTTTTGACAAAGTGGACCGCGTTTCATAACAATCTAGAGAAGATCTATGGATAGAGTCCATATCCAAGCGACAGAAAACACTCAAATAATATAAATGTTTTGTGAAAATTGTAAACGGATGCTTAATCATTCACAGGTTGAGTTCATAAAGGAGTGGACTGTGCGTGTGTATGGTGCCATACAGATTTGTCGATTACTTCAGAGCTCTCTACAGATTGGCGTACCTATAGAAAGTAGAGCTAGTCAGCTCTCTACAGATTGGCGTACCTATAGAAAGTAGAGCTAGTCAGCTCTCTACAGATTGGCGTACCTATAGAAAGTAGAGCTAGTCAGCTCTCTACACATTGGCGTACCTATAGAAAGTAGAGCTAGTCAGCTGTCTACAGATTGGCGTACCTATAGAAAGTAGAGCTAGTCAGCTCTACAGATTGGCGTACCTATAGAAAGTAGAGCTAGTCAGCTTTCTACAGATTGGCGTACCTATAGAAAGAAGAGCTAGTCAGCTTTCTACAGATTGGCGTACCTATAGAAAGTAGAGCTAGTCAGCTCTACAGATTGGCGTACCTATAGAAAGTAGAGCTAGTCAGCTCTCTACAGATTGGCGTACCTATAGAAAGTAGAGCTAGTCAGCTTTCTACAGATTGGCGTACCTATAGAAAGTAGAGCTAGTCAGCTCTCTACAGATTGGCGTACCTATAGAAAGTAGAGCTAGTCAGCTCTCTACAGATTGGCGTACCTATAGAAAGTAGAGCTCGTCATTTGACACTGGGGGGGGGGGGTGTTTATCTGGCCCGGGTTACCCCAGTGGGAGGAGTTTGAATTGGGTGAAAGGTGACTGAGCCAGGTACCCCGCTATGGCCAATGGGAAAGTCAGCTCAAAACAAAAGTGACATAATTAAGCACATGGAGTGATGCGTAGGATTATGTGATTGTTGAGTTAACGCTTTATCTGCCTTCAAAATTAAAACTAGTGTATTTTCTGGCAAAGAGATGTATGTTTCTGGACGATGCACCATGCTGCCTTGTTGACAACATGACCGAGCTGCGCAGATTACTGTTAGATCTGAGAAGGGTGCTCCTCCCTCCCAGCTTTCGCCCAATGATGTGACGGGCCGTTGCTCGGGTCAACGTAATAAAACTCCCTCAATGTAAAGAACAGTAGCCCTGGTGCTGAACTGTTTCTGCGTTCAACTGCACTGTTGCCTATTAAAATGAGACAAATGTAAATCCGAAACAGACTAACCAAATGGAAGATAAACAACACAATGATGCACAGCTATGAGTGAACATGAGAAAAACGTGAAACTATTTCAATGCAACAGTCAGTAAAAATAAATGGGTGGGATAGGATGTTTGAGAGCATTGCATTACAATATAAATATAGTCATTCTGCATACAGTACATTCTGTTGTCCACAATACTGTCAACACACTTTGCCATGAATGTACTTTACCCTCAATTACGATGCAAACTCTTTCCCTGGCACAGCTCTTACAATGAAACAATCTTTACCATAATTCTTGTACATTTTCAAATCCATTTTCTTTTCATGACCTGTCATATGATCTCCTCCAGATCGCTTTGCCCATCCCAGTCAGGTGGTTGTTCCATTGGCAGCCCTGCTATGTCCTCAAACACTGGGGTGTAGGTGTCGAAACACACACACATGTTCAGGAGCTGCTCCCAGTGTTGAGGGGAATCACCAGAGTCAGCCGTCCTAGTCCTGTACTGGGCCTGAGAGGGGGGCACAGGGTCTCTAAATGGGGAAGGGACAGGCAGGCTCTCTGCTGGTTCTCTGTGGGTGCGGGTGGTGATCAGTGTCCGCTCCCGTAACAAGCCCTGGGCGCTTAGTAGAGAGAAGTCCCTGTCAAAGTCGACCTCTGAGCAGGTAAAGGAGCTGTGGGTGTTGCTGTCTGAGGAACTGTCCATCCCTCTGTTTATCCCTCTGGTAGCTCTGCCAGGTCTGGGCCATTGAGCCAGCTGATGTAACTGAACACCCACAGGGCTGTTCAGCTTCCTCACCTCCTCCACAGAGAGACACTGAGGAGGACCCCTCAGCCCTGGCACTACCAACCTCCCGGGGAAGCGCTGCTCTTCATCTACCTGGCTCAGCGGCCCACTGGCCATACCACATCCTACGTCTCTGGAGACTCTTTGGTCAGGGTGTGTCAGGGGCCTCTGCCACAGCTCCACTGGCCTCTCTCTGTCATCTGGATTTGGGGAGCCTGGCATTTTCTTCTGACATCCCCTCAATCCTCCCCTCACTCCAGTCTCTGTCCTCTCCCAATCTGTGTTGTGGAGAGACCCAGTGAGCCTCAGAGAGCCAGTGTCTATCTCGTAGTATTCCAGCTCCTCACTGTGTCCACCAGCCTCCACACCTGGCCTGGCTGTACTGTAGCCGTCCTGGACAGCCTCCCTCGGTTTGTCTGCCCGGATCAGGTCAGGTGGCTTCCCTCTCACCGCAGGTACAGAACTAGTGGTCCTCGGGCCTTCAAAACAAAACGCTCCGTTGTCCGTCCCTTCCTCTCCACGTTGCGGTGAGCCACTGTCAGCCTGACGCTTCTGTGGCCAGTGGCAGCAGGCGTTAGCATTGCATCTCCCCAGGCAGAGGAACACACCCAGGCAGAGGAGGAAGGAGGTGACGGGGAGAACCACGCCGATGACCCACAGAGGAGCGGAGGGGCCCCTGAGGGCCTCCTGATCAGAACACACTGCTGCTCCTCCCCGGAAGTCCTCTGGTGGAGGGGAGGAGCAGAGTTCACAGGAGCCAGCCGTGAGGCAGATACAGGAGCTGTTCCTAGTGCCAGCCGAGCCACCGCAGGCTGGAGCAGTGGGACAGGGCAGAGAGAGGCAAGGTAGACTGGCGTTGGTGGGGACATCCTCAGGGCAAGTGGTGGAAATACAGGAGCCTGGATGTACCAGAGGAAATGTGTGTTACAGTATGGACAGGTAAGAGGAGCCTATCTGTTAGATTTAATGTGTGTGTGTCAGTGACTCACATGAGGGAACACAGGAGCCTGGGGACTCGCAGCTGGACTGAAGCAGGGTAGAACTGGGCCAAACCTCCACTATCAGACTGTAGCCACTGACTGGCAGGAAATGGCCATTGTATCGGACATACTCCACACAACCAGAGAACCCTACTGAGGGGAGACAGAGGAAACATACTTGCCTGATCCCAAAACTTTCCCCTAGCTGCTAACCCCCTAGGTAGCTGTGTAGATTTTTAAAAAAACTGGATGTAAATCAATATGGTATGATTGCTCCACTTTGCCTTCAAAGAGGTCAAGTGTATTTCTGGGATGGGAGTTCGTCACTTTATTTATTTTGACAAGACAGATGTAAGTAAAGATTGAGTGAAGTAGTGAAGGGCACAGACAGTTGGCAGACCCGGGGCTTGAACCCCGTCGCTAAGGGGGGAAACGAGTTCAGAGTCGGGAGCTTAGACTGATACTCCATATTGCAACACCTATCCAATCCACTCGGATCTATGCAAGTACATAGGAGGTAGGATTTGGGATTGGCTGTACATCTTCACACTGCAGGTCACGACACATGAACACTAATACCCTCAGAACACGATTACAGTAACACACTTAATGAATACACAGCTCAGCAGTATGTCATTGACTGACAAACTAAAATATATTCCGATACGGGGTGAAGTTTCCCCTAGGTACAAGTCTAGGATTCCCCTTCCCCAATTCTAACCTTAACCATTAGTGGGGAAAATGCTAAACTGACCGAAGATCAGCATCTAAGGGCAACTTCATCCTAAACCATTTCTTCCAACCTGGGCGCTTGATTCTCGTGTCTCGGGGTGGTGGTGGAGTCGCTCCAAGGATGATCTTCTCAACATTGACAGCACTTAGGTCCAGAGCTCTGTCATCGCTGGTGTTCATGACTGTCTGTCCGTCCATCAGAAGGACAGTGCTCTGTCCAACTGTGGAAAGATGGAGGACATGCCAGTCCCCGTCCGCCATGCTGGTCTCTGAGGCTACCTAGCATGATAAATAATGATAACGGTATTTAGGTTATAGCACTGACAGCTAACACATATATTGAAAAAGAGGCCCATGCAGGAATGGAACCCAAACTCTGGTGTTGTCAGCAGCACCATGCTCCAACGCTGGTGGTTACCTCTGAGAGGACGCCTGACCTGTCTCTGGAGACGTACAGGAGGTTTCCATCCATCACCTGAACGTGCCAACGGAAACTTGGTTTAGAATACGGACAGCTAAGAGTTAACACTTTACTCCGAAAATGCAGACTCCAACAGAACTCTGAATGTACAGTACATTCGGAAAGTATTCAGACCCCTTGACTTTTTACACATTTTATTACGTTACAGCCTTATTCTAAAATGGATTAAATATTTATTTCCCTCAATCTACACACAATACCCCATAATGACAAAGGAAAAACCTTTTTTTTTTTTTAAATGTTTGGAATTTTATTAAACAAATAGACCTTATTTACATAAGTATTCAGAATCTGCTATGAGACTCAAAATTGAGCTCAGGTGCATCCTGTTTCCATTGATCATCCTTGATGTTTCTACAACGTGATTGAAGTCCGCCTGTGGTCAATTCAATTGATTAGACATGATTTGGAAAGGCACACACCATTATTTTATTTTTTATTTCACCTTTATTTAACCAGGTAAGCTAGTTGAGAACAAGTTCTCATTTACAACTGGGACCTGGCCAAGATAAAGCAAAGCAGTGCGACAGAAACAACAACACAGAGTTACATGGAATAAACAAGCGTACAGTCAACACAATAGGAAAAAAAGAAAGTCTATATACAGTGTGTGCAAATGGCATGAGGAGGTATGGCAATAAATAGGCCATAGTAGCGAAGTAATTACAATTTAGCAGATTAACACTGGAGTGATAGATGAGCAGATGATAATGTGCAAGGAGTGATACTGGTGTGCAAAAGAGCAGAAAAGTAAATAAAAATAATATGGGGATGAGGTAGGTAGATTGGGTGGGCTATTTACAGATGGACTATGTACGGCTGCAGCAATCAGTTAGCTGCTCAGATAGCTGATGTTTAAAGTTAGTGAGGGAAATATAAGTCTCCAGCTTCAGCGATTTTTGCAATTCATTCCAGTCAATGACAGCAGGGAACTGGAAGGAAAGGCGGCAAAAGTAGGTGTTGGCTTTGGGGATGACCAGTGAGATATACCTGCTGGAGCGCGTGCTACAGGTGGGTGTTGTTATCGTGACCAGTGAGCTGAGATAAGGCGGAGCTTTACCTAGCATTGACTTGTAGATGACCTGGAGCCAGTGGGTCTGGCAACGAATATGTAGCGAGGGCCAGCCGACTAGAGCATACAGGTCGCAGTGGTGGGGGGTATAAGGAGCTTTGGTAACAAAACTGATGGCACTGTGATAGACTGCATCCAATTTGCTGAGTAGAGTATTGGAAGCTATTTTGTAGATGACATCGCCGAAGTCGAGGATCAGTAGGATAGTCAGTTTTACTAGGGTAAGTTTGGCAGCATGAGCGAAGGAGGCTTTGTTGCGAAATAGAAAGCCAATTCTAGATTTGATTTTGGATTGGAGATGTTTGATATGAGTCTGGAAGGAGAGTTTACAGTCTAGCCAGACACCTAGGTATTTGTAGTTGTATTCTAGGTCAGAACCGTCCAGAGTAGTGATGCTAGTCGGGCGGGCGGGTGTGGGCAGCGAATGGTTGAAAAGTATGCATTTGGTTTTGCTAGCGTTTAAAAGCAGCTGGAGGCCACGGAAGGAGTGTTGTATGGCATTGAAGCTCGTCTGGAGGTTAGTTAACACAGTGTCCAAAGAAGGGACAGATGTATACAGAATGGTGTCGTCTGCGTAGAGGTGGATCAGGGAATCACCCGCAGCAAGAGCGACATCGTTGATATATACAGAGAAAAGAGTCGGCCCGAGAATTGAACCCTGTGGTACCCCCATAGAGACTGCCAGAGGTCCGGACAACAGGCCCTCCAATTTGACACACTGAACTCTGTCTGCGAAGTAGTTGGTGAACCAGGCGAGGCAGTCATTTGAGAAACCAAGGCTATTGAGTCTGCCAATAAGAATACGGTGATTGACAAGAGTCGAAAGCATTGGCCAGGTCGATGAAGACGGCTGCACAGTACTGTCTTTTATCGATGGCGGTTATGATATCGTATAGTACCTTGAGCATGGCTGAGGTGCACCCGTGACCAGCTCAGAAACCGGATTGCACAGCGGAAAAGGTACGGTTCGATTCAAAATGGTCAGTGATCTGTTTATTAACTTGGCTTTCAAAGACTTTAGAAAGGCAGGGCAGGATGGATATAGGTCTGTAACAGTTTGGGTCTAGAGTGTCACCCCCTTTGAAGAGGGGGATGACCGCGGCAGCTTTCCAATCTTTAGGGATCTCGGACGAAATGAGAGGTTGAACAGACTGATAATAGGGGTTGCAACAATGGCGGCGGATAATTTTAGAAAGAGAGGGTCCAGACTGTCTAGCCCAGCTGATTTGTACGGGTCCAGGTTTTGCAGCTCTTTCAGAACATCTGCGATCTGGATTTGGGTGAAGGAGAAGCTGGGGAGGCTCGGCAAGTAGTTGCGAGGGATGCGGAGCTGTTGGCCGGGGTTGGGGTAGCCAGGAGGAAAGCATGGCCAGCTGTAGAGAAACGTTTATTGAAATTCGATTATCATGGATTTATCGGTGGTGACCGTATGCCTAGCCTCAGTGCAGTGGGCAGCTGGGAGGAGGTGCTCTTGTTCTCCATGGACTTTACAGTGTCCCAAAACCTTTTGGAGTTCTACAGGATGCAAATTTCTGTTTGAAAAAGCTAGCCTTTGCTTTCCTGACTGACTGTGTGTATTGGTTCCTGACTTCCCTGAACAGTTAAATATCGTGGGGACTATTCGATGCTATTGCAGTCCGCCACAGGATATTTTTGTGCTGGTCAAGGGCAGTCAGGTCTGGAGTGAACCAAGGGCTTTATCTGTTCTTAGTTCTACATTCTTTGAAAGGGGCATGCTTATTTAAGATTGTGAGGAAATTACTTTTAAAGAACGACCAGGCATCCTCGACTGACGGGATGAGGTCAATATCCTTCCAGGATACCTGGGCCAGGTCGATTAGAAAGGCCTGCTCGCAGAAGTGTTTTAGGGAGCGTTTGACAGTGATGAGGGGTGGTCGTTTGACCGCGGATGCAGGCAATGAGGCAGTGATCGCTGAGATCCTGATTGAAAACAGCAGAGGTGTATTTGGAGGGCAAGTTGGTCAGGATAATACGGATTTAGGGTTTGTACCTGGTGGTTTCCTTGATAATTTGTGTGAGATTGAGGGCATCTAGCTTAGATTGTAGGACTGCTGGGGTGTTAAGCATATCCCAGTTTAGGTCACCTAACAGAACGAACTCTGAAGATAGATGAGGGGCGATCAATTCACATATGATGTCCAGGGCACAGCTGGGAGCTGAGGGGGATCTATAACAGGCGGCAACAGTGAGAGACTTATTTCTGGAGAGATTAATTTTTAAAATTAGAAGCTTGAACTGTTTGGGCATAGACCTGGAAAGTATGACAGAACTTTGCAAGCTATCTCTGCAGTAGATTGCAACTCCCCTTTTGGCAGTTCTATCTTGATGGATAATGTTGTAGTTGGGTATGGAAATCTCCGAATTTTTGGTGGCCTTCCTAAGCCAGGATTCAGACACGGCAAGGACATCAGGGTTGGCAGAGTGTGCTAAAGCAGTGAGTAAAACAAACTTGGGGAGGAGGCTTCTGATGTTAACATGCATGAAACCAAGGCTTTTTCGATTACAGAAGTCAACAAATGAGAGTGCCTGGGGACATTCAGGGCCTGGGTTAGCCTCCACATCACCCGAGGAACAGAGGAGGAGTAGGATGAGGGTACGGTTCAAGGATAGCAAAACCGGTCGTCTGGTGCGTTGGGGACAGAGAATAAAAGGAGCAGATTTCTGGGCGTGGTAGAATAGATTCAGGGCATAATGTGCAGACAAGGGTATGGTGGGGTGCGGGTACAGTGGAGGTAAGCCCAGGCACTGAGTGATAAGAGGTTGCATCTCTAGACATGCTGGCTATACTGGGTGAGGTCACCGCATGTGTGGGAGGTGGGACAAAGGAGGTATCAAAGGCATGTACAGTGGGACTAGGGGCTCCACAGTAAACTAAAACAATGATAATTATCCTAAACAGTATACAAGGCATATTGACATTTGAGAGAGACATAAAGCGAGGCATAAAGCAATCACAGGTGTTGATTGGGAGAGCTCGCTAAGTCAACAACGGGTAAGACAACAACAGCTAATCAGCTAAGTCAACAACAACAGGTAAAATGGCGATGAATGGGCAGAGAGGGTCGGTTAACTACACACAGGGCCTGAGTTCGGGGCTAGGGCCGACAGATAAACAAAGGTAAACAAAGTGGAATACCGTGATAAATGAACAGTCCAGCAGGCATCAGCTATGTAGCCAAGTTATCATAGGGTCCAGTGTACAGCAATAGATGAAACAGGGAAGCAGCTAGGTAGTCGTTGCTACGCTAGCACGTGGGAGACACGGCATTTAAAGTTAGCAGTCCGGGGTAAGTAGAAGCGTCTGCTCCGTCGTCCGGCAAAGGCCGGTTGAAGGCACAGCTGATGGAATTACGTCTGCGGACCAGTCGTGGTGGTACGGCGGGGCGCCGTGTCGACGAAGGGACCGGGCCAGATGGCGGAAGAGGTATTGTATTTGTGGGAATTTCGTTTGCTAGCCGGGAGATGCGCCTGGCTCAGGGCTAGCTTCGGGGCTGGGTCACTCAGTTGAAGATAGCTAGCTGTGATGATCAATGGTCGGCAGGAATCTGGCATCGTAGTGGAGAAAAACAGTCCGAGGCTGGCAGGTATTATCCAGGCTAAAAAAACGGCTGGCGCCTGAGCAGTGGGTAAAGGCCGCTAGCAGTGGCTAACAATGACTAAATAGCTAGTAACTTAGCTAATTAGCTGGCTACCTTCTGATGAAAGGTTTGGCTATAAGGTCTAAAAAAATAGCGGATCCGTGTCACATTGAGTGAGGCGGGTTACCGGAAGGTATATTTAATTTAAAAATGGAATAAGAGATTGAAAAATAAATTGGAATATATACAAAAAGAGACGAAAAATACAAAAAGTAAACGAGAGGACAACAAACCACGTCTGCACTGCTACGCCATCTTGGATCCACCTGTCTACATATGGCCCCCCATTTGACAGTGCATGTTGGAGCGGGTTGAAGGAATTGTCTTGTAGACCTCCGAGACAGGAATGTGTCGAGGCACAGATCTGGGGAAGGGTACCAAAACATTTCTGCAGCATTGAAGGTCCTCAAGAACGCAGTGACCTCCATCATTCTTAAATGGAAGAAGTTTGGAACCACCAAGACTCTTCTTAGAGCTGGCCAAACTGAGCAACAGTGGGAGAAGGGCCTTGGTCAGGGAGGTGACCAAGAACCCGATGGTAACTCTGACGGAGCTCCAGAGTTCCTCTGTGGAGATGGTTGTCCTTCTGGAATGTTCTCCCATCTCTGCAGCACTCCACCAATTAGGCCTTTATGGTAGAGCGGCCAGACGGAAGCCACTCCTCAGTAGAAGGCACATGACAGCCCCCTTGGAATTTGCCAAAAGGCACCTAAAGGACTCTGACCATGAGAAACAAGATTCTCTGCTCTGATGAAGCATTTTGGTGGCAGCATCATGCTGTGGGTATGTATTTCAGCGGCAGGGACTGGGAGACTAGTCAGGATCGAGGGAAAGATAAATGTAGCAAAGTACAGAAAGATCCTTGATGAAAACCTGCTCCAGAGCACTCAGGCACTCTGACTAAAATTGATGACCTACTATTAAGATTATCCTACCAACGGGACATTAAAAACTTTAACATCTTATGTTTCACCGAGACGTGGTTGAACGAAGAAACGGACAATATAGAGCGGGCAGGATTTTCCATGCACCGGCAGAACAGAGACCAACCTCTGGTAAGACGAGGTGTGGGGGTGTGTGTCTTTTTGTCAATAACAGCTGGTGCGTGTTGTGTAATATTGAAGAAGTATCAAGGTATTGCTCGTCTGAGGTAGAGTACCTTATAATAAGCTGTCGACCACACTATCTACCAAGAGAGTTCTCATCTGTATTATTCGTAGCTGTCTATTTACCACCACAAAGCGAAGCTGGCACTAAGACCGCTCTTTCCCTCAATGTGAGCAAGACAAAGGAGCTAATCGTGGACTACAGGAAAAGGCAGGCCGAACAGGCCCTCATTAACATCGACCGGGCTGTAGCGGGTCGAGAGTTTCAAGTTCCTTGGTGTCCACATCACCAACGAACTATCATGGTCCAAACACACCAAGACAGTTGTAAAGAGGGCACGACAAAACCTTTTCCCCCTCAGGAAACTGCAAAGATTTGGCATGGGTCCCCAGATCCTCAAAAGGTTCTACAGCTACACCATCGAGAGCATCCTGACCGATTGCATCACCGCCTGGTATGGCAACTGCTCGGCCTCCGACCGCAAGGCACTACAGAGGGTAGTGCGAAGGGCCCAGTACATCACTGGGGCCAAGCTTCCTGCCATCCAGGACCTATATAATAGGCGGTGTCAGCGGAAAGCCCATAAAATTGTCAGAGACTCCAGTCACCCAAGTTAGACTGTTTTCTCTGCTACCGCACGGGAAGCGGTACCGGAGCGCCAGGTCTAGGACCAAAAGACTCCTCAACAGCTTCTATCCCCAAGCCATTAGACTGCTGAACAATTCATAAAAATCGCCACCGGACAATTTACATTGACACCCCCCCTCTTGTACACTGCTGCTACTCGCTGTTTGTTTGTTACCTATGCATAGTCACTTCGCCCCCACCTACGTGTACAGATTACCTCAACTAGCCTGTACCCCTGCATACTGACTCGGTAGCGGTGCCCCCTATATAGCCTCGTTATTGTTATTGTGTTACTTATTATTGTTACTTTTTATTTCAGCCTACTTGGTAAATATTTTCTTCTTCTTGAACTGCACTGTTGGTTAAGGGCTTGTAAGTAAGCATTTCTCGGTGAAGTCTACACTTGTTGTATTCGGCGCATGTGGCAAATAAAGTTTGATTTGATTCGGGGCGAAGGTTAATCTTCCAACAGGACAACAACCCTAAATACACAGCCAAGACAATGCAGGAGTGGCTTCGGGACAAGTCTCTGTATATCCTTGAGTGGCCCAGCCAGAGCCCCGACTTGAACTCGATCGAACATCTCTGGAGAGACCTGAAAATAGCTGTGCAGCGACGCTCCTCATCCAACCTGACAGAGCTTGAGAGAATGTGCAGAGAAGAATGGGAGAAACTCCCCAAATGCAGGTGTGCCAAGCTTGTAGTGTCATACCCAAGAAGACTCAAGTTTGTAGTCGCTGCCAAAGGTGCTTCAACATAATACTGAGTAAAGGATCTGAATACTTATGTAAATGTGATCTTTTTATTTTTATTATTTTTTACAAAGTTTCTAAACAACAGTTTTTGCTTCGTCATTATGTGGTATTGTGTGTAGATTGATGAGGGAAACTATTTAATCAATTTTAGAATAAGGCTGTAACGTAACAAAATGTGGAAAAAGTGAAGGGGTCTGAATATTTTCCGAATACAGTGTATAGGATTCATCCCAAATGGCACCCTATGACTTTATAGTGCACTACTTTTGACCATGGCTCATAGTGCTCTGGTCAAAAGTAGTGCACTACAGAATAGAGTGCCATTTGGAACCACAGTTCACCCAAAGAATGTCATTTAAGAAGCTCTCTCCTCCTCTCCATTGCAAACTCAATTAACTAAACTGTCTACAGTGGCAATAAAAATGATGTGAACCCTTTGGATTTACTGGGATTTCTGCATAAATTGGTCATCAAATTTGATTTGATCTTCATCTAAGTCACAAGAATAGACAAACATAGTGTGCTTAAACTAATAACACAGATATTGTATTTTTCTTGTCTATTTTAAATACATAATTTAAACATTCACAGTGTAGGATGTAAAAAGTATGTGAAACCCTAGGCTAATGACCTCCAAAAGCTAATTGGAGTCAGGAGTCAGCTAACCTGGAGTCCAATCAATGAGACGAGATTGGAGATGTTGGTTAGAGCTGCCTTGCCCTATAAAAAAACTCACAAAATTTGAGTTTGCTATTCACAAGAAGCATTGCCTGATGTGAACCACACCTCGAACAAAAGAGATCTCAGAAGACTTATTAAGATTAAGAATTGTTGACTTGTATAAAGCTGGAAAGGGTTACAAAAGTATCTCTAATAGCCTTGATATTCATCAGTAAGACAAATTGTCTATAAATTGAGAAAGTTCAGCACTGTTGCTACTTTCTCTAGGAGTGGCCATCCTGCAAAGATGACTGCAAGAGCCAGCACAGAATGCTCAATGAACTTAAGAAGAATCCTAGAGTGTCAGCTAAAGACTTACAGAAATCTCTGGAACATGCTAACATCTCTGACGTGTCTACGATACGTAAAACACTAAACAAGAATAGTGTTCATGGGAGGACACTACGGAAGAAGCCACTGCTGTCCAAAAAAAAAACATTGCTGCAAGTCTGAAGTTTGCAAAAGTGCACCTGGATGTTCCACAGCGCTACTGGCAAAATATTCTGTAGACAGATGAAACTACAGTTGAGTTGTTTGGAAGGAACACACAACACTATGTGTGGAGAAAAAAAGGCACAGCACACCAACATCAAAACCTCATCCCAACTGTAAAGTATTGTGGAGGGAGCATCGTGGTTTGGGGCTGCTTTGCTGCCTCAGGGCCTGGACAGCTTACTATCATCAACGGAAAAATGAATTCCCAAGTTTATCAAGACATTTTGCAGGAGAAGGTTAGGCTATCTGTCCGCCAATTGAAGCTCAACAGAAGTTGGGTGACGTAACAGGACAACGACCCAAAACACAGAAGTAAATCAACAACAGAATGGCTTCAACAAGAAAATACACCTTCTGGAGTGTCCCAGTCAGAGTCCTGACCTCAACCCCATTGAGATGCTGTGGCATGACCTCAAGAAAGCAGTTCACAGCAGACATCCCAATAATATTGCTGAACTAAAACAGTTTTTTAAAGAGGAATGGTCCAAAATTCCTCCTGACCGTTGTGCAGGTCTGATCCGCAACTACAGAAAACGTTTGCATCAGGTTATTGCTGCCAAAGGAGGGTCAACCAGTTATTAAATCCAAGGGTTCACATACTTTTTCCACCCTGCACTGTGAATGTTTACACGGTGTGTTCAATAAAGACATGAAAACATATAATTGTGTGTGTTATTAATTTAAGCAGACTGTGTTTATCTATTGTTGTGACCTAGATGAAGATCGGATCAAATTTTATGAAATCCAGGTATTTCCAAAGGGTTCACATACTTTTTCTTGCCCCTGTACATTCAAATTCTCTGAACACATACCGGTGTTAACATTATTGGTATTTCACTTAGAAATATCTCTAATCTCACATGAAATCTCATGTGCGGCAGGTAGCCTAGTGGTTAGACTGTTGGACTAGTAACCAAACGGTTGCAAGATCGAATCCCCCAGCTGACAAGGTAAAAAATCTGTCGTTCTGCCCCTGAACAAGGCAGTTAATCCACTGTTCCTAGGCCGTCATTGAAAATAAGAATTTGTTCTTAACTGACTTGCCTAGTTAAATAAAGGTAATAAAATAAATGTGCAGCTCACCCTGAGCTCAAAGTGTCCTTTCCTTCCCAAAACGAACAGCAACACTGCGTCTCTCTCCACTGTCTTCACCTTGACTTCTATCTCAGAGAGATCTCTGCTGCTCTCTGTCTGTCCTCTGTCTTCGTCCAGCAGGTCTCTCAGCTGCTGCTCTCTCCTGTAGCTCTCTCTGACCACATACTCTATGTAGCCGCTACTGCCCAGCCGTAACACATGCTCCTCTGAAATCTCTGTCCAAAATAAAATACTTGGTCAGTGGAGCTGCGAGTCATTGAACAGGTTGGTCACACCATGAAACAGAAGCACAGTCATGTTTAGTGGTACTGTCGTACCAGGAAGGCTGGGGTTAATTTGGTTTTTAATTCAGTCAATTCAGGGAGTAAAATGTGTAAATTGCCCATTGTTTTTGATAATGTTTTCTTGAATTGAAATCGGAATTGTCCCCACGTGTGTAGGCCAGTACCTGTGTTACAGGTGGTTCCAGTGTAGTGGTGTGTACACTGACAGATGTAGTGAGACCAGAGGTCCTGACACACTCCTCCGTTCAGACACGGACCACTGAGACACGGAGACACTGCTGCTCGAGGACACCTAGTGACCATACCATCCATTGGTTATACTGTATGTTAACTGTCAATAGGACTATACCATCTATCTGTTTTACTGTATGGATCCCCTCATCTGACTTAAGATTTTGACAACAACAGGTGGCTCCTCTACAGCTACGACAACTGCTACATCCCACCATTTTAGGATAAATCCTGAATGGCACCCTTTTACCTATATAGTACACTTCTTTTGGTCCCACAGAGGATGTAAATCTGAGCTCATACCTCTCCAAGAAGTTGTAGGCCGCCAGAGCTTTGGTAAGCCCTAAAGGTATACCATTTACTTTCATGTTTCTCACACAGCCAACAAAGTCATGAGTCTGGACTTGACCAGGCCGCAGCAGAACAGATTCAATAGACCTGACTCCCCCAAACGTCATGTTACTGCTGCCAACGTCCAGGGTCCTGGGAGGGACAGCAGGGACCAAGAACACAATGTAGTAAGTGAGAATTAATATAACACATTGATATGACATTCAATTAAACACAACCCACATGAACTCAGCAAAAACTTCACAGATCTTCATTGTAAAGGGTTTAAACACTGTTGCCCATGCTTGTTCAATGAACCATAAACAATTAATGAACATGCACCTGTGGAACAGTCGTTAAGACACTAACAGCTTACAGACGGTAGGCAATTAAGGTCACAGTTATGAAAACTTAGGACACTAGAGAGGCCTTTCTACTGACTCTGAAAAACACCAAAAAGATTTCCAGGGTCCCTGCTCATCTGCGTGAACATGCCTTAGGCATGCTGCAAGGAGGAATGAGGACTGCAGATGTGGCCAGGGCAATAAATTGCAATGTCCATACTGTGAGACGCCTAAGACAGCTCTACAGGGATACAGGACGGACAGCTGATCGTCCTCGCCGTGGCAGACCACGTGTAACAACACCTGCACAGGATTGAGATCCGAACATCACACCTGCGGGACAGGTACAGGATGGCAACAACAACTGCCCGATACACCAGGAAAGCACAATCTACCAGCTGCTTAATGCAGCTGGTAGCCACACCAGATACTGACTGATACTTTTGATTTTGACCCAACCTTTGTTCAGGGACACATTATTCAATTTCTGTTAGTCACATGTCTGTGGAACTTGTTCAGTTTATGTCTCAGTTGTTGAATCTTGTTATGTTCATACAAATATTTACACATGTTAAGTTTGCTGAAAATAAACGCAGTTGACAGTGAGAGGGCGTTTCTCTTTTTTCGGAGTTTATAATGTAATAATAAGTAGACAAGTACCTTTTGGAGCCAATGCCATTACTTTGAGAGAGACAAAATCCAGTAGCCTTCACATCAGGACAGTGGTCCACTTGTAGAGAGCCTATCTGTAATATGAAAACAAAAATAAGTGTGTGCGTGCATATGTGTGTGTGTGTGTGTGCCCTTGGGACTCACATTTCCTATCCTCCTGACGGTGATGCTGTGAAAGCGTCCATCAGCCACCTGCCTTTCCGTCTGCAGACGGACAGCTCCAGAGCCCAGGTCGTATGAGAGACAGACCCTCCCCTTCACAACCTCCAGTGCCAGGTACTCTACACTGCCCGGGCCTGATACCATGGTCAAGGACCATAAAGGAACATTTATTTTTGTTGGTGTTATCTTCAATAATTTTACAACAATACAACGTTATTGTCCATTAATTACACCAAACAACAAAAATGTGTTTTCTGCTCCATTCTCAATCCCCCCCAGACAGCACACATCACACACAGTTTTTAAATGCCGTGTTTCACTGTGTAGTTTTTACATTTCGTTTTTATTCATAGAAAATAAGTCAAATCAATCCATCTACCTGCAGGGTTATACAGCAGCAGGCTGTTCTGCTGCAATGTGGCCAGCTCCAGGGAGATGAAGTTACTCCTGGGATCTAGAGGAGGAAACTCCATATAGGACAACTCCTCAAAGCCATAGCTGTCCTCTTCGCAGTGGATGCCACTCACACCTGAGGGAGAAGACAAAGGCAAATGTAGAACTAACAAGAATGCTGAAAATAATTGTGAAAGGAGGATCAGGACAGACATTTTGTAGGGATTCAAAGAAATCCTTTCAGCATTCTGATTACACATTTTAAGGACTGAGCACCCATTCAGTAGCCTCGCAAGCTGCCTGATCTCACGAGTTTACATTAATTGTTTTGTCACGCTCTGACCTAAGAGAGCTGTTTTTTCTCTGTTTAGGTAGGTCGGGGTGGGCATTCTATGTTTGTATTTCTATTTTTTGGCCGGGTATGGTTTCCAATCAGAGGCAGCTGTCTATCGTTGTCTCTGATTGGAAGCCATACTTAGGCAGCCTTTTTCCCCCTTGGTTTTCGTGGGTAGTTGTTTTCTGTTTCGTTGGATTTACCTGACAGAACTGTTGGCTGTCATTTTGTTTATTTTGGTGTTCGTTTTCATTAAAATATAACGATGAGCACTCAACAAGCTGCGCCTTGTTCTCCTCTATATGATGCCCGTTACATGTTCGCTACACAGTGTAGCGAACCATTCACACAACAATTAAGTCAAGTGTATGTATGTTGGTGTGACAAGCTTTTACAGCTAGTTTAATGCCAGGTCAATATAATGACCACAAATACAATCATATGAGTGACTTAACCAATGTGCCGCCCAGCCTGGACAAGAAGTGTGTATGTTAACAGATTCTATAATTTCTCACCAAAAGGGCAATGACATGTGTATCCTGTCAGACCATTGGTGCAGTTGCCTTGGAAACAAGGTGCTGATGCGCAGTGGTTAATGGAATGCTCACAAAACTCTCCTGAAAAGAACAAAAGGTTAAACAGTTAACACTCCAAATCCTCTCTCTATCTCTGTTTTGAGACACATGTAAAAATAATTCTATACAGTATTTGGAATAATTGCTACAGTACTGTTTGTGTGTAAAGCCATTGTAGAATGCAGGTGTTCATCTGACATCTTAGTGTTGTGATAACAATTAGTCTATTAGTAAGTTGACCTGCGTTGATCTGAGAATTGGAACCTCCAATTCTCAACCCTCAGTTTTAACATGAATTTGTAGTGACTGGGTTACATGTATTATAGAGTCAATGTTGAGATTCAGGTTCAATATTACTTACCCTCATATCCAGGACTACAGTCACAGTGAACCCCATCCTCCGTGTTCAGGCACGTTCCTCCATGTTGACAGTGGACCTCCAGGCATACATCCACGTCAGCTGAGCAGTACAGGCCAGAGAAGCCCCTCTTACAGTGGCAACGGAACCCTCCTGGGTTGTTAACACACACACTCTGTTTCTCGCAGGGTCTCTCGTCACATTCATCCACGTCTAATTCGCACAGGGTGCCGGCGAAGCCCGCTGAACACAAACAATTAAAGATCTCATTCTGCGGCGACACAAAGATGACCGACTGGCTCTCCAGGACGAACACCTCTGGGCCGATGTGAACATTTTTGTTGCAGGTGGCTCCGTTCAGACAGGGGTTGACGAGGCAGGGGTCGCTGGTGATGTAGGACAGAGTGATGTTGCTCTGAGCCTCCAGGAGTTTCTGGTGGGCAGCAGAGATACTGCTGGCGACCTCTCCATTCAGGTACTGACCGTTGTAACTCTTCACCGCAGCCAGAAGCAGGACTTTATCACCTGTAGGCTTAATCCCAAACATGTGAGTCTTGGAGGCCAGCAGGTTGAACAGGCTGTCCAGGGCTTTGACAAACTTCAAATAATTGAGAGACAAGAAGTCTTCGACCGAGGTGGACGCCACAAAGAACAGTATACAGCTGTCCATGGAAGAGTTGGTGAAGCCTTTGTAGTTCACGTAGATACTGTTGTTAACGGGAGGGTGGAGGTGGTCGGTGGCCTCAATTGTGATGTTGTACGTAGCTTCTCCCTGGTATGGAGAGGACCAGAGATCACAGGTGCCGTCAGGGATTGTGAACATGTTAAGAGGTCCGTTTCTGATGCTGCAGTTAAACGTGTCCACCACATCCTGGTCCTCGGGTCTGACGTCGCCGATGAAGCCGCCGGGGAAGGCACTGCCATAGTACTTCACCTCGATGTAGACGTTCCTCAGGACCGATGGGTTATCGTTCTCATCCTCGACTCTGACGTTAAACATCGTGGTGGAGGACAGCGGAGGAGTCCCTGCGTCACTGATCACCACCGACAGATGAAACACAGAGTTGACCTCCCGGTCCAAAGGTCTGGAGGTGGAAAGGACTCCATCAGAAGTTAGGGTGAAGCTCCTCCCTGAGGCAGGCTGGACGATCCAGTAGGAGAATGGCCCCTGGTTGGGAGGTAGATCAGAATCAGAGGTGTTGAGCCTGGCCACTATGGTACCAGCAGGCTGGTTCTCCTTCACCTGCCCATGTGTGTTGACCAATGTGGGGGTGTTGTCATTAACATCAGTAATGGTCACCACAATTTGAGCAGTCCCAGTGGCTGGCGGAGAACCCTGGTCTGTGGCTGTCACAGTCAGGTTGTATAGGGGCCACAGTTCTCTGTCTAGGGGGGCATTGACAGACACAAGTCCACTGACAGGGTCTACAAAGAAGGATGAGTTGACGTTTCCATCCGGGATGCTGTAGGAGAAGCGGCTCCACTCTGGGACAGAGTCCTGGTCCAGGGCAACCACTCTGATAACAGAATTCCCCACAAGGCTGTCCTCCCTGATCTCCGCACTGTAGAGCCCTGAGGAGAACTCTGGTGGGTCGTTAGTGTCCACTATATTGATGTAGACCAAGGCTTCGTCCACATCTAGCCCTGTGATGACGCCTCGGTTCTTAGCTAGGATTCTCAGGGTGGCATGGCTGTAGCCCTGCTTCCTCAGATCAGCAGTGATGTAGATCTCTCCGCTCTGTTCATCTACGTTGAAGCCTGTCCATCGGCTTTGTCCAATGAGCAGGTAGAAGACCAGTCCGTCCAGGCCTTCGTCAGAGTCAGTGGCGGTTACCTTGCCAACTCTAGTTCCAATAGATACATTCTCGGAGACGGACAGGTTGAGCTTGTGTTGCAGGAACGCTGGGCTGAACTCGTTGACTCCTGAGACTTGGATATGAACGTGTGCAACACTGAATGAATGGCGGTTTTCTGCATCTGAGGCCTTAACAGTTATTTCGAAGGACCGCTTGAGCTCAAAGTCAAAGATATCCAAAGTGGTGACAGTGCCGTTCCTGGAGTCGATGGCAAACTGGCCAGAGTGTCCACTGGCCATCAGTGAGTAGGTGATATATGCATTGGTACTTGAGTCTGCATCGGTAGCTCCGACCTGGAGGACCGGTGTCCCAACCACAGAGTTCTCCAGCACTGAGGCTGTGTACTGTGACAATGTGAAGACCGGAGGGTTGTCATTCACGTCACTGACATTCACGGTCATGATTACCGTCCCAGTCTTAGAGATCCAGCCTCCGTCTTTGGCGGTGATCTGAATACGATAAACTCCTTGTTTCTCATAGTCCAGCCTTTCGACTAGAGTAATCAGTCCTGACCTCTGTCCTAAAGAGAACGGTGAATATTTGTTTCCTGACGTTATAGAATATGAGAGCACACCATTGACTCCATCGTCTCCGTCTTCGGCCTGGACTTTCCCAATGACTGACCCCACTAGCAGATCCTCAGGGACGGAGAAGGTAACATACGTCTCTGAAAACTGCGGGGAAAACTGATTCTCTCCTGTAACCTCAAATTGAACAACAGCCTGTGATGAGAGAGGAGGGAACCCCTGGTCCTTTGCTGTAACTATGAGCATCAACAGTGAGTTAAGGCTTTGCCTCAATGTCCTATTAAGCATCAGTCTCCCATCGTCCATGTTTATTACAAAAAAATCTGATGCATTACCTCCGGCAAGACTGTATTCTATAGTAGTGTTGCTTTTGCTGTGATTGGAGTCCCGGTCCACGGCTGTTAGCCACACCACCTCGGTTCCCATGGCGATGTTATAGGGGATGGACAGGAGAGGTGGAAAAGGCAGGAAGCTGGGAGGGAAGTGGTTATACTGAACAACGGTTACAATGACCATGGAGTTACTGTATGAACGAACATTGCCACAGTCGGAGGCTACAACCGTAATACTAAGGCTCAGAGAGGCAGACTGATGTAGTAAAGATATGGGTTGCTTGGTGAGAATATCCCCAGTAGACGCATTGACCCAGAACTGCTCACTGGGAGGGTCGATCAGATACACAATCTGACTGTTTTGTCCCAGGTCAGCATCCATAGCGAGAACTTGCATAACAAATACTTCCTGGGCCCTGGTCTCAGTGACAGTAGCGGTGTAGACCTGTTTAGTAAAGACAGGTTTGTTGTCATTAACATCGGTTACGTCTATTGTCACGTCTGTACTAATGCTCCAAGCTGAGTCGTTGGCATTGACTTTCACCACATAATGGTCCTGGGTCTCCCTGTCCAGAGACAGCAACACTGTTATACACCCACTAGTCTTATCAATACTGAAGGGAAGAACGCCATCCCTCTGGTCAATTATGGAATAAGTAATCACAGCATTGGCACCGATATCGTCATCTGTTGAGATTATCTGTAAAATGGTGTGTCCGATAGGAGAATCCTCAGTTATCTCAGTGAAGAAGATCTGTGTAAACCGAGGTGCGTGGTCATTTGTGTCCAAAACCACCACTAGCATGACTGCAATGTCTTTATAGAAACTGTTGTTTTTGTCTGCAGCTACGATGGTTAAATTGTACTCAGGTATTTCCTCGCGGTCTAAACTCGTTGTTGTGCTCAGCATGCCATTTTCTGAGTCAATGGTAAAAACATGGTCAATGTTCTGCTCTAAAATGCTGTACTGCACCTTTCCATAACTCCCAGAGTCCGCATCGATGGCGAGCACGTCACACACCCACGTCGCTGGAGAGTTCTCCGGTACCTCACACCTATATTCACTCTGAGTGAACTGTGGTGCGTTATCGTTCACATCAGTGACATTCACGTGAATCTCTGCATAAGAAGAGAACGGTGGGGAGCCTGCATCTCTGGCCTCCACCAGCAGTAGAAACTCTTTGTTGGTCTCATAGTCCAGAGGGTGGTGGATGGTCAACTGGCCAGTGGCCTGGTGGAGGCGGAACAGGTGGTCAGAGTCTCCAGACACCAGGTAGAAGGAGACTGGACCTGCTCTGGAAGTCCCGGCTGAGACCAGAGCTACCAAGGTTCCCTCTGGGTCCTCTTCAGAGAGAGATGGTCTGAGAACATCTACACCAACTGTGGGGAACTCTGAAGCATTCTGGAATCTGGTAAGGAGGGAAAAAAGAAGAGGAAAATGCAGAGATGAGTTGGTGATGTGCCGGCTGGCAGGTCATCAACACAGTTAAAGAGCTACAGCCCTTCCCCACAACTCCCAAAGCAGACAAATAAAGATTAGAACTTTGAACCTGATGGTAACAGTTGTTGTGTCAAATTTAGGATTGTCTCCCCCGTCTTCCACGTGCACGTTGATAGTGATGTCGTTTGTCCCTGTGAGGGCACCAGTGGTGAAAATGGTTCCCCTGTGTGGGCTGATGAAGAACTGGCCAGTGTTCTGCCCGTATAAGAAGAAGTTAAGCTGTGCATTGATCCCTGAGTCACCATCCAGTGCTCTCACCGCACACACAACAGACCCTGCAGTGCAGAACACGGGCACAAACAGCATTGAAACAAATCCTAAACACATTGTACCCTTATCATAATCGCATTAATAAAGGGCATTTGTAATAATAGGAATTACATCGTTTTTCTTGTTAATCTATGATATCTAAAATGGCTGCTGTTACTAAACCCCCTCACCCGGAGCAGATCCAGCCGGCATGTTAGCCACATAGGGGCTGTGGAGGAACTGAGGCCAATGGTCGTTGACATCTGCAACCAGGACAGACACCTGTACCGAGCTGGACAGCTGCTGTGTGGGGTGTGTGTCCCTGGCCACTACAGTCAGTCTGTAGATTGCCACCGCCTCCCTGTCCAGCATGCCAGTGGTCAACAGCTCCCCAGACGTGTCCTCAATAGAGAAGGGTCCATCAGCACTCTCTATGGAATACCTGGAATACAGTTAACCATCAAATTACAGCACTGAATCAAAATAATATTACAGCAAAAGATCTGACCATATATTCTTTCCCATCTCCAGTGATGAGGATCCACAGGACTTCATATCTTGTTCCAGTCAAGGGAACTGTACCTTACTTGTCCATTGACACCTTCATCCGCATCATAGGCAGTGACCATGGCAAACACTGTGCCTGCAGGGCTATCCTCATAGACAATGGTGGTGTAGACCTCCTCACTAAACACTGGCCGGTTGTCATTCACATCGTCCACTACAACATGGACTGTCACAGTCCCTGTCAGAGGCGGCAAACCTGAAGAGACCAAACAAAAGAACAATATCAACAGCAACAAAAAGATACTAACAGCCTGCAGGTATTATGCTTTATTACTTGCTATAAGCATGTATGAGTTTTTATTTTGTGACGTCTCGACAAACATAAAATAACATCTTATTCCATATTCATTACTGCTCAGAGAGAGCTTGGCTAAATCCTACATCACACACAAATCTCTGCAGTCGGGATTCACAATGTGAAATACAGTATACAATTTAGATACAACTCTCAACTCTCATTGTATACATTATACTTGTAAAGCAGAAAAAACTGAGTTCTGATATTTCTTAAAGGAACAACATGTTTTTGTCATACGGAAGCAGAGATCCTGATCACCTGAGTCGACAGCCATGATGTCTAACTTGTAGAGAGATGTCACCTCCCTGTCCAGGCTCTGTAGCATGTGAAAGGTGCCGTTTGGCGACAGAGAGAAGAGACCCTCCCAGTCTCTATCTATGAAGTACCTCAGCTGGCTGTTCACCCCTAGATCATCATCCCTAGCTGATACCTGGTCACAATTGGGGGGGTTAAGATATTACTGAAAGACAACAGGTATAATGTATTACTAATGTATTACTTGTATTGTATTCAACTCATGATACTACTGTATGTTATGTCATACTGTATGTCATGTGGCAATTGTTTAACAGACTCAAAATGGCTAATAATAACGCAATCATCATTATGAGATTACACTAAATGACAAAAATTACAATGCATTATGACTGCATCAAAATTAAGTTGGTAAATTGGTAATTGTTCATATGAAGCTGGAGGGTACTTCAGTCAGATTACTCCAGGTCCTAACCAGGTCATTATTATAAAGGGTCACTTGTTCCCAATGACTTACCTAACTAAATAAGGGTTTAATAATAAAGCAATAACCCTACCACAGCAGTTACCTGGTGGGTGAGCTGAGACGGGTCTCCGCCGTTCTCCAACACATGGAGCGTCAGTGTGTCTGGAGAGAACAGCGGGCTGCAGTCATTGACATCAAGGACAGTGATGTTGACCATAGCAGTGGCTGACCTGGGCATGCTGCCCTGGTCCATGGCTGTGACGGCTAGCAGGTGAAAGGAGGCTCTCTCTCTGTCCAGCCTGTCTATCAGGGAGATGACACCTCGGACTGAGTCCACCAGGAACGGACTCCCCTGAGACAGCTGGTAGCGCACCTGTCCGTTTAGAGTTCAGAGTTCTTATTGGTCATGTTTACAAAAACAGACAGACATTTCAGAACATTAAAAACAAATACATGACCAGAAGTATGTGGACACCTGCTGGTCGAACATTTCATTCCAAAATCATAGGCATTAATATGGAGTTGGTCCCCCCCCTAAATAACAGCCTCCACTCTTCTGGGAAGGCTTTCCACTAGAAGTTGGAACATTGCTGCGGGGACCTTCTTCTGTTCAGCCACAAGAGCATTAGTGAGGTCAGGCAATGATGTTGGGCGATTAGGCCTGGCTTGCAGTTGGCGTTCCAATTCATACCAAAGGTGTTCGATGGGGTTGAGGTCAGGGCTCTGTGCAGGCCAGTCAAGTTATTCCACACCGATCTCGACAAAGCATTTCTGTATGGACCTCGCTTTGTGCATGGGGGTGCATCGGCATGCTGAAACTGGAAAAGGCCTTCCCAAACTGTTGCCACAAAGTTGGAAGCACAGAATCTCCCTTCACTGGAGCTAAGAGGCCTAGCCCGAACCATGAAAAACAGCCCCAGACCATTATTCCTCCTCCACCAAACTTTACCGTTGGCACTATGCATTCGGGCAGATAGTGTTCTACTGGCATCCGCCAAACCCTGATTCGTCTGTTGGACTGCAAGATGGTGAAGCGTGATTCATCACTCCAGAGAACGTGTTTCCACTGCTAGAGTCCAATAGTGGTGAGCTTTACACCACTACAGCTTGGCATTGCACACGGTGATCTTAGGCTTGTGTGCGGCTACTCGACCATGAAAACCCATTTCATGAAGCTCCTGACGAACAGTTCCTGTGCTGACGTTGCTTCCAGAGGCAGTTTGGAACTGAGGACAGACGATTTTTAGGCTCTACGCGCTTCAGCATTCGGCGGTCCCGTTCTGTGAGCTTGTGTGGCCTACCACTTTGCGGCTGAGTTGTTGTTGCCCCAAGACATTTCCACTTGCCAATAGCAGCACTTACAGTTGACCTGGGCAACTCTAGCAGGGCAAAAATGTTATGAATTGACTTGTTGGTAAGGTGGTATCATATGATGGTGTCACGTTAATAGTCACTGAGCGCTTCACTGAGGCCATTCGTTATTTAAAAAAATGTAATCTTACCCCCTTTTTTTCTCCCCAATTTCATGATTACAGTCTTGTCTCATCACTGCAACGTCCTCTGAAACATGACCTGCCAAGCCGCGCTTCTAAACACCCGCTTGCTTAATTTAGAAGCGCCAATGTTTCGAAGGAAACACTGTTCAACTGATGACCAAAGTCAGCCTGCAGGCCCCCCACAAGGAATAGCTCATGCGCGATGAGCCAAGTAAAGCACCTCCGGCCAAATCCCTATGGGACTCCTGGTCACGGTCGGTAATGAGACAGCCTGGGATCGAACCCCAGGCTGTAGTGATGCCGCAACACTGCAATGCAGTGCCTTAGACCGCTGCGCCACTCAGGAGGCCTCAGTGAGGCCACTCTACTGCAAATGTTTGTCTATGGAGATTGCAGGGCTGTGGCTGAAATAGCCAAATCCACAAATTTGAAGGGGTGTCCACATACTTTTGTATATATAGTGTACATTAAATGTAATCCCAATATCTCTTGTCTGACCCTGGGACAGCTCATTACTGCACCTGTCCATTAGACCCATTGTCTTTCTTGTGACCCTGGGACAGCTTATAGTACCACACCTGTCCATTAAAGCCAATGTCCCCATCCAGAGCACGGAGCTGCAACAAGCTGGTTCCTCTGGGGGTATCCTCTCTGACTGCCAGGCTGTAGTAGTTGTGTGTGAACTCTGGGTTGTGATCGTTGGCGTCCTCTACATGCACTGCTAGGTTCATAGAGGAGGCCAGCGGAGGAGAGCCTCTGTCTGTGGCTGTCACAGTGACAGTCAGCGTATCCAACTGAATTTACATGACATTTACATTTCAGTCATTTAGCAGACCATTAAGTTAAAGGGGAAGTTTACTATTTGACTATTTAATGTTAGATGGTTCCTCACCCTGAGATCAGTTTATGGCTTGGTTTACTTTAAACAGCCAGTTTAAATTTCAGGTAACTTTAACTAGCAAAACATCTGTGGGAGTGATAGGGGCATGGGGCACACAGGTGACAAGACCCATTGTAACGTCAAACCAAGTAATTGCATTGATTTTAGTAGGTTTCAGTGCCTGACTATCACTTCCATAGATTTTTAGCTAGTGATGGCTAAAGTTAGCTGAAGTTTGTAAAGGCTTTTTTAAAGAAAACCAAACCATGGATTACTGTTTCTCCTGACCCATAAACGATTTTCAGGGTGAGGAACCTTCAAAATGAAAATATACATTTAGTTAAGTTTATTAGCAGATATTCTAAAAGAAGTAAGGTACTGGGGTCTAGTCTAGTAGTAGTGTTGCCATTCCTGTACTATGCATGGCCACTTGTATGTCCACTATTTGTCTCAGATGCATCACATCCCCAATCCCAGTAAAAATATTCTAAATTTAAAGAAACCTACTTAAGTAGGTAACATTACCACATAATAATGATCAATGAAAGTAAAACCATGCCACTATCAGCAAAATCAGTGCTAGAAAGAGTAAAAAGTTTAAAAGTACAGTCAATTTACCTGCTCTCGGTCCAGAGGCTGCTGCAAGTACAGACGACCATTAGTACGGTTGATACTGAACACACTGCCTGACATGTCCTCCAGGCTGTAGACGACGTCCCCGTTGGATCCTGAGTCCACATCCACTGCCTGTATCACCATGACAACAGCCTGGAGAGCAGTGTCTTCTGGGATGGTGACACTACCGGCTGACGTGAAAGACGGCATGTTGTCGTTTATATCATCTACATTGATGACAACACGTGCTGTGGCAGTGAGGCGTCTAGAAATGGACAGAGCACGATCGGTGGCCTGGACTGTCAGACGGTAGTCTGAGCTGCTCTCTCTGTCTAACTCTATGTTTAGGCAGAGAGCACCGTCTGGATTGACCGAGAATGTAGTGTCGCCATCTTCGGCTGTCACTTCTATGTCCACCTCTCCGTTCATACCTGACAGACAACATCAAGGAGGATTATTCAATACTTAGGATAGGATATCTGAAAGATACATCATCTATAATATCATGTAGTCTACCAATAAAATGGATGGATAACTATCATAGTTTGAATACAAATGTGTAAAGTACAGTGCATTCGCAAAGTATTCAGACCCCCTCTTCAAACTTTTTTCCACATTTTGTTACGTTACAGACTTATTCTAAAATTGATTAAATATATGTCACGTCCTGACCAGCAGAGGTCGTTGTTGTGTAGTTTTGGTCAGGACGTGGCAGAGTATGTCTGTGTATGTGTGTTCTGGGTGTTGTATTTCTATGTGGGTCTGTGTGGCTCCCGATCAGGGACAGCTGGTGATCGTTGTTCCTGATTGGGAGTCATATAATTAGGAGTATGTTTGTCACTTGGGGTTGTGGGTGGTTGTGCTAACACTGCTAGACTTTGGGATGTACGTAGACTGTTGTTAGTCGTTTTTGTTTATTGTTGTTCCCGTGGATACTTTGCTCTTATATATTAAAAAGATGAGTATCTACATTTCACCTGCTGCAGTTTGATCTCTTCAACACGGCTGTAATTATGACAGAACCACCCACCACAACAAGACCAAGCAGCGGAAAAGGGAGCAGGACGCTGAATATATGGACTATTCGGAGGAAATAGACTTCGACGTGGACACTCGTGAGAAATGGACTTGGGAACAAATTCTGGCCGGAGAGGGCCCGTGGAGAAAGGCTGGTGAGGACTGGGAATGCTATCGGGGTACACGACTGGAGAGGAAGCCGGAGAGGCACCCCCAATAATTATTTTGGGGGGGGCACACGGGTAGTTTGGCTAGGCCTAGGAGAGCCATAAGCCAGCTACCCGTGAGTACATGGAGGAGCGTATGGAGTGGAGGGCGTTGTGTTTCGCTGAGGTGCGCACTCTCGCCCATACACATGCACAGTCCGGTGCGCGCCATTCCAGCCCCTCGCAGATGCCGTGCTAGAGTGGGCATCCAGCCTGGTGGGAGGATGCCTGCGCAGCGTGTCTGGTCGCCGGGAAAGCCTCCTAGGACCAGGCTACCCTACTCCCGCTCTACGCACGGCAACCATCAGGCCCCTGCACAGCCCAGTTCGCCCTGTACCAGCACCCCGCTCGTACAGGGCTGTTAGTTCCATCCAGCCAGGACGGGTTGTGCAGGCGGTGCGGTCACGGCCACCTGTGCGCCTCCATGGCCCAGTCTTTCCGGTTCCCGCCTCTCGTGCTATCCCGGAAGTGAGTTCCTCCAGTCTAGCACGACCAGTACCAGCAACCCGGACCAAGCTTCCCATGAGTCGGCCTAGTCCTTTTCAGCCCGTTTCCGCTCCTCGCACTAGCCCTAGGGTGCGTGTCTTCAGCCTGGTACCACCTCTACCAGCCCCACGCACCAGGCTTCCAGTGCGTCGGCCCAGCCTCAAGAGCCCGGCACCAGTGTGCAGTCCAGAGTATCCGGCACCAGTGTGCAGTCCAGAGTATCCGGCACCAGTGTGCAGTCCAGAGTATCCGGCACCAGTGTCTAGTCCGGAACCGGAGGGAGTCTGCCTGCGACCCGGAACTAAATGTGATTAACTGTGTACAAAATGAGTCTACTTACAGCATGGAATGGGTCTGCCTACGATCCGGAATGAGGGGAGTCTGCCTACGGCCCGGAACTGAGCAAGTCTGTCTGCAGTCTGGAGGGCAGTAGGCCTGAGCCGGAACCACCTCCAGTTTAGGTGGGTTGGGGAAGGGGGGTGTAGCACAGGTGCCGTCGTTGATGGCAGCCACCCTCCCTTCCCTCCCTTTAGTTTAGGGGGATTTTTGTTTGTTTTTGGGGATTATGTTGTTTTTTTGTGTAAGGTGCATCCGGGGTTTGCACCTTTTAGGGGGGGTAATGTCACGTCCTGACCAATTTAGGGATTATTTGCTATGGTAGTTTGGTCAGGACGTGGCAGAGGGTATTTTGTTTGTGTTTCGGGGTGGTGGTGTATGTAGTAGGGTGTTTGATTTATTATTTCCGGTTTTTGGTCTATGTTCTATGTTTTGTATTTCTAGGTTCTTTCTGGTTTGTTGTATTTCTATGTTTAGGTTGATGGGGGGGTTGGACTCAATTGGAGGCAGGTGCTTTCTCGTTGCCTCTGATTGAGAGTCCTATATATCGGTAATTGTTTGGTTTGGTGTGGTGGGAGATTGTTTCTTGTTTTGCCTGTGTGAGCCTGACAAGACTGTTTTGTTGTTCGTGCGTTCTTCGTTTTGTTATTTTGGTGTTCTCTTTATTTACAATAAATAACAAGATGAACATCCACATTCCTGCTGCGTTTTGGTCCTCTATTCCCGACGACAGCCGTTACAATATATATTTTTCTTCATCAATCTACACACAATAATCCATAATGACAAAGCAAAAACAGGTTTTTAGACATTTTTGCAAATGAATAAAAATAAAATATTTACATAAGTATTCAGAGCCTTCATTCAGTACTTTGTTGAAGCAACTTTGGCAGCGATTACAGCTTCAAGGCTTCTAGGGTATGACGCTACAAGCTTTACACACCTATATTTGGGGAGTTTCTCCCATTCTTCTCTGCAGATCTTCTCAAGCTCTGTCAGGTTGGATGAGGAGCGTCGCTGCACAACTATTTTCAGGTCTCTCCAGAGATGTTTGATCAGGTTCAAGTCTGGGCTCTGGCTGTGGACAATGAGATTTGTACCGAAGCCACTCCTGCGTTGTCTTTGCTGTGTGCCCAAGTTCATCGTTCACTCGATCCTGACTAGTCTCCCAGTCCCTGCTGCTGAAAAACATCCCCACAGCATGATGCTGCAACCACCATGCTTCACCGTAGGTATGGTGCCAGGTTTCCTCCAGACGTGACGATTGGCATTCAGGCCAAAGAGTTCAATCTTGGTTTCATCAGATGAGAGAATCTTGTTTCTCATGGTTGGAGAGTCCTTTAGGTGCCTTTTGGCAAACTCCAAGCGGGCTGTCAGTTTTAGGAAGAGTCTTGGTGGGTTCCAAACCTCTTCCATTTAGAATGATGGAGGCCACTGTGTTCTTGGGGACCTTCAATGCTACAGAAATGTAGCATCGAAGGGACCTTATATAGACAGGTGTGTGCCTTTCCAAAATATGTCCAATCAATTGAATTTTCCACAGGTGGATTCCAATCAAGGATGATCAATGGAAACAGGATGCACCTGAGCTCAAATGAGTCTCAGCAAAGTGTCTGAATACTTACGTAAATAAGGTATTTGTTTTTTATTTTTAATACATTCACAAACATTTCTAAAAACTTGTTTTTGCTTTGTCATTACTGTGTGTAGATTGAGGATTTATTTGTATTTAATCCATTTTAGAATAAGGCTGTAACGTAACAAAATGTGGAAAAAGTCAAGGGGTCTGAATACTTTCCAAATGCACTGTATGTAGTGTGTGATCTGCCTTTAGACTATGTTGTCTGGCATCTTTGTATTGCATATAGACACTGCAAACCACTTACTCTCACATAGAGGCTAAGAGGAAGTGAAGAAGAGTTCAAATAAAATGATCTTAGTTGTAACCTAAAGTGTCTTGTTAAAACAACACTTATATGGAAGGGATTACACATAGTAAAATATGTAAGCATACTAAAAGAAGCTGCATACAGACAACACAGTTCACAGAGAAAGCAGTGGAACTACTCCAGGTATTCAATCCACTGGACAAGTAATCCCACCAACATCTTGGATAGTGCATCATTCTGTTTCTCAATCATTTATCTCATTGGATCAATTGACGTTCACTGGATAAAACAGAACTCAACTGGACAAGACTGAAAGTGATTCCCTTGGACAAACTCCAGGACCAGTATCACCATTACCTTCTAACGGGTCAGTGTCTCTTCTTCACAATAAAAAAGAGGCTGGTCTTTGTTCAACTGGGACTATTCGTGGTTTGTTTGGATCTTTGGATCCTGGGGTTGGTTGAATAAAAATGCATCCTCTAGGATCAGTCCATCCGGTACTGGAAGCGCATTCCTCAAACTCAACTTCTCTATTGTTCCCTCAAAACTCTGTCTCGAGATTAAGAATGGATCTAAAATGAAATCAAATTTGATTTGTCACATGATGCGAATACAACAGGTATTGCTTACATACAAGCCCTTAATTAACCAACAATGCAGTTAAGATTTGTTGTTGTTGAAATATAACAAATAATTAAGGAGCAACAATAAAATAACAGTAGCGAGGCTATAAACAGGGGGTACCAGTACAGAGGCAATGTGTGGAGGCACCAGTTAGTTGAGGTAATTGAGGTAATATGTACATGTAGGTAGAGGTAAAGTGACTATGCATGGATAATAAACAGAGAGTGGCAGCAGTGTAAAAATGGGGGGGTGGGGACAATGCAAATAGCCCGGGTAGCCATTTGATTAACTGTTGAGGAGTCTTATGGCTTGGGGGTAGAAGCAGTTAAGAAGCTTTTTGACCTAGACTTGGAGCTCCGGTACCGCTTTCCATGCAAGAGCAAGGAGAACAGTCTATGACTAGGGTGGCTGGAGTCCTTGGAAATTTTTAGGGCCTTCCTCTGACATCGCCTGGTATAGATGTCCTGGATGGCAGGAAGCTTGGCCTCGGTGATGTACTGGGTCGTTTGCACTACCCTCTGTAGCGTATTGCGGTCGGAGGCCGAGCAGGTACCATACCAGGCAGTGATGCAACCAGTCAGGATGCTCTCGATGGTGCACCCGTAGAATGTTTAGAGGATCTGAAGACCCATGCCAAATCTTTTCAGTCTCCTGAGGGGGAATAGGCATTGTTGTTCCCTCTTCACGGCTGTCTTGGTGTGCTTGGACCATGTTCGTTTGTTGGTGATGTGGACACCAAGGAACTTGAAGCTCTCAACCTGCTCCACTACAGCCCCGTTGATGAGAATGGGGGCGTGCTCGGTCCTCCTTTTCCTGTAGTCCACAATCATCTCCTTTGTCTTGTTCACGTTGAGGGAGAGGTTGTTGTCCTGGCACCACACTGCCAGGTCTCTGACCTCCTCCCTACAGGCTGTCTCATCATTGTCAGTGATCAGGCTTACCACTGTTGTGTCGTCGGCAAATTTAATGATTGTGTTGGAGTCGTGCTTGGCCATGCAGTCATGGGTGAACAGGGAGTACAGGAGGGGACCGAGCACGCACCCCTTAGGTGCCCCTGAGTTGAGGATCAGAGTGGCAGATGTGTTGTTACCTACCCTTACCACCTGGGGGCTGCCCGTCAGGAAGCCCAGGATCCAGTTGCAGAGGTACAGTTGAAGTCAGAAGTTTACATACACCTTAAACAATTTTTTTCACAATTCCTGACATTTAATCCTAATAAAAAATCCCTGTTTTAGGTCAGTTAGGAGGACCACTTTATTTTAAGAATGTGAAATGTCAGTATAATAGTAGAGAGAATGATTTATTTCAGCTTTTATTTCTTTCATCACATTCCCAGTGGGTCAGAAGTTTACATACACTCAATTAGTATTTGGTAGCATTGCCTTTAAATTGTTTAACTTGGGTCAAACATTTTGGGTAGCCTTCCACAAGCTTCCCACAATAAGTTGGGTGAATTTTGGCCCAATCCCGCCTGACAGAGCTGGTGTAACTGAGTCAGGTTTGTAGGCCTCCTGGCTCGCACACGCTTTTTCAGTTCTGCCCACAAATGTTCTATAGGATTGAGGTCAGGGCTTTGTGATGGCCACTCCAATACCTTGACTTTGTTGTCCTTAAGCCATTTTGTCACAACTTTGGAAGTATGCTTGGGGTCATTGTCCATTTGGAAGACCCATTTGCGACCAAGCTTTAACTTCCTGACTGATGTCTTGAGATGTTGCTTCAATATATCCACATAATTTTCCTGCCTCATGATGCCATCTATTTTGTGAAGTGCATCAGTCCCTTCTGCAGCAAAGCACCCCCACAACATGATGCTGCCACCCCCATGCTTCACGGTTGGGATGGTAATCTCCGGCTTGCAAGCCTCCCCCTTTGTCCTCCAAACATAATGATGGTCATTATGGCCAAACAGTTCTATTTTTGTTTCATCAGACCAGAGGACATTTCTCCAAAAAGTATGATCTTTGTCCCCATGTGCAGTTGCAAACCGTAGTCTGTTTTTTTTATGGCGGTTTTGGAGCAGTGGCTTCTTCCTTGCTGAGCCGCCTTTCAGGTTATGTCGATATAGGACTAGTTTTACTGTGGATATAGATACTTTTGTACCTGTTTCCGCCAGCATCTTCACAAGGTCCTTTGCTGTTGTTCTGGGATTGATTTGCACTTTTCGCACCAAAGTACAATTATCTCTAGGAGACAGAACGCGTCTTCTTCCTGAGCGGTTTGACGGCTGCGTGGTCCCAGGGTGTTTCTACTTACGTACTATTGTTTGCACAGATGAACGTGGTACCTTCAGGCGTTTGGAAATTGCTCCAAAGGATGAACCAGACTTGTTGAGGTCTACAATTTTTTTGGCTGATTTCTTTTGATTTTCCCATGATGTCAAGCAAAGAGGCACAGAGTTTGAAGGTAGGCCTTGAAATACATCCACAGGTACACCTCCAATTGACTCAAATTATGTCAATTAGCCTAACAGAAGCTTCTAAAGCCATGACATCATTTTCTGGAATTTTCCAAGCTGTTTAAAGGCACAGTCAGCTTAGTGAATGTAAACTTCTGACCCACTGGAATTGTGATACAGTTAATTATAAGTGAAATAATCTGTCTGCAAACAATTGTTGGAAAAATTACTTGTGTCATGCACAAAGTAGATGTCCTAACCGACTTGCCAAAACTATAGTTTGTTAACAAGAAATTTGCAGAGTGGTTGAAAAACAAGTTTTAATGACTCCAACATAAGTGTATGTAAACTTCCCACTTCAACTGTAGGTGCTTAGTCCCAGGGTCCTCCCGAGTGGCGCAGCGGTCTAAGGCACTGCGTCTCAGTGCTAGAGGCGTCACTACAGACCCTGGTTCAATTCCATGCTGTATCACAACTGCCCGTAATTGGGAGTCCCATAGGGCGGCACACAATTGGCCCAGCGATATTAGGGTTTGGCCGGTGTAGGCAGTCATTGCAAATAAGAAATTGTTATTAACTGACTTGCCTTGTTAAATAAAAAAATTAAAAAAGTAGTGATGAGTTGAGGGCACTATGGTGTTGAATGCCGAGCTGTAGTCAATGAATAGCATTCTCACATAGGTGTTCATTTTGTCCAGGTGGGAAAGGGCAGTGTGGAGTGCAATAGAGATTGCATCATCTGTGGATCTGTTAGGGTGGTATGAAAATTGGAGTGGGTCTAGGGTTTCTGGGATAATGGTGTTGATGTGAGCCATGACCAGCCTTTCAAAGCACTTCATGGCTACAGATGTGAGTGCGTCAGGTCGGTAGTCATTTAGGCAGGTTACCTTAGGGTTCTTGGGCACAGGGACTATGGTGATATGCTTGAAACATTTTGGTTTTACAGACTCAGTCAGGGACAGGTTGAACATGTCAGTGAAGACACTTGCCAGTTGGTCTGCGCATGCTTGGAGTACACGTCCTGGTAATCCGTCTGACCCTGCGGCCTTGTGAATGTTCACCTGTCTAAAGGTCTTACTCACATTGGCTACGGAGAGCGTGATCACACAGTCGTCAGGAACAGCAATCAGGATCTGTGCTGCAGTCTGCCGCTCTCTCTCAATTGTACGCCCTATAGCAACTTGACCTAAAGGGCTGTCCCTGGCACCTTCAAGTGGCTGTCCAGTGTGAGGAAACACTCTCTGTCCTGCTATGTGTTACAATTCATCACTTCTATCGAACACCTTCAATGACCAGACTAATCTGGAGGAACTGTCCATTATGAACTACAGGCTTTCAGTCATGGCACTCGGCGCATTGGGAGGGATCCCTCTTTTAAAGAAACACAAAGTTGACAGCTGTACACAGGATTTGCTTTGTAGGATAGTAAATATGTCACAGTCACTGATGACCCTGGACTTTGAATCAGGGAGTATAGCCATTTTGAAACACCAAAACTGCTCTGACACAAATGGAACTGTTCTTGTCTTCGAGGTGTTTCTTTACTTCCCTAATTCATGTTTGGATAATGATGCATTTAAATGCTTTGATAACATATCACTTCTCTATTTGGCTGGTATTGATGAGCCACAGACACAGCTGCTACAATCTGGTATCAGCAGATTGGATAATTTCTTTCGACAAGAAAAGCATTTATTTTGAGTCGGTGAAATTATATTCGAACTATTGATCACACAACTTGATGTAAGTCACCATAAAACAAACTACTCAACGTCTGCATTGAGAAACTGTCAGGGGGTCAAGGTGCTCCGTCACTGGCAAGTTTCTCCTGGTGTTAATGCCAGAGTTAATCCTAGTTTGACTCATTTGTAGGATCTCACAGACATCACAGTTTCTGTTCATTCTGATGTTTACCCAGAGTTCCATTTGCTTTCTGACTTTCAAAAGAGTCATGTCACGTGGCTGAAGAGACTTCCTATGCCTGGCAATCAAATCACAAACATCTCCTCAGAGCAGTTCTATTGCTTGATTAATCTGAAACAGATGGCATTAGATGTGAATGATATCCCCACTATTGTAAACTTCCCATTTAAAGGCATAATTCGGGATTCTGATCCCTTAGGCTTCACGCCCAAACCGTGATTTTTCAGGACTGCTGGAGGCCATTCTTCCAGTCGGTCATCAGCCTCAGTCATAACAGTGTGTTTCCTGTGTGGGTCTGACTTCGTCACCAAGAAATTCTCCTCGCCGGAGTATTTTGACTTCCAGTCATGGTTCTCAGCAGAGTTTGTGGATATGACTGACCTGAACAGTCTTGTGTAGCAGAGGTAAGTAAATATTGATTGATCTGTTTGTTAAAACATGAATAACAGAACAATAATTACTTAGCTGGTATTTACTAGGAAAGTATTAGGTATCAATGGGTACTTATTTTCTGGTCCTTCGACAATTGGTAACTATCTGTTAACAAATAGTACAGATACATGATTCCTAGACTTTCATTGTATAATTACCATTTTACCAGAGCCCCTGACCAGCCTGAGGTACACTATACAGTGCATTCAGAAAGTGTTCAGACCCCTTTACTTTTTCCAACTTTTGTTACGTTAGTCTTATTCTCAAATGGATTAAATAAAATACATCTATATCAGTCTACACACAATAACCCATAATGACAAAGTGAAAACAGGTTTAATTTGTTTAGCTAATTTATAAAAAATACAAAACAGATATACCTTTACATAAGTATTCAGACCCTTTGCTATGAGACTTGAAATTGAGCTCAGGTGCATCCTGTTTCCATTGATCATCCTTGAGATGTTTCTACAACTTGATTGAAGTCCACCTGTGGTAAATTCAATTGATTGGACATAATTTGGATAGGCACACACCCGTCTATATAAGGTCCCACGGTTGACAGTGCATGTCAGAGCAAAAACCAAGCCATGAGGTCGAAGGAATTGTTCGTAAAGCTCTGAGACAGGATTGTGTTGAGGCACAGATCTGGTGAAGGGTACCAAAACATTTATGCAGCATTGAAGGTCCCCAAGAACACAGTGGCCTCCATCATTCTTAAATGGAAGAAGTTTGTAACTACCAAGAGTCTTCCTAGAACTGTCCGCCTGGCCAAACGGAGCAATCGACGGAGAAAGGCCTTAGCGAGGGAGGTGACCAAGCATCCAATGGTCACTCTGATAGTGCTCCAGAGTTCCTCTGTGGAGATGGGAGAACCTTCCAGAAGGACAACCATCTCTGCAGCACTCCACCAATCAGGCCTTTATGGTAGAGTGGCCAGACGGAAGCCACTCCTCAGTAAAAGGCACATGACAGCCCGCTTGGAGTTTGCCAAAAGGCACCTAAAGGACTCTCAGACCATGAGAAACAAGATTCTCTGGTCTAATGAAACCAAGATTGACCTCTTTGGCCTGAATACCAAGTGTCACGTCTGGAGGAAACCTGGCTGCATCATGCTGTGGGGATGTTTTTCAGCGGCAGGGATGGGAGACTAGTCAGGGTCGAGGGAAAGATGAACGGAGCAAAGTACAGAGAGATCCTTGATGAAAACCTGGTCCAGAGCGCTCAGGACCACATACTGGGGTGAAGGTTCACCTTGCAACAGGACAACAACCCCAAGCACACAGCCAAGACAATGCTGGAGTGGCTTCTGGACAACTCTCTGAATGTCCTTGAGTGTCCCAGCCAGAGCCCGGACTTGAACGCGATTGAACATCTCTGGAGAGACCTGAAAATAACTGTGCAGCGACACTCCCCATCCAACCTTGAGAGGAATGGGAGAAACTCTCCAAATACAGATGTACCAAGCTTGCAGCGTCATACCCAAGAAGACTCAAGGCTGTAATCAATGCCAAAGGTGCTTCAATAAAGTACTGAGTAAAGGGTCTGAATACATAAGTAAATGTGATATCAGTTTTGTATTTTTAATACATTGGCAAAAATTTCTAAAAAACTGTTTTTGCTTTGTCATTATGGGGCATTTTTTATTTAACCTTTTATTTAACCAGGTAGGCCAGTTGAGAACAAGTTCTCATTTACAACTGCGACCTGGTCAAGATAAAGCAAAGCAGTGTGACTAAAACAACAACACAGAGTTACACAAACAAACGTACAGCCAATAACACAATAGAAAAAAATGACAAATCTATGTACAGTGTGTGCAAATGAAAAAGAGTAGGGAGGTAGATAATAAATAGGCCATAGAGGCGAAATAATTACAATTTAGCATTAACACTGGAGTGATAGATGTGCAGATGATGATGTGCAAGTAGAGATACTGGGGTGCAAAAGAGCAAGAGGGTAAGTAATAATATGGGGATGAGGTAGTTGGGTGTGCTCTTTACAGATGGACTGTGTACAGGTACATTGATTGGTAAGCTGCTCGGACAGCTGATGCTTAAAGTTATAGAGGGAGATAAGACTCCAGCTTCAGTGATTTTTGCAATTTGTTCCAGTCATTGGCAGCAGAGAACTGTAAGGAAAGGCGGCCAAAGGAAGTGTTGTCTTTGGGGATGACCAGTGAAATATACCTGCTGGAGCACGTGCTACGGGTGGGTGTTGCGATGGTGACCAGTGAGCTGAGATGAGGAGGGGCTTTACCTAGCAAAGACTTATAGATGACCTGGAGCCAGTGGGTTTGGAGACGAATATGTAGTGAGGGCCAACCAACGAGAGCATACAGGTCACAGTGGTGGGTAGTATATGGGGCTTTGGTGACAAAACGGATGGGACTGTGATAGACTGCATCCAATTTGCTGAGTAGAGTGTTGGAGGCTATTTTGTAAATGACATCGCCGAAGTCAAGGATCGGTAGGATAGTCAGTTTTACGAGGGTATGTTTGGCAGCATGACTGAAGGAGGCTTTGTTGCGAAATAGGAAGCCGATTCTAAATGTAATTTTGGATTGGAGATGCTTAATGTGAGTCTGGAAGGAGAGTTTACAGTCTAACCAGACACCTAGGTATTTGTAGTTGTCCAGATACTCTAGGTTAGAACTGTCCAGAGTAGTGATGCTAGTTGGGCGGGAGGGTGCGGGCAGCAAATCGGTTGAAGAGCATGCATTTAGTTTTACTAGCATTTAAAAGCAGTCGGAGGCTACGGAAGGAGTGGCGTTGAAGCTTGTTTGGAGGTTTGTTAGCACAGTGTCCAAAGAAGGGCCAGATGTATACAGAATGGTGTCGTCTGCGTAGAGGTGGATCAGAGAATCACCAGCAGCAAGAGCGACATCATTGATATATACAAAGAAGAGAGTCGGCCCGAGAATTGAACCCTGTGGCACCCACATAGAGACTGCCAGAGGTCCGGACAACAGGCACTCCGATATGACACACTGAACTCTATCTGAGAGCAGTTGGTGAACCAGGCGAGAAAGTCATTTGAAAAGCCAAGGCTATTGAGTCTGCCAATGATTGCGAATGTGGTGATTGACAGAGTCGAAAGCCTTGGCCAGGTCGATGAAGACGGCCGCACAGTACTGTCTTTTATCGATGGCGGTTATGATATCTTTTAGGACCTTGAGCGTGGCTGAGGTGCACCTATGACCAGCTCTGAAACCAGATTGCATAGTGGAGAATGTACGGTGGGATTCGAAATGGTAGGCGATCTGTTTGTTAACTTGGCTTTCGAAGATTTTAGAAAGGCAGGGCAGGAAGGATATAGGTCTATAACAGTTTGGGTCTAGAGTGTCTCCCCCTTCGAAAAGGGGGATGACCACGGCAGCTTTCCATTCTTTGGGGATCTCAGACGATACGAAAGAGAGGTTGAATAGGCTAGTAATAGGGGTTGCAACAATTTCGGCTGATAATTTTAGAAAGAGAGGGTCAAGATTGTTTAGCCCGGCTGATTTGTAGGGATCCAGATTTTGCAGCTCTTTCAGAACATCAGCTGTCTGGTGTTCTGAAAGAAGCGGGGGGGGGGGGGGGCTTGGACAAGTTGATGCAGGGGGTGCTGAAATATTGGCAGAGGTAGGGGTAGCCAGGTGGAAATCTTGGCCAGCCGTAGAAAAATGCTTATTGAAATGATCGATTATCGTAGATTTATCGGTGGTGACAGTGTTTCCTATCCTCAGCCCGGTCAATTCTCACTGATCCATCACGACTGGTCTGCCAACGTAACCGTCCGAGGGGGTTTCAACAGGCTCTTCCGTTGCGACGTCCCCCTGGGGCCCATCTGCTAGCCCTGGCCTGCTAGCTGTCTGAATCGCTGTGTCGCCAGCTCGCCTAGCTACTCACTGGACCCTATGATCACTAGCTAGTAGCTAGTTAGCTGGCTAGCTTCTGATGGGGATTCCGGTTCTAAAGTATAAAAAAAATAGCAGATCCATACCACATTGGGTGAGACAGGTTGCAGGAGAGTATGTTCAGTCCATAGATGGAAATTTAGATAAAAAATATCAAAAAATGTATACGAAATATATACGAAGAAAACTATATATACACGGGACGGGACAAGACAAACAAAACAGATGCGCGACTGCTACGCCATCTTGGACTAAATTGAGATCCATACCACGTTGCTGACAGGTGTATCAAATTGAGCACACAGCCATGCAATCGCTATAGACAAACATTGGCAGTAGAACAACCTTACTGAAGAGCTCAATGACTCAACTTGGCACCGTCATAGGATGCCACCTTTCCAACAAGTCAGTTCATAACATTTCTGCCCTGCTAAAGCTCCCCCGGTCAACTGTAAGCGCTGTTATTGTGAAGTGGAATTGTCTAGGAACAACAACGGCTCAGCTGCGAAGTGGTAGGCCACACAAGCTCACAGAACGTGACCGCTGAAGCATGTAGCGCGTAAAAATCGCCTGTCCTCGGTTGCAACACTGACTACCGAGTTCCAAACTGCTTCTGGAAGCAACATCAGCATAAGAACTGTTCATCAGGAGCTTCATGAAATGGGTTTCCATGGCTGAGCATCCACACACAAGCCTAAGATCACCATTCGCCATTGGATTCTGGAGCAGTGGAGACACGTTCTCTGGATTGATGGATCACACTTCACCATCTGGCAGTCCGATGAACAACTCTGGGAATGCTACCTGCCCGAATCCATAGTGCCAGCTTTAAAGTTTGGGGGAGGAGGAATAATGGTCTGGGGCTGTTTTTCATGGTTTGGGCAAGGCCCCTTAGTTCCAAGTGAAGGGAAATCTTAACGCTACAGCATACACTGACATTCTAGATGATTCTGTGCTTGACTGGCCTGCACAGAGCCCTAACCTCAACCCCATCGAACACCTTTGGTATGAATTGGAACACTGACTGCGAGCCAGGCTTAATCGCCCAACATCAATGCCCGACCACACTAATGCTCTTGTGGCTGAATGGAAGCAAGTCCCCGTAGCAATTTTCCAACATCTAGTGGAAAGCCTTCCAAGAAGAGTGGAGGCTATTATAGCAACAAAAGGGGGACCAACTCTATATTAATGCCCATGATTTTGTAGATGTTCGACAAGCAGGAGTCCGCATTCTTTGGTCATAAATTGAACCTTTATTTAACTAGGCAAGTCAGTTAAGAACAAATTCTTATTTACAATGACCGGCCAAAACACCGGATGACGCTGGGCCAATTGTGCGCCGCTCTATGGGACTCTCAATCACGGCTGGTTGTGATACAGCCTGGAATTGAACCAGGGTGTCTGTAGTGAAGCCTCTAACACTGAGATGCAGTGCCTTAGACCACTCGCACCACTCGGGATCCCAAAGCCTGGCTGGATAACTGGGTCAGGGGACAGACATGTCCAGGTCATTTTATGGAATGATGGGGAACCGGAGATTACATGTAAAAATTAAAGTGGCATCCTCAGGTACTTGGAGACTAACTTTTCCCTGGACGTGGGCTTTGTCCTGTTCCTCTGCTTATCTCTGGGCCTGCTCCTCTTCATGCTGTTGGTGCTGCTCCATCAGCTGGCAGGGGACTACCTGCTGGTCTTCCGCCACATCATCCATGGCTAGCTGGAGGAGGCTGTGCGGAGACTGTGAGGAGTGGCAACCCCAGGGGGTGCTACCGATACGATGGCTTTGCGTTGTACAGTGGGAGAAACAAGTGCTTGGTGATGGAGCAGCTGCTGCTGGGTCTCCATTCCTGCATCTCTGTCTGCGGCACCCACCAAACCCTGTGTGTGGGGAGTCGTCACTACCTGCACAGTAACTGGTGTTCCCTGGAGCTGCGACTGGCCACCCTCCGTCTGCTGGTGGAGCACAGGGACATTCTCATCCTGGTCTTCCTGGAGGACATCCCATTTTGCCAGCTGTCTGCCTACTACCGGCTGACCAGGCTGGTTAGGACCTACCTGGACTGGCCCCAGGACCCAGGCCTGCAGCCTGCCCTCTAGGACTGCCTGTGGACCAAACTGGCTCCTCCTGAACCAGACCCCAGACAGTGACAGAACACACCCATATACTGATGCACTACCTGCAGGCCTACTGTATCATAACAGCGGTATTTAGAATTTACAGACATGTTGCTTTTTACATTGTGTTCAGTATTACCTGTATTTCGTACCTTTTTTTAAAATCAACATTTTGTGTATACAGTATAATAATGGATTTGAAAACTTTGTGTTTTTGTTCTCTCTCACTCAAGAGATAGTTGTTTTATTAGTCATTTGAAATGAGCTCAACTACTGTTGAAATGATCATAGATCCGTGATCAAATGTCCACGTTAATAATAATTGTGATTGATTTAACGTATACAGTAGCGCCTGTTTTCAGCAGACAAGCCTTGATGTGGCTTTGATCATGTGATGGGGCTGACTAGTAAATAAATAAGTAGGACTGAAACTGGTAATGCCTTGTCCGTTTGATACCTAATAAACACAACCTTGGTCTATATAGCACCTGTCTGTGTCAGGTGGTATGTTAACCATGTTGTTCCACACTCACCGTCATCCGCATCAGAGACATTGAGAGAGAGGAAGCAGGTTCCAACAGGGCTGTCCTCTGGTACAGAGACGGAGTAAGAGTCCAGTCTGAACACTGGAAGGTTATCGTTGACATCCAGCACATTAAAATAGACCCTGACTCTGCTGGCCCCTAAGTCCCCATGCTTCACTACCACTGTCAGGATGTAGAGTCTCTGGGTTTCGTAGTCCAGGGAGCGTGACAGCAGAAAGTCACCAGAGAGATGGCTGAGCAGGAACAGGCCCTCCCCGTCGTCCTCCAACACAAAGAAGGTGTTTGTCGATCCTTTGCTGTGCTCTCCTGCTTCCACGTTCCCCACTATCGTTCCTGTCAATACATGGAATTAGACAGTACACTCAGGATGAAATTCTCTGATGGGTCTGATGGTTTGGTAACTTACTATTACCAATGGCTCAGTGGGGTTAAAGTATGGTGCTGGCAACACCAGTGTTGTGCGTTCATTCCCCACATGGGCCACGCACTCATAATTGGCAATGTTTCATCATCACCATTCTCTAACAGGAGGAAGGTGGAGCACACCAGGAGGTATTTAATCCTCTAACTGAAATAGGCAGGGGAGTTGGTGGAATCTCATTTAAAACCATGAGGTTTAAAACATTAAAAGAAATACTGAGCATCTACCAATAACGTTCTAAGCCGGTCAGTCAGTAGGAGTCAGCCTGAAGACTACGTAACTGAGGCATGTGACTCTGGATTAAAGAACAAACATGTATGAACAAGCTTAACTAATCAGCATTTAAATATCTGAGAGAAGGAAAGGAGTAAACACTGCTCTACCTGGTTGTGTGTCCTCTTTCACTTGAAAAGAATAGACAAGTTTGTAGAAGGACAGTGGTGTGAGGCGTCTTTGTGGAGAATGTGTAGCGCCTGGCTTGTTGTTGCCATGCCAATGAGATCTCTGATACCAGGAGGACAGAGGGTGCCGCTCCACCAAGGTCATATTGGACCACTTCTCCTGGTTGCTGGCAGCTTGGCTAGCATCGGCCATATTGGAAAATGGCACTCCATAGAAAAACATGTAGTTGACAACCTGTTAAAACAGACAAAGCACACCCCAATGAAGGCATTAGAGCGGAAACATTCGTGGCAATACAAAAAAGTTAATTGCAAACATTGTGTGACTTTCCTTTATAAAAAAATCATACAAAACATATAATTAAATGAATGTCCAAATATGTGTGGTTCAGTATTTTATATAGAAGCAATAGAATAACTACTCCAGTGTGGATACCACTATATAATTAATGTTGATATTGAGCAACATTTTGAAGGACAAAACATATATGGTAAACTGAAACCTACATCAACCGGAACAGAAGCCTCTTAGTCCCTCAGTCTGACACAAAGAGGAGAAAACAGCCTTTGTGGCATACCTTTTCTGAAGGCAGTAACATAATACTTTGAATTGGAGGCGCTGCACTTTAGCTGCTCCACTTCTTTTTTTATTTCTCTTTCACAGCACCAGAGACCAGTCTTGAATATGTTTCATTCTTCTCCTCCCCCGGGATCCTGCCTTTGACAGTCCCTATAATGCCAACCTGTTCTATTACTTCAGACAGAGTGAGAGGACTCTATAACCGTTTCTGTCTGCTGCTTTCTCAGTCTTTCAATTGGAAAACTTTTCTGTTTGAACAGGAGTTCATAGCCAGCTAACTTTAAAGGTCCAACGTAGCAGTTTTTATCTCAATATCAAATCATTTCTGGGTAACAATGAAGTACCTTACTGTAGTTGTTTTCAATTCAAATGGTAAAAAATAATGTGGAAATATATAAAGTACAGGAAATCGCATTTTTGACTGCACTGCCCCTTTAGGGCAGCTATCATTGAAAATGAATGACTCAAAATGGTACATGTTTTTTTTCCCTTATGAGAATTATGCATATATTGAAGAATAAAAAGACAAAACAATTGAAAAATTTTGGCACACTATTGGTCACTGACTGGAATTTGGAACCGACTCCAAAGCTACAGTGGACTACAACTAGGCAATACAAGACTAGACCTTTCCGGACCTCAGGTGAAGAATAGAGATAATATGAAAGCAGGTTGAATAAAACAGAAGATGTTATAGAATGCAAAATAACATGTAGGTCTATGGAGCTCTTGAAAGTCCTGAATGATTGTCGTAATTCGAGGAAACTTACCATTAGATAAAAAATAAACGTTTTCCATTTGATTAATGATCCAGCAGTGTCCATTTCCGTGATCAAAGACACAATCTTAACCATATGTGCGCAAAGTTACCTCTCCATTGGTGTTTTCACTCAAGTGATGATAGTGAGAAAACCGCATGCATTTAGATCACATAAATGTGTCCTGGGGGTACGGTCCGTGCTGGCGGCATTCATGTAGCCTAGTCAAATAGTTGGTCGCAGCACAGGCAAGGGGAAACTTGTTGGAGCCTATCGCGGGTGAAAAGAGCTAATAATGAGCCGAATGAGCTACAGTCACCTACAATTGAAAGTCTGCCTGAACATGCTGACCACACCGGTCGCGTGACGTGCGCGAGCGTTGCAAAATAAATTTACACATACATGTTAAGCTTCGAACACACCGACAGCTTCATTGCATTTTGGTACAACAGAATTACATTAATTTCCAATGAAACGCTGCGTTTCAAATCAAACCAAATCAAATTGTATTAGTCACATGCACCGAATACAACAGTGAAATGTTTACTTAGGAGCCCCTAACCAACAGTGCAGTTTCAAAAAATATATGGATAAGAGATAAAAGTAACAAGTAATTAAAGAGCAGCAGTAAAAAATAACAATATATACAGGGGGGTGCTGGTACAGAGTCATTGTGCGGGGCACCGGTTAGTTGAGGTAGTATGTACATGTAGGTAGAGTTATTAAAAAAAATACTACTATGCATATGTAACAGTGTAGGTTCCGTCCCTCTCTTCGCCCCAACCCGGGCTCGAACCAGGGACCCTTGCACACATCAACAACTGACACCCCACGAAGCAACGTTACCCATCGCGCCACAAAAGGCGCGGCCCTTGCAACGCAAGGGGAAACCCTACTTCAAGTCTCAGAGCGAGTGACGTCACCGATTGAAACGCTATTAGCGCGCACCACCGCTAACTAACTAGCCATTTCACATCGGTTACACATAGTTGACAACAGACAGTGGTGTGGAGAGGAGCAGGGGCAATGCAAATAGTCTGAGTAGCCATTTGACTTGATGTCCAGGAGTCTTATGGCTTGGGGGTAGAAGCTGTTAAGAAGCCTCTTGGACCTAGACTTGGCGCTCAGGTACCGCTTGTCGTGCGGTAGCAGAGAGAACAGTCTATGACTAGGGTGGCTGGAGTCTTTGACCATTTTTAGGGCCTTCCTCTGACACCGCCTGGTATAGAGGTCCTGGATGGCAGGAAGCTTGGCCCCAGTGATGTACTGGGCCGTTCACACTACCCTCTGTAATGCCTTGTGGTCGGAGGCTGAGCAGTTGCCATACCAGGCAGTGATGCAACCAGTCAGGATGCTCTCAATGGTGCAGTTGTAGAACCTTTTGATGATCTGAGGACCCATGCCAAACCTTTTCAGTCTCCTGAGGGGGAATAGGTTTTGTTGTGCCCTCTTGACGACTGTCTTGGTGTGCTTGGACCATGTTAGTTTGTTGGTGATGTGGATAACAAGGAACTTGAAGCTCTCAACCTGCTCCACTGCAGCCCCATCAATGAGAATGGGGCGTGCTCGGTCCTCTTTTTCCTGTAGTCCACAATCATCTCCTTTGTCTTGATCACGTTTTCGGGAGAGGTTGTTGTCCTGGCACCACACGGCCAGGTCTCAGACCTCCTCCCTATAGGCTGTGTCGTTGTTGTTGGTGGTCAGGCCTACCACTGTTTTGTCATCGGCAAATGTAATGATTGTGTTGGAGTCGTGCCTGGCCGTGCAGTCATGAGTGAACAGGGAGTACAGGAGCGGGCTGAACACGCACCCCTGAGGGGCCCCTGTGTTGAGGATCAGCGTGGCGGATGTGTTGTTACCTATCCTTACCACCTGGGGGCGGCCCGTCAGGAAGTTCAGAATCCAGTTGCAGAGGGAGGTGTTTAGTCCCTTAGCTTATTGAAGAGCTTTGAGGGCACTATGGTGTTGAACGCTGAGCTGTAGTCAATGAATAGCATTCTCACATAGGTATTCCTTTTGTCCAGGTGGGAAAGGGCAGTGTGGAGTGCAATAGAGATTGCATCATCTATGGATCTGTTGGGGCGGTATGCAAATTGGAGTGGGTCAAGGGTTTCTGGTATAATGGTGTTGATGTGAGCCATGACCAGCCTTTCAAAGCAGTTCATGGCTACAGATGTGAGTGCTACGGGTCGGTAGTCATTTAGGCAGGTTACCTTTGTGTTCTTGGGCACAGGGACTATGGTGATATGCTTGAAACATTTTGGTATTACAGACTCAGTCAGGGACAGGTTGAAAATGTCAGTGAAAACACTTGCCAGTTGGTCAGCGCATGCTCGGAGTACACGTCCTGGTAATCCGTCTGGCCCTGCGACCTTGTGAATGTTGACCTGTTTAAAGGTCTTACTCACATCAGCTACGGAGAACGTGATCACACAGTTGTCCGGAACAGCTGATGCTCTCATGCATGCTTCAGTGTTGCTTGCCTCGAAGCAGGTATAAAAGTAATTTAGCTCGTCTGGTAGACTCGTGTCACTGGGCAGCTCGTGGCTGTGCTTCCCTTTGAAGTCTGTAATAGTTTGCAAGCCCTGCCACATCTGATGAGCGTCGGAGCCGGTGTAGTACGATTCAATCTTAGTCCTGTATTGAAGCTTTGCCTGTTTGATGGTTCGTCGGAGGGCATAGCGGGATTTCTTAGAAGCGTCCGGATTAGAGTCCCGCTCCTTGAAAGCGGCAGCTCTAGCCTTTAGCTCAGTGCGGATGTTGCCTGTAATCCATGGCTTCTGGTTGGGGTATGTACGTACAGTCATTGTGGGGACAACATCATCTATGCACTTATTGATAAAGCCAGTGACTGATGTGGTGTACTCCTCAATGTGGTGTACTCCTGTGCTTCAACCTGAGGAAAAGAGCAGAGGGGGAAGAAATTAACCTCGCTGCTCAAATTTGTTTGGTTGGTTGCTAATTGGCTACCTGCCAACTTTACGTTTTTTACTTTTCCATTTTTAATGACCGTTTAATCAACAACAAAAAATCCCCCTCACTCAACTTTTTTTCATTCAACTTTTTCACTCCAGATGCTTTATCTGGACATGGTTATACAGAACCTCCACCAGCCGAAGCTAAGTAGTAACATTAACATTAACACTATGCCATCTAATTGCAGTCACTGTACTCATAATACACAGGAAAACTATTGCCTTATGGTGAGGGTAGCCGTGCTGCAAGCCCAGCTTCAGATGCAATCATTAGACAATGGTAATTTAAGTGTAGGAAAGGATGAAACAGTGTCTGTGCCACCAGTAAGTACAGATAGTAGTAAAAATCACCTCACACAGTCCCCGCAGCCGGACAATTTTCTCAAGGCTTCTGGAAGGAAATTCTGTTGGAAATACTCAACCAGTGTCACTCATTCAGCTGACAGAATCTTTCAACCAGTTCTCCCCATTAAGCAACAAGTCGGAGTCAGAGGCCGAGACTTCTCTGGTCTCTGGCCGTCGAAGCCTCCCACTATCACCTCTGACAAATTGAAAACCCTAGTCATTTGCGACTCCTTTACCCGCAGTGATAGACTTAAAAATAATCATCCAGTGATCATATACTGTTTACCAGGGGGCAGGGCTACCGACATAAAGGCTAATCTGAAGATGGTGCTGGCTAAGGCTAAAACTGGCGAGTGTAGGGTGTATTTTGTGTGATTTTGGGCGATTTTGTTATCCACGTCGGCACCAACAATGTTAGGATGAAACAGTCAGAGGTCACCAAGCACAACATAGCTTCAGCATGTAAATTAGCTAGAAAGATGTGTCGGCATTGAGTAATTGTCTCTGGCCCCCTCCCAGTTATGGGGAGTGATGAGCTCTACAGCAGTCTCACAACTCAATCGCTGGTTGAAAACAGTTTTATGTCCTTCCCAAAAGATATAATTTGTAGATAACTCTTTCTGGGACCCATCCACCAACAGGATCAAGTCTGGCCTACTGAGGAGTGACGGACTCCATCCTAGCTGGAGGGGTGCACTCATCTTATCTATCAACATAGACAGGGCTCTAACTCCTATAGCTCCACAATGATATAGGGTGCAGGCCAGGCAGCAGGCTGTCAGCCAGCCTGCCAGCTTAGTGGTTTCTGCCACTAGCATAGTTTGTGTAGTCAGCTCAGCTATCCCCATTGAGACCGTGTCTGTGCCTCGATCTAGATTGGGCAAAACTAAACATGGCGGTGTTAGCTTTAGCAATCTCACTGGAATAAAGACCTCCATTCCTATCATTATTGAAAGTGATTGTGATATCTCACATCTCAAAGTAGGGCTACTTAAAGTTAGATCCCTCACTTCCAAGGCAGTTATAGTCAATGAACTAATCACTGATCATAATCTTGATGTGATTGGCCTGACTGAAACATGGCTTAAACCTGATGAATTTTCTGTGTTAAATGAGGTGCCTCCTCCTGCTTACACTAGTGACCATATCCCCTGCGCATATCGCAAAGGCATAGGTGTTGCTAACATTTATGATAACAAATTTCAATTTACCAAAAAAAAAGACTGAGTTTTTGTCTTCTGAGCTTCTAGTCATGAAATCTATGCAGCCTACTCAATCACTTTTTATAGCTACTGTTTACAGGCCTCCTGGGCTGTATACAGCGTCACTCACTGAGTTCCCTGAATTCCAATCGAACCATGCAGTCATTGCAGGTAATATTCTAAGTTTTGGTGACTTTAATATTATCACGAACCGGCTCGAAGTCCGTAACAAAAAGGGAGACAACGTGGAGATAAGGAATAACAAAAGTATATTTATTAACTAAAATAACCTAAATACAATTAACAATGGTGTGTGTAGTCAGTAATCAGTAGTGTAAGTGAGTGGTTGCATGCATAGATGAGGGGTGTTGAAAGGTGCCAAAGCACCTTCCAGACTCCCTCCGCCTACCAAGGATGTCGAAGTACAAAAATCGGTTAACCACCTAACTGAGGATCTAAATGTAACCTTGCGTAATACCCTAGATGCAGTCGCACCCCTAAAAACAAAAAACATTTGTCACAAGAAACTAGCTCCCTGGTATACAGAAAATACCCGAGCTCTGAAGAAAGCTTCCAGAAAATACACGAGCTCTGAAGCAAGCTTCCAGAAAATTGGAACGGAAATGGCGCTCCACCAAACTGGAAGTCTTCTGACTAGCTTGGAAAGACATTACCGTGCAATATCGAAAAGCCCTCACTGCTGCTCGATCATCCTATTTTTCCAACCTAATTGAGGAGAATAAGAACAATCCTACATTTATTTTTGATACTGTCGCAAAGCTAACTAAAAAGCAGTATTCCCCAAGAGAGGATGGCTTTCACTTCAGCAGTGACGAATTCATGAACTTCTTCGACGAAAAGATCAAAACACTGCCAGGACCTAGGATCAATGGAGACATTCAAGTTTTTTAATCCTATATCCCTTGACGCTTTCATGAAAATATTCATGACCTCTAAACCTTCAAGCTGCATACTGGACCCTATTCCAACTAAACTACTGAAAGATCTGCTTCCTGTGCGTGGCCCTCCTATGTTGAACATAATAAACGGCTACCTATCCACTGGAAGTGTACCAAACTCACTAAAAGTGGCAGTAATAAAGCCTCTCTCTAAAAAGCTATCGGCCTATATCGAATCTCCCATTCCTCCCAAATGTTTTTGAAAAAGCTGTTGTGCAGCAACTCACTGCCTTCCTGAAGACAAATACTGTATCCGAAACGCTTCAGTCTGGTTTTAGACCCAATCATAGCACTGAGACTTCACTCGTGAAGGTGGCAAATGGCCTTTTAATGGCGTCAGACCCCAAGGCTCTGCATCTGTCCTTGTGCTCCTAGACCTTAGTGCTGCTTTTGACACCACTGATCACCACATTCTTTTTGAGAGATTGGAAACTCTAATAGGTGTACACGGACAAGTTCTGGCCTGGTTTAGATCTTATCTGTCTAAAATACATCAGTTTGTCTCTGTGGATGGTTTGTCCATTGTAAGTTTCATTGTTCCTCAAGGTTTTGTTTTAGGACCACTATTGTTTTCACTATATATTTTACCTCTTGGTGATGTAATTTGGAAACATAATATTAACTTTCACTGCTATGCGGACGATACACAGCTGTACATTTCGATGAAACATGGTGAAGCCCCAAAATTTCCCTCCCTGGAATCCTGTGTCTCAGGCATAAGGAGGTGGATGGCGGCAAATGTTTTACTTTTAAACTCGGAGCAGAGATGCTAGTTCTAGGTCCCAAGAAGCAAAGAGATCTTCTGTTGGATCTGACAATTAATCTTGATGGTTGTACAATCGTCTCAAATAAAAAACTGTGAAGGACCTCAGCATTACTCTGGACCCTGACCTCTCTTTTGACGAACATATCAAGAATATTTCAAGGACAGCTTTTTTCCGTCTTCATAATGTTTCAAAAAAGGATGCAGAAAAGCTAATCCATGCTTTTGTCACTTCTTGATTAGACTACTGCAATGCTCTACTTTCCGGCTACCCGGATAAAGCACTAAATAAACTTCAGTTAGTGCTAAACACGGCTGCTAGAATCTTGACTAGAACCAAAACATTTGATCATATTACTCCAGTGCTAGCCTCTCTACACTGGCTTCCTGTTAGGGCTGATTTCAAGGTTTTACTGCTAACCTACAAAGCATTACATGGGCTTGCTCCTACCCATCTCTCCGATTTGGTCCTGCCATACATACCTACATGTACGCTACGGTCACAAGATGCAGGCCTCCTTATTATCCCTACAATTGCTAAGCAAGGCAGGGCTTTCTCTTATAGAGCTACATTTTTATGTAATGGTCTGCCTATCCATGTGAGAGATACAGACTCAAACTCATCTTTTAGGTCTATTGAAGACTCATCTCTTCAATAGGCCCTATGCTTGAGTGTAGTCTTGCCCAGGGGAGCGAAGATCTTCATGGGCTATACTCAGCCTTGTCTCAGGGTAGTAAGTTGGTGGTTTGCGGATATCCCTCTAGTGGTGTGGAGGCTGTGCTTTGGCCCTGTCCGGGGGTTGCCGGATGGGGCCACAGTGTCTCCCGACCCATCTTGTCTCAGCCTCCAGTATATATGCTGCAATAGTTTATGTGTCGGGGGGCTAGGGTCAGTCTGTTATATCTGGTTTAATTCTCCTGTCTTATCCGGTGTCATGTGTGAATTTATGTATGCTCCCTCTAATTTTCTTTCTCTCCCTCCCCTCGGATCTGAGCCCTAGGACCATGCCTCAGGACTACCTGGCCTGATGACTCCTTGCTGTCCCCAGTCCACCTGGTCGTGCTGCTGCTCCAGTTTCAACTGTTCTGTCTGCGGCTATGGAACCCTGACCTGTTCACCGGACGTGCTACCTTGTCCTGGATCTGCTGTTTTTGACTCTCTCTCCATACCGCACGTGCTGTCTCGAACTCAGATTGCCCGGCAACGAAAAGCCAACTGGCATTTACTCCTGAGGTGCTGACCTGTTGCACCCTCTACAACCACTGTGATTATTATTATTTGACCCTGTCGGTCATCAATGAACGTTTGAACATCTTGGCCATGTACTGTTATAATCTCCAGCCGGCACAGCCAGAAGAGGCCAACTGGCTAATGTAATAGCGGCTGTCAATGCAATGGCTGGTCTGGAGTTCGTCTGATGTGTACCATTATATTTCACATGATAGGCAAACCACTGTCATGCCTATTCACACAAAAAAGATATGTACACAGATAAAAGAGACAATTATCTTCAAGTAGGTCGTTTTGGTTTTATTTACCTCGTCCTCTCTTGCTCATGTCGGTAGCTACTTCCTGATATTTGATTGATGGAATATTCATACTCGTAAATGGACTTTTAATAATTCAGAAAATAAATTATGCTTGCAAATCTTATAGAATGTATTCAAATGTTTAGTTACAAGTTTGGGACCGTTGTTAAATCTTTCACACATCATGATACAAGCTTTTGAAATTCAATTACACATTTGCGAATCGTACTTGCAACCCACAAATCTCAATCTACATTGTTAATTCATGACGGTATCTTATGGCGCTAGTACACTCTTTAAAAAAAAAGGTTCTGGAAAGAACCAAGAAGGCTTCTATGTTTGCTTCGTATACACTAAGTTTACATAACATTAGGAACACCTGCTTTTTCCATGACATAGACTGACCAGGTGAATCTAAAGTGAAAGCTATGATCCCTTATTGATGTCACTTGTTAAATCCACTTCAATCAGCGTAGATGCTTGGGAGGAGACAGGTTAAAGTTGGACATTTTGTAGAATAATAGTGAAGACATCAAAACTATGAAATTGTCACGCCCTGACCTGAGAGAGCCTTTTTATGTTTCTATTTAGGTTTGGTCAGGGTGTGATTTGGGTGGGCATTCTATGTCCGTGTTTCTATGTTTGGGATTTCTTTGTTTCGGCCGGGTATGGCTCTCAATCAGGAACAGCTGTATATCGTTGTTGCTGATTGGGAGTCATATTTAGGCAGCCTGTTTTTCCTTTGGGTTTTGTGGGTAGATGTTTTCTGTATAGCTACTTCGCCTTATGGAACTGTGTAGTCGTTGTTTTGTTTATTTTGTAAGTGTTCACTTTTCTTAAACATTAAAAAGATGAGCATTCATATTCCCGCTGCGTTTTGGTCCTGTGTTCACGACGACCGTTACACTACATGAGGTAAAACCAAACCAATAAATGAATCATTCTGGCCCAGCGGCCAGGGCCATGAAGATTGTAAGCTTACCATTTAGAAGAGTTGCCATTGAGTCAATTGCATCCAAACTTCCTCACAAAGGAAGCTCATCCACTGCAAGAAACTCCACAATCGCTGACACATGCAGATGACTTCTTCCTAGCTGCTCTGTATTCACAAGAGTGGACATTTCTTTCACTTGGCGTTTGTTTTGTCTGCCATTAAATCATGCATTTCAAATGCTCTTTACAGGAGGTATGCTTCCCCAGTCCTTTAGTGTTGCCATTGTCATGGTTTCAACTTGAATAGCCAGTTTTAGGGAAAGCTCTGTCCGAATTAGCATTTAAGCCACTCACTGTGATTGAACCAGGCGCTACAAAAAGCCAGCTTTCTCCCACTGAACATGCGGCTTGGGTAAGTGTCAAGACAAATAGGTGCTTGATGTGATGGAACCCTGCTGGTGCTAGGCCCTGTCTCTTTTAGATCTTGTTGGTCAGCAGGCGGCGTGGGGGATGGGTGGGTATTACTGCTAGGCTCCTCAACCTTGGTGGTCAGGCTAGTAGAATGCTCCTTGAGCTCGGCATCACTCTCAGCATGGTGATCCTCAGTTTTTGTTTCCTTGGCGGATTTCGGATGTCCATGCTGATCAAAGCTTAGCCATTAACTAGCTATAATTATCCAGCATTACCAAAACTTAACGAAGCTAGGTGCTAGCTAGCCTAGTAGCTGTAGCTAGCTGTCTACAAAAGTGACCAACTTTTTTCCCTCTCTGTGAGAAAAAAATGGTCAATTTGCCCCTGCCCTGGGATCCAATGAGCTTCCGAAACCAGGTAATGAAAGCGATATCTTATGACATTGCATGGCAAGGTTCCCAATTAGAACGCATTTTTGGATTTTAACTACTAAATATTGCATTATTACACCCTCCCTCCCACTCCTCAGATCATGAGTGGACACCCAGCATATAGCCTTGGTCCTGGTCTGCACTACAGCACTACTGCACCCCTGAGACACCCACAGGCAGCGGGGTCACGGCCACTGCCACAGCGTCCCTGGAGAAATTAGGGTTAAGTGCCTTGCTCAAGGTGACAGTCATTAGGCTTAATTTAGGCCTGAATCACTCATGATAGTAGCTTATCCATAGTGATTCAGTGAGTTAGCACTGTGGTCCAGTGGAACACACCCACTGTCCTCAGCCCGTGAGCGTCCCGCATAACCCAGACGTCACTTTCATTAGATGAAAGAGATGCATTTAATTTACTAATGCTTGTTTCATGTTTTATACTTAGATGTAATGTTTTTTCACTCATGATATGTTACTTCTTCATGAAGAAATAAATGCGTTGTTACTTTTTCATAAAATAAATATATTATTCCTACTTGAAATGATTTTCATGTATTAGGTTGCTTTTTCAATGAGGGAAAGAGGCTATTGAATGCAAAGAACAGGGCAGCCAAAACCCCAGAATCACTGTCTTGTCTAGTTGTTTTTCTCCCTCACCTGGACCCATGCCATATCCTTTGTGATCCTGGAAAACAATGGTCTATTTAAATATCTTCCTGTACTATTATGCCAGCGAAGGGTGATCCTGCCTTCCAGTGTCAGATGGAGAATTCATTCAGCTGCATGGCATTTACTCAGACAGATGGTGAATGGGAAGAATGGGTGAGAAAAAAAATACCCAACAGTCTTTGAAGGCTATAGCTTCCAAGGGGGCCAGAGGGAGAAAACATTTGCACTGAGCTGATATTAAGAGTCTGTTTATCCCATCCTGACATCATTTAAATCTCTTTAGATATCCACATAATGAGTAAACTAATGCAACACAACAAGCAGATATCATACAAGCTGATACGAAGCACATTTGAAGAGTTTCATTGCAAAATACTAAATATACATTTTCAGAAATATTGGTAAATTATCATTTTTTTTGTTTAAAGAACTTATGAAAGAGATTTTCCCCATCTAATCATGACATGGAGTTGTTTAATGACAGACATGTATTTGTTTGAAACCAATCACTAGATGGTTTCATTTCAGAAAGACAAACGATCACATTTTGATGCAAAATGAGATATATCTGCCTCACTCTCAGAAAAAATAGTAGGACTGCGAGGTTTTACACAGTCAAATGTGACAAATAATATACAGTATATAAAATATATATACAGTATATATATATATATATATATACAGTATAAAAAAACATTTATCAATACAATAATGTGAGATCTGGACTCTGGTCAAAAGTAGTGCACTATATAGGGATTAGGGTGCCCTTTGGGACGAGGCCTAACTAACCAAAGACTATAGCTAGATTTATGATGTGTAGAATTTATATGTTAGATTTACAGGACACGAACATTCCATTCTAGCTAAATAATGGATATATAGGGTTTTGCAACAAAACCAATTGTAATACACATCTAAAATCTATTAATAAAGAATCTGAGGACAGTCATATTTTACACACATAAAGGTAACCATAAGCATTAATTTCCGATGAAAAATCACAAATGTGACAAATGTGTGAGTATAGTATTAAAAAAAAGTATTTTCTTTATGTGTGTGTATGTGTGAAAAGACATGAAAGGTGTTTATTTTTCTGACATCCACACACCAAATATATAAAACTGACAGAGACACATTTATTCCTGTCTTTGAAAGACCAACCAGCCTTGAACAATTACAGTGCCTTCAGAAAGTATTCACACCCCTTGACTTTTTCCACATTTTGTTGCGTTACTGGATTTCATTGTAATGTTTTTGTCAACGATTAACACAAGCTACTCTGTAATGTCAAAGCGGTAGAATAATTGTAACATTATTAAAAAACAATATATCATGATTAGATATGTATTAAAACTCCCCCGAGTCAATAATAATAACAATAAATACATGTTACAATCCCCTTTGGCAGCGATAACAGTTGAGTCTTTCTGGGTAAGTCTCTAAGAGCTTTGCATACCTGGACTGTGCAATATTTGCCCATTATTCATTAAAAAATTCATCAAGCTCTTTCAAGTTAGTTGTTGATCATTGATAGACAGCCATTTTCAAGTCTTGCCATGGATTTTCAAGACGATTTTAAGACAAAACTGTAACTGGACCACTCAGGAACATTCAATGACGTCTTGGTAAGCAACTCTAGTAGATTTGGCCTTGTGTTTTAGGTAACTGTCCTGCTGAAAGGTGAATTTATCTCCCACTGTCTGTTGAAAAGCAGACTGAACCAAGTTTTCCTCTAGGATTTTGCCTGTGCTTAGCTCTATTCCATTTCTTTCATATCCTAAAAAACTCCTTAGTCCTTGCCAATGACAAGCATGAAAATATGAAAAGTGGTACTCAGTGATGTGTTGGATTTGCCCTAAACATAAAAAGTTAATTTCTTTGTGACATTTTTAGCAGAATTACTTTAGTGCCTTATTGCAAACAGGATGCATGTATTGGAATATTTTTATTCTGTACAGGCTTACTTCTTTTCACTCTGTCATTTATGTTAGTGTTGTGGAGTAACTACAATGTTGTTGATCTATCCTCAGAGACAATGTTATTTTTTATTAATTTCAGCTCATAGTGGAGCAATGGGCCTCAACAGTGCATCTCCAGCAAACGCTGTGGTTTCCAGGTGGTTCCTGCCATGTTCATCTCCTTCTCATTTGTCCTTCTCCATAATCTTCTTTGGGCGGCAAACCTACCTTTCCATGGCACCACCTGCTGGATTTACATCGTACTAATATACACTTGTATTCTACTGCCATTACTGTGCAACTCGATCACAAGAATATAACCTGCTAGATGGTTAATACTATATATTTATTAGAGCATTTAAAAAAAATAATAATAATTTCCGATGATAACCTTGATTTGAAACGGTCATATGAAATCTACACTACCTTCAGAGAGTATTCACACCCCTTGACTTTTTCACATTTTGTTGTCTTACAGGCTGAATTTTTAAACTGATTTAATTTAGATTTTGTGTCAGTGGCCTATACACAATACCCCACAATGTTAGGGTGGAATTATGTTTTTCGAAATGTTTACAAATGAATAATAAATTAAAATTGGAAATGTCTTGAGTCAATAAGTATTCAACCCCTTTGTTATGGTAAGCCTAAACAAGTTCAGGAGTAGAAATGCTCTTCTCAAGCCACATAATAAGTTGCATGGACTCACTCTGTGTGCATTAATAGCATTTAACATAATTTTTGAATGACTACCTCATCCCTGTATCCCAGAACATACAATTATCTGTAAGGTCCCTCAGTCATGCAGTGAATTTCAAACACCGATTCAACCACAAAGACCAGGGAGGTTTTCCAATGCCTCGCAAAGGCTTCTTTATGTACAGGCTTCTTTCTTTTCACGCTGTCATTTAGAGTAACTACACTGTGGTTGATCCATCCTCAGTTTCCTCCTATCACATCCATTCAACTCTAAAACGGTTTTATTGGTAAATGGGTCAACAACAACAAAAAGCAGACATTGAATATGCCTTTGAGCATAGTGAAGTTATTGATTACACATTGTATGGTGTATCAATACACCCAGTCACTACAAAGATACAGACGGCCTTCCTAACTCAGTTGCCGGAGAGGAAGGAAATTCAACATGAGGCCAATGGTGACTTTAAAACAGTTACAGAGTTTAATGGCTGTGATAGGAGAAAACTGAGGATGGATCAACAACATTGTAGTTACTCCACAATACTAACCTAAATGACAGAGTGAAAGAAGGAAGTCTGTACAGAATAAAAATATTCCAATACATGCATCCTGTTTGCAGGAAGGCACTAAAGTAATACTGCAAAAAATGTATATTTTGTCCTGAATACAAAGCGTTATGTTTGGGGCAAATCCAACAAATGACAAAAAGACAAAAACTGCAATACACTAATATTGCAGTTAGCCATGACAGCCTTTATAATAGAGCGCTTGTGACCGCACACATCTAAATATTGCACTTGGGGAAAAAACATCTTAAGTAGAAATAGAATGAAACAAACAGGCATTCTATTTTTGCTCCATTATAGTGGAAACTTTAGTAAGACATCGATCAAGTGCACAAGGCTACATGTGTACAAAAATAACATTCACTGAGTAAAAAATGTAATATTCCCCATCACACACACACACACACACACACACACACACACACACACACACACACACACACACACACACACGTGTTTCTGTGAAGTTCAACACAACAAAAACAATATCTCTGGGCTACACTGCACATTATTGCATTGTACACTTTCTGCCTGTGGACATCTTTTCTACAGTTAGCCAGCAAAAGTGAGGAAGAGGGAAAGTGTGTGGTGTTCCTTTCACCTCTAGTGGCATCCAGGTAAAGAGCCCAGCTCCAGCTACACTTGATCCCTGAATCCACTTGTATAACAAGCAAAGCCTGATTTTCACCTAATTCTGTCATTCTGAAAATTAACCGCATACTGTAGAGGGAAAACATTAGTTAACAGATAGTGGTTAGTTCGTTAGCTAGTTAAGTATCTCGCTAGCTGGATCTAATTCTCTGTTATCTAGCCAGAGACATGTTGAGCAACATTAGCCAAGTTATCTGATTAAATAATTGAGCTTATAGTGTGAAAATTTGCTTGCTAATAAAGTCAGACAGCTAACGTTACAACATCAGATGAGCTAACATTAGTAACCTAACCAATTCGCTATAGTATTAACTGGTATACGACTCCTTGCCGTTCATTAAGTTATAACGCATTAGTTGCTTACTGGACCCTGGCAATCTGTGTGAAATGTTAACTAGTTAACAATGCTATTACTTGTACCACCACACTTTCTCCATCACCTCAAACTTTCCAAATGCCAGTAGTTTTTCAGTTACAGCTCATGAAGTCCGCTTCATCACCTTCTCACCCCGGTCTCCGTGGTCAGGCATCTCACCTAACGTTACCTCTTCGTTATCGTTCAGGGGACCCGCTGCTGTAAGATATCCCCTGACTGCAGCGTGCAGTTCCGGACCGGGCCAATGTGGTCGAAGTCAAACGCCTTTAATCCGAACCCTTCCTGTCTCTTTCAAGGTCACCCAAGTTGAGGTAAAGGTCGAAGGTATCAACATCAACGAAAGCTCATTTTAATCGAACCTAACCTACATGGATAAAAAATATAAACCATGGAAGTAAGTGAGACTGTCATTATGCATAATGTATTTTGTAATATTCATGTTATACCAGTGCAGTGGTTTATTTTTAAATGACAAACTACCGCACCGATGTTAACATAGCGTTAATTAGCACCCATTTGCACGTGAGCAAGCTAATTGCTCACAATGAGGGAATCTTATGTGGACAAATTTGCCTACTTGATCAGTAAGCCTACATGTACAGTTACGTAATCGATTTGATGGTTGATTTTCTGCGTTTCTTCAATGTATGCCTTGTTGTGTTTGGCTGGCTCTAAATGTGTATCGTTGATGCCATTCCCTTAGTTACACATAGCGAGTCGACACAGCCTACACATAATATATACAATAATGAAATCACCTGGTCCCAACATACATGGCAAGTCAAGAAAAGCAATTGTAACTTGTCCACACAGCAAACTGAGGTTAAATAAGAAAAACTTAAACACATTTACGAAGAAAGCATACACATTGCTTTGAAACAGTGTCCAAGGAAGGATTTTTGGCATCTGAGCGCATTGATGTGAGAAATGGTGTGTTTGCAGTCGAAAATACATTTTCTGGTCCAGCAAAACCCATACATGTTGTGAAAAATACTTGGGCTAATTCAGTTCCAACTGTGCTCAAAACTGTTACGTGCTGGAGTATAAAAAGCTGTTGCATTGTACTTTTTCTTTACTTTCAAATACACTGTGTTGACAGAAGCATTGCTCAGATCTTGTCCCCTGGACCTTGGAGGACTTTTGGTGTGGATGATGTTCAGGTTAGATATTCATTTAAATTATTCCACAGAACTGTACCATTTGATTGTCATTCCTTTTGTCACGGGTGTCGTAGCGATTGGACCAAAATGCAGCGGGTACGTGAATGCTCAATATCTTCTTTATTAAAAAAAAATGAACACTGAACAAAAAGAACGACGAAAACAGTCTTGTCAGGCACACAGCTAAACAAGAAACAACTACCCACAAAACCCATAGAAAAACACCTCTACTAAATAGGACCTTCAATTAGAGGCAACGAGGAACAGCTGCCTCCAATTGAAGGTCAAAACAATAAACTAGGCATAGAAATAGAAAACTAGAAAATAGAACATAGAAATACAAAACATAGAACCCTACCCCAAAACCCCGACAACACAAAACAAACACACCCCTGCCACGTCCTGACCAAACTACAATAACAAATAACCCCTTATACTGGTCAGGACGTGACAGTACCCCCCCCCCCCCCCCCAAAGGTGCAGACCCCGGAAGCACCTCACACAAAAAATAAACACAAAAAATAAACCCCAAAACAAAAAATAATCCTAACTAAAAGGAGGGAACGGAGGGTGGCCACCGTCACCGACGGTTCTTGTGCTACCCCCCCCCCCCACCAACCTCCTACTACGGAGGTGGCTCAGGCTCTGGCCTTACTCCCCAACCTAACCTGTCCACCCCCGCTAAATGCTTATTATATTTTACCCCTCCCGAAGTCTCTGGGCTATGGCGCATCGCTGAAGACCTCGGGCTGATGCGCGTCGCTGGAGACCTCGGGCTGATGCGCGTTGCTGGAGACCTCGGGTTGATGCGTGTCGCTGGCGACCTCGGGCTGATGGGCGACTCTGGGAGCTCTGGACTGGAGGGCGACTCTGGTAGCTCCGGACTGGAGGGCGACTCTGGTAGCTCCGGACTGGAGGGCGACTCTAGCTGCGCCGGTTCCGGACTGTAGGGCGACTCTGTCGGTTCCGGACTGTGGGCCGTCTCTGTCGGTTCCGGACTGTGGGCCGTCTCTGTCGGCTCCGGACTGTGGGCCGTCTCTGTCGGCTCCGGACTGTGGACCGTCTCTGTCGGCTCCGGACTGTGGGCCGTCTCTGTCGGCTCCGGACTGTGGGCCGTCTCTGTCGGCTCCGGACTGTGGGCCGTCTCTGTCGGCTCAGGACTGTGGGCCGTCTCTGTCGGCTCCGGACTGTGGGCCGTCTCTGTCGGCTCCGGACTGTGGGCCGCCTCTGCTGGCTCCGGACTGTGGGCCTTCTCTGCTGGTTCCGGACTGTGGGCCATCTCTGCAGGCTCTGAACTGTGTGCCATCTCTAGACGGGGCACTGTCGCCGGAAGCTCTGGACGGGGCACTGTTGCCGGACACTCTGGACGGGGCACTGTTGCCGGACACCCTGGACAGGGCACTGTTGCTGGACACTGTGGACGGGGCACTGTTGCCGGACACTCTGGACGGGGCACTGTTGCCGGACACTCTGGACGGGGCACTGTTGCCGGACACTCTGAACGGGGCACTGTTGCCGGACACTCTGGATGGGGCACTGTTGCTGGACACTCTAGACAGGGCACTGTCGTCGAAAGCACTGGACGGGGACTGCACACTGAAGGCCTGATGCGTGGGGCTGGCTTAGGAGGCGCCAGACTAGGGACACGCACCACAGGGCTAGTGCGAGCAGCAGGACGGGCTGGACTGGGCTGACGCACTGGAGGCCTGGTGCGTGGGGCTGGTACTGGAGGTACCAGACTGGAGACGCACCCACGGCTAGTGCGAGGAGCGGGAACAGGACGTACTAGACTGGGCTGACGCACTGGAGGCCTGGTGCGTGGTGCTGGCTTTGGAGGCGCCATACTAGAGACACGCACCTCAGGGCTAGTGCGAGGAGCAGGAACTGGATACACCGGGCCATGAGTAGGCACTGGAGGTCTGGAGCTCACCTCCTGCACAACCCGTCCTGGCTGGATGGTAATAGTAGCCCTGCACGAGCAGAGTGCTGGCACAGGGCGAACTGGGCTGTGCAGAGGCCTGATGGCTGCCGTGCGTAGAGCAGGCGTAGGGTAGCCTGGGCCTAGGAGGCGCACTGGTGGCCAGATGTGCTGCGCAGGCATCCTCCTTCCAGGCTGGATGCCCATTCTCGCACGGCCATTGCGAGGGGCTGGGATCGCTTGCACTGGACTGTGCGTGCGCATGGGCGAGATCGTGCGCACCTCCGCATACACCGGCACTCTCCACTCCACACGCTCCCCATAATAAGCACGGGGAGTTGGCTTAGGACTCACCCTTGGCCCAGCCAAACTACCCGTGTGCCCCCCAAAAAAATGTCTTGGGGGTGCCTCTCAGGCTTCCTTGCTAGCCGTGTCCCAGCATAGCGTTCTCTGTCCTCTCCTTGCCTTCCTCCATGGTCCTTCTTCCGCTAGTATCTGCTCCCAAGTCCAAAACTCCTTATAACTCTGCTGCTGCTCCTTCCTCCGCTGCTTGGTCCGTTGGTGGTGGGTAGTTCTGTCACGGGTGTCGTAGCGATTGGACCAAAATGCAGCGGGTACGTGAATGCTCATTATCTTCTTTATTAAAAACAAAATGAACACTGAACAAAAAGAACGACGAAAACAGTCTTGTCCGGCACACAGCTAAACAAGAAACAACTACCCACAAAACCCATAGAAAAACACCCCTACTAAATATGACCTTCAATTAGAGGCAACGAGGAACAGCTGCCTCCAATTGAAGGTCAAAACAATAAACTAGACATAGAAATAGAAAACTAGAAAATAGAACATAGAAATACAAAACATAGAACACTACCCAAAAACCCCGACAACACAAAACAAACACACCCCTGCCACGTCCTGACCAAACTACAATAACAAATAACCCCTTATACTGGTCAGGACGTGACACCTTTGGCCTACCAAAGCAAGGTTTCTCAAACAAGTGTGGGGTGTTTGTTTTGATGGTAAGATGCTGGCTATTCAGTATATTATATTAATCCTATTATCTGTTATAACACATGAAAAGTTATTATTTCTGTGCTTGCAGCATGCAAAGCACACTATTGTTATTGCTCATACTTTTTCTTGTTTATTATTCTTGACACTTTTTGGGACCTATTTCCTACAGTTTTTTTACACTACATTCACAATTCATACATCAATTCATACATTATTATTTACTATTATCATTATTGTTATCATAACTATCAAACTTAACAAACTACTTTCTTAACTTACAGTACGCTCTGTACATTGCAATGGAAGCACAGTGGGATTTCACTGAGTTATGTATAAATTATTAAATTCTCATCACTAGTGGATATAATGTTTTTTGGGATACACTTTTTCTTTTTCAAAGGAAAACATGCAGCAAATTAGGCGATGTGGTGACTAGTTCTCCTGCAGAACTTTCCCATTACATAAGTCTTGAACATTATCAAAACATTTAATTTGCATGCTTAAAATCTTGTTTCACTGTAGCCAGACTGACCTGAATATATTTTCATATTGAATGTATGTAATGTTACAATCTAAGCTTGATGCCCTCAATCTCACACAAATTATCAATGAACCTACCAGGTACCACCCCAAAGCCGTAAACACGGGCACCCTCATAGATATCATCCTAACCAACGTGCCCTCTAAATACACCTCTGCTGTTTTCAACCAAGATCTCAGCGATCACTGCCTCATTGCCTGCATCCGTAATTGGTCAGCGGTCAAACGACCTCCACTAATCACTGTCAAACGCTCCCAGAAACATTTCAGTGAGCAAGCCTTTCTAATAGACCTAGGATATTGACCTCATCCCGTCAGTAGAGGATGCCTGGTTATTTTTTTTAAATGCCTTCCTCACCATCTTAAATAAGCATTCCCCATTCAATACATTTAGAACCAGGAACAGATAGAGCCCTTGGTTCTCTCCAGACCTGACTGCCCTTAACCAACACAAAACATCCTGTGGCGTTCTGCATTAGAATCGAACATCCCCCGTGATATGCAACTTTTCAGGGAAGTTAGAAACCAATATACACAGGCAGTTAGAAAAGCCAAGACTAGCTTTTTCAAGCAGAAATTTGCTTCCTGCAACACAAACTCAAAAAAGTTCTGGGACACTGTAAAGTCCATGGGGAATAAGAACACCTCCTCCCAGCTGCCCACTGCACTGAGGATAGGAAACTCTGTCACCTCCGCTAAATCCACTATAACTGAGAATTTCAATAAGCATTTTTCTACGGCTGGCCATGCTGCTTTCCACCTGGCTACCCCTACCGCGGTCAACAGCACTGCACCCCCCACAGCTACTCGCCCAAGCCTTCCCCATTTCTCCTTCTCCCAAATCCAGTCAGCTGATGTTCTGAAAGAGCTGCAAAATCTGGACCCATACAAATCAGCCGGGCTAGACAATCTGGACCCTTTCTTTCTAAAATTATCTGCCAAAATTGTTGCAACCCCTATTACTAGCCTGTTCAACCTCTCTTTCATGTCGTCTGAGATTCCAAAAGATTGGAAAGCAGCTGCTGTCATCCCCCTCTTCAAAGGAGGGGACACTCTTGACCCAAACTGCTACAGACCTATATCTATCCTACCCTGCCTTTCTAAGGTCTTCGAAGGCCAAGTCAACAAACAGATTACCGACCATTTCGAATCACACCGCACCTTCTCCGCTATGCAATCTGGTTTCAGAGCTGGTCATGGGTGCACCTCAGCCACGCTCAAGGTCCTAAACGATATTGTAACCGCCATCGATAAGAAACAACACTGTGCTGCCGTATTCATTGACCTGGCCAAAGCTTTTGACTCTGTCAATCACCACATCCTCATCGGCAGACTCAATAGCCTTGGTTTCTCAAATGATTGCCTCGCCTGGCTCACGAACTACTTCTCTGATAGAGTTCAATGTGTCAAATCAGATGGCCTGTTGTCCGGGCCTCTGGCAGTCTCTATGGGGGTGCCACAGGGTTAAATTGTTGGGCCAACTCTTTTCTCTGTATACATCAATGATGTCGCTCTTGCTGCTGGTGAGTCTCTGATCCACCTCTACGCAGACGACACCATTCTGTATACTTCTGGCCCTTCTTTGAACACTGTGTTAACAACCCTCCAGACGAGCTTCAATGCCATTCAACTCTCCTTCCGTGGCCTCCAACTGCTCTTAAATACAAGTAAAACTAAATGTATGCTCTTCAACCGATCGCTGCCTGCACCTGCCCGCCCGTCCAGCATCACTACTCTGGACGGTTCTGACTTAGAATATGTGGACAACTACAAATACCTAGGTGTCTGGTTAGACTGTAAGCTCTCCTTCCAGACTCCAATCCAAAGTCAAATCTAAAATTCGCTTCCTATTTCGCAGCAAAGCATCCTTCACTCATGCTGCCAAACATACCCTCGTAAAACTGACCATCCTACCGATCCTCGACTTCGGCGATGTCATTTACAAAATAGCCTACTCAATAATAGCCTACTCAATAAACTGGATGCAGTCTATCACAGTGCAATCCGTTTTGTCACCAAAGCCCCATATACTACCCACCACTGCGACCTGTACGCTCTCGTTGGCTGGCTCTCGTTTCATACTCGTCGCCAAACCCACTGGCTCCAGGTCATCTACAAGACCATGCTAGGTAAAGTCCCCCCTTATCTCCGCTCACTGGTCAGCATAGCAGCCCCACCTGAGCACGCACTCCAGCAGGTATATCTCTCTGGTCACCCCCAAAGCCAATTCCTCCTTTGGCCGTCTCTCCTTCCAGTTCTCTGCTGCCAATGACTGGAACGAACTACAAAAATCTCTGAAACTGGAAACACTTATCTCCCTCACTAGCTTTAAGCACCAGCTGTCAGAGCAGCTCACAGATCACTGCGCCTGTACATAGCCCACCTATAATTTAGCCCATACAACTGCCTCTTCCCCTACTGTATTTATTTATTTATTTATTTATTTATTTTGCTCCTTTGCACCCCATTATTTATATTTCTACTTTGCACTTTCTTCCACTTCAAATCTACCATTCCAGTGTTTTACTTGCTATATTGTATTTACTTCGCCACCATGGCCTTTTTTGCCTTTACCTCCCTTATCTCACCTCATTTGCTCACATTGTATATAGATTTATTTTTCTACTTTATTATTGACTGTATGTTTGTTTTACTCCATGTGTAACTCTGTGTTGTTGTATGTGTCAAACTGCTTTGCTTTATCTTGGCCAGGTCGCAATTGTAAATGAGAACTTGTCCTCAACTTGCCTACCTGGTTAAATAAAGGTGAAATAAAATAAAATAAAAAAAATGTATGTCATTCACTCACTAAGGTCTGAAGAAGAGAGGTTGAATGATGGAAAAAGGAGTCGAAAACAAAACACAATACAGGTAGGAGGTGTCATATGATGAGTGGTATAGTCTTAACCCCCCCCATATGATGAGTGGTATAGTCTTAAGTGAACTGGGTATGTAGTCTACTGTGTAATGCTGAAGGCTTGATGCAAGGTGAACCGGGTATGTAGTCTACCGTGTGTAATGCTGAAGGCTTGATGCATGGTGAACTGGGTATGTAGTCTACTGTGTGTAATGCTGAAGGCTTGATGCATGGTGAACTGGGTATGTAGTCTACTGTGTGTAATGCTGATGGCTTGATGCATGGTGAACTGGGTATGTAGTCTACTGTTTAATGCTGAAGGCTTGATGCATGGTGAACTGGGTATGTAGTCTACTGTGTGTAATGCTGAAGGCTTGATGCATGGTGAACTGGGTATGTAGTCTACTGTGTGTAATGCTGAAGGCTTGATGCATGGTGAACTGAGTATGTAGTCTACTGTGTAATGCTGAAGGCTTGATGCATGGTGAACTGGGTATGTAGTCTACCGTGTGTAATGCTGAAGGCTTGATGCATGGTGACCTGGGTATGTAGTCTACTGTGTGTAATGCTGAAGGCTGGTGAACTGGGTATGTAGTCTACTGTGTAATGCTGAATGCTTGATGCATGGTGAACTGGGTATGTAGTCTACCGTGTGTAATGCTGAAGGCTTGATGCATGGTGAACTGGGTATGTAGTCTACTGTGTGTAATGCTGAAGGCTGGTGAACTGGGTATGTAGTCTACCGTGTGTAATGCTGAAGGCTTGATGCATGGTGAACTGGGTATGTAGTCTACCGTGTGTAATGCTGAAGGCTTGATGCATGGTGAACTGGGTATGTAGTCTACTGTGTAATGCTGAAGGCTTGATGCATGGTGAACTGGGTATGTAGTCTACTGTGTGTAATGCTGAAGGCTTGATGCATGGTGAACTGAGTATGTAGTCTACTGTGTAATGCTGAAGGCTTGATGCATGGTGAACTGGGTATGTAGTCTACTGTGTGTAATGCTGAAGGCTTGATGTATGGTGAACTGGGTATGTAGTCTACTGTGTAATGCTGAAGGCTTGATGCATGGTGACCTGGGTATGTAGTCTACTGTGTAATGCTGAAGGCTTGATGCATGGTGAACTGGGTATGTAGTCTACTGTGTGTAATGCTGAAGGCTTGATGCATGGTGAACTGGGTATGTAGTCTACTGTGTAATGCTGAAGGCTTGATGCATGGTGAACTGGGTATGTAGTCTACTGTGTGTAATGCTGAAGGCTTGATGCATGGTGAACTGGGTATGTAGTCTACTGTGTAATGCTGAAGGCTTGATGCATGGTGAACTGGGTATGTAGTCTACTGTGTAATGCTGAAGGCTTGATGCATGGTGAACTGGGTATGTAGTCTACTGTGTGTAATGCTGAAGGCTTGATGCATGGTGAACTGGGTATGTAGTCTACTGTGTAATGCTGAAGGCTTGATGCATGGTGAACTGGGTATGTAGTCTACCGTGTGTAATGCTGAAGGCTTGATGCATGGTGAACCGGGTATGTAGTCTACTGTGTAATGCTGAAGGCTTGATGCATGGTGAACTGGGTATGTAGTCTACTGTGTAATGCTGAAGGCTTGATGCATGGTGAACTGGGTATGTAGTCTACTGTGTAATGCTGAAGGCTTGATGCATGGTGAACTGGGTATGTAGTCTACTGTGTGTAATGCTGAAGGCTTGATGCATGGTGAACTGAGTATGTAGTCTACTGTGTGTAATGCTGAAGGCTTGATGCATGGTGAACTGGGTATGTAGTCTACCGTGTGTAATGCTGAAGGCTTGATGCATGGTGAACTGGGTATGTAGTCTACTGTTTAATGCTGAAGGCTTGATGCATGGTGAACTGGGTATGTAGTCTACTGTGTGTAATGCTGAAGGCTTGATGCATGGTGAACTGGGTATGTAGTCTACTGTGTAATGCTGAAGGCTTGATGCATGGTGAACTGGGTATGTAGTCTACTGTGTAATGCTGAAGGCTTGATGCATGGTGAACTGAGTATGTAGTCTACTGTGTAATGCTGAAGGCTTGATGCATGGTGAACTGGGTATGTAGTCTACTGTGTGTAATGCTGAAGGCTTGATGCATGGTGAACTGGGTATGTAGTCTACTGTGTAATGCTGAAGGCTTGATGCATGGTGAACTGGGTATGTAGTCTACTGTGTAATGCTGAAGGCTTGATGCATGGTGAACTGGGTATGTAGTGTACTGTGTAATGCTGAAGGCTTGATGCATGGTGAACTGAGTATGTAGTCTACTGTGTGTAATGCTGAAGGCTTGATGCATGGTGAACTGGGTATGTAGTCTACTGTGTGTAATGCTGAAGGCTTGATGCATGGTGACCTGGGTATGTAGTCTACTGTTTAATGCTGAAGGCTTGATGCATGGTGAACTGGGTATGTAGTCTACTGTGTAATGCTGAAGGCTTGATGCATGGTGAACTGAGTATGTAGTCTACCGTGTGTAATGCTGAAGGCTTGATGCATGGTGAACTGAGTATGTAGTCTACCGTGTGTAATGCTGAAGGCTTGATGCATGGTGAACTGAGTATGTAGTCTACTGTGTAATGCTGAAGGCTTGATGCATGGTGAACTGGGTATGTAGTCTACTGTGTGTAATGCTGAAGGCTTGATGCATGGTGAACTGGGTATGTAGTCTACTGTGTGTAATGCTGAAGGCTTGATGCTGTCACGTCCTGGCCAGTATATAAGGTTAATTGTTTGTAGTTTGGTCAGGGCATGACAGAGGGTATTTGTTTTATGTGGTTCAGGGTGGTGTGTTTGGTTTAAGGGTGTTTGTTTTAGTAATTCCGGGTGTTGGTTTGTTTAGGTATTTCTATGTGGAGTCTAGTATGTCTGTTTCTATGTCTGGTGAATTGGTGTTGGGACTCTCAGTTGAAGGCAGGTGTTTTCTATCTGCCTTTGATTGAGAGTCTCATAAATGAGGGTGTGTTTGTGTTTGTGTTTTGGTGGGTGATTGTTCTGTGTAAAGCACTATGCTTTGCCAGACTGTTTTTGTTGTTCGTTTGTTCTAGTGGTTTTGTTATTTTGTATTCAGTTGTTTTTGTAAGTGAATAAATCTAAATATGAGCATACACGTACCTGCTGCATTTTGAGACGACGATTTCGCACTATCGTCAGAGGAAGACGACAACCGTGACAGAATCACCCACCACCAAAGGACCAAGCAGCAGAGGAAGGAGCGGAGGATTTTCGAAGAGGACAAACGAGAGAGATGGACTTGGGAGGAGATCTTGGAGGGAGAAGGCTCCTACACTTGGGAGGAGATCCAAGCAGGGAAAGATCGCCTTCCTTGGAAACAGGTGGTACGCGAGAGAGAGGATAGGAGTAAGGCTGGTATGGACCGGGAACGTTTCCGAGGGACAAGACTGGCGTTGAAGCACGAGAGGCACCCCCAAGAAAATTTTGGGGGGGGGGCACACGGGTAGTTTGGCTAGGCGAAGGAAGAGCCGGAAGCCAGCTACCCGTGGTTATATGGAGGAGCGTATGAGGTGGGGAGCGCCATGTTTCGCTGAGAAGCGCAATATCTCACCCATACGCACGCACAGTCCGGTGCGAGTTATTCCAGCCCCTCGCAGGTGCCGTGCTAGAGCGGGCATCCAGCCTGGTAGGAGGATGCCTGCGCAGCGCATCTGGTCGCCGGTACGCCTCCGAGGACCAGGCTACCCAACTCCCGCTCTACGCACGGCTACCATCAAGCCCCTGCACAGCCCAGTCTGCCCTGTACGAGCACTCCGCTCGTGCAGGGCTACTAGTTCCATCGAGCCAAGGCGGGTTGTGCAGGAGGTAAGATCTAGACCGGCTGTGCGCCTCCATAGCCCTGGGTTTCCAGCTCCTGTCTCTCGTGCGGACCCGGAAGTGCGTCCACCCAGTCCGACTCGTCCTGTTCCCGCTCCCCGCACTAAACGGCAAGTGCGTAAACCCAGCCTCGCCAGTCAACAGGCGTCGGAGCTGCCCGCCAGTCAACAGTCGTCGGAGCTGCCCGCCAGTCAACAGTCGTCGGAGCTGCCCGCCAGTCAACAGTCGTCGGAGCTGCCCGCCAGTCAACAGTCGTCGGAGCTGCCCGCCAGTCAACAGTCGTCGGAGCTGCCCGCCAGTCAACAGTCGTCGGAGCTGCCCGTCAGTCAACAGTCGTCGGAGCTGCCCGTCAGTCAACAGTCGTCGGAGCTGCCCGTCAGTCAACAGTCGTCGGAGCTGCCCGTCAGTCAACAGTCGTCGGAGCTGCCCGTCAGTCAACAGTCGTCGGAGCTGCCCGTCAGTCAACAGTCGTCGGAGCTGCCCGTCAGTCAACAGTCGCCGGAGTGGTCAGACTGCGCTGAACTGCCGGAGTGGCCAGACTGCGCTGAACTGCCGGAGTGGCCAGACTGCGCTGAACTGCCGGAGTGGCCAGACTGCGCTGAACTGCCGGAGTGGCCAGACTGCGCTGAACTGCCGGAGTGGCCAGACTGCGCTGAACTGCCGGAGTGGCCAGACTGCCCTGAACTGCCGGAGTGGCCAGACTGCCCTGAACTGCCGGAGTGGCCAGACTGCCCTGAACTGCCGGAGTGGCCAGACTGCCCTGAACTGCCGGAGTGGCCAGACTGCCCTGAACTGCCGGAGTGGCCAGACTGCCCTGAACTGCCGGAGTGGCCAGACTGCCCTGAACTGCCGGAGTGGCCAGACTGCCCTGAACTGCCGGAGTGGCCAGTCTGCCCTGAACTGCCGGAGTGGCCAGTCTGCCCTGAACTGCCGGAGTGGCCAGTCTGCCCTGAACTGCCGGAGCTGACAGACTGCCCTGACCTGCCGGAGCTGACAGACTGCCCTGACCTGCCGGAGCTGACAGACTGCCCTGACCTGCCGGAGCTGACAGACTGCCCTGACCTGCCGGAGCTGACAGACTGCCCTGACCTGCCGGAGCTGACAGACTGCCCTGACCTGCCGGAGCTGACAGACTGCCCTGACCTGCCGGAGCTGACAGACTGCCCTGACCTGCCGGAGCTGACAGACTGCCCTGACCGCCCAGAGCTGATAGACTGCCCAGACTGCCCCGAACCGCCAGACTACCCAGACTGCCTGGAACGGCCAGAACCTGAGCCGCCTCCAAGATAGGTGGGTTGGGGAGGGGGGGGTGTAGCACAGTGCCGTCGTTGACGGCAGCCACCCTCCCTTCCCTCCCTTTAGTAAGGGGGAATTTTTCTTTTAGGTATTGTTTGGGGGTATTTTTTTGTTTGTTTTTAAGGTGCTTCTGGGGTAGCACCTTTAAGGGGGGGGTACTGTCACGTCCTGGCCAGTATATAAGGTTAATTGTTTGTAGTTTGGTCAGGGCGTGACAGAGGGTATTTGTTTTATGTGGTTCAGGGTGGTGTGTTTGGTTTAAGGGTGTTTGTTTTAGTAATTCCGGGTGTTGGTTTGTTTAGGTATTTCTATGTGGAGTCTAGTATGTCTGTTTCTATGTCTGGTGAATTGGTGTTGGGACTCTCAGTTGAAGGCAGGTGTTTTCTATCTGCCTTTGATTGAGAGTCTCATAAATGAGGGTGTGTTTGTGTTTGTGTTTTGGTGGGTGATTGTTCTGTGTAAAGCACTATGCTTTGCCAGACTGTTTTTGTTGTTCGTTTGTTCTAGTGGTTTTGTTATTTTGTATTCAGTTGTTTTTGTAAGTGAATAAATCTAAATATGAGCATACACGTACCTGCTGCATTTTGGTCCTCATTCACCAACGGCGACCGTGACAGATGCATGGTGAACTGGGTATGTAGTCTACCGTGTGTAATGCTGAAGGCTTGATGCATGGTGAACTGAGTATGTAGTCTACTGTGTGTAATGCTGAATGCTGGATGCATGGTGAACTGGGTATGTAGTCTACTGTGTAATGCTGAATGCTTGATGCATGGTGAACTGGGTATGTAGTCTACTGTGTAATGCTGAAGGCTTGATGCATGGTGAACTGGGTATGTAGTCTACTGTGTGTAATGCTGAATGCTGGATGCATGGTGAACTGGGTATGTAGTCTACTGTGTAATGCTGAATGCTTGATGCATGGTGAACTGGGTATGTAGTCTACTGTGTAATGCTGAAGGCTTGATGCATGGTGAACTGGGTATGTAGTCTACTGTGTAATGCTGAAGGCTTGATGCATGGTGAACTGGGTATGTAGTCTACTGTGTGTAATGCTGAATGCTTGATGCATGGCAAGATATAATAGTTGTGATGACTTGTTGAGTAGTTATAGATATCACTGAAACCCCCCTTTAGTAATAGTGGCTTTTGTTTGCATGGTGGTATTGTGAAAGCGGGGTGTAATTTGACTTGATCACCCAATGAGGCACTACTCTTAATATTTATTCTTCCTTTTTCTTCATGGAAGCAGATGTTCTTCTAAGGGACACCCTAGAGGCAGCAAGGTGGTGTGAACTCAACATTTAAAGGCACTGTTTCCCTCCCTAGTGTAATTGGGATGGATGGGGAAGACCTCATAACAACCCTTAAAGAACTATGGTTGTATGATGGAGGGGGAAGACCGCATTACAACCCTTAAAGAACTACGGTTGTATGATGGAGGGGGAAGACCTCATAACAACCCTTAAAGAACTACGGTTGTATGATGGACAGGGAAGACTGCATTACAACCCTTAAAGAACTACGGTTGTATGATGGACAGGGAAGACCTCATTACAACCCTTAAAGAACTACGGTTGTATGATGGACAGGGAAGACCTCATTACAACCCTTAAAGAACTACGGTTGTATGATGGACAGGGAAGACCTCATTACAACCCTTAAAGAACAACGGTTGTATGATGGACGGGGAAGACCTCATTACAACCCTTAAAGAACAACGGTTGTATGATGGACAGGGAAGACCTCATTACAACCCTTAAAGAACTATGGTTGTATGATGGACGGGGAAGACCTCATTACAACCCTTAAAGAACTACGGTTGTATGATGGAGGGGAAGACCTCATTACAACCCTTAAAGAACTACGGTTGTATGATGGACGGGGAAGACCTCATTACAACCCTTAAAGAACTACGGTTGTATGATGGAGGGGAAGACCTCATTACAACCCTTAAAGAACTACGGTTGTATGATGGACGGGGAAGACCTCATTACAACCCTTAAAGAACTACGGTTGTATGATGGACGGGGAAGACTGCATTACAACCCTTAAAGAACTACGGTTGTATGATGGACAGGGAAGACTGCATTACAACCCTTAAAGAACTATGGTTGTATGATGGAGGGGGAAGACCGCATTTACAACCCTTAAAGAACTATGGTTGTATGATGGACGGGGAAGACTGCATTACAACCCTTAAAGAACTATGGTTGTATGATGGAGGGGAAGACCGCATTACAACCCTTAAAGAACTATGGTTGTATGATGGCCTGGATCAAGAGGAAAATATTCTCCTCAAGGAACCAGTCATGTTCCAGTTCCAGAGAGATTATGAGATGTTCTATGTGGAGGCAGTTGACAACAGGAAAATGACTGTCTTTGCCTCTTTTGAGGAGCAGGAGTGAAGCCATTTTTGAGGAGGGGTCAAACCTTGTTTTTGTCTGCTGTGTTAATTGTTTCAATTGTTAATTGTGTTATGTTGTTTAGTAAAGATGACGTAGAAGTCACCCGAGTCTCTGATCTCTTTCCTGGAGCTGGTATAACTTAATGTACAAAGCACATTCAGCTTGTCAGTATGTCTGTATGGTATAGTGTGTCTCCATTCTCATGAGGAAAGTAAATAGCATTATACATTAGGATAGGTAGTAACTGTGTATATATATATATGCTCAATGAAATAACATTTATCAACACAATTCTAACAGTACATGACATGCATAACAATATCTGTGGCGTGTCTCAAATATTGCATGAAGCAAAATGTGTTACAACACATCTGCTGGTAGTTTATATAATATTTCTTACGATCTTCAAAAATGAAATACGTTTGTATTCAACGTGTGCCTTGCGCAAACGTGTGTGTTTATATTCTTTTTTTTTTGTTTATGTTTTTATTTAAAAAAAAAATATATTATGCAAACAATACAAAAAAACAGAAATATACAAACAAGAGTACATAAACCTGACAGACAGGGGTATTACATATCAAGATTAATTTTCAATTTGTTAAATACTTTTATGGTGCGTATTGCTTTTTTGTTTTTACATTTACTGATCATTTCAAAATAATATTTCAATTATATCTTAAATAATGTGAAGAGGGGTTTGTTCTCTGCCCACTTCATTTTATGGACAAAGAATCTTCCATGAAAGATGAACAATGAAAGTTAAATCAGGGTCCATATCATTTGGATCAAAATGAAACATAAAATGTGTGTGTTTGTATTCAGTGTGTGACTGTCAAACCTCAGATGGACAAAAACAGGTGGGTGGGGTCAACCGTTTGACTCCGCCCACATTGAGCCCAGCCCCGAATTGCACACTGCAGTCAGGGGTACTTGGCTGTCACTGGCAAGCTGCCTTTCCAGAGCGCTGATGCTGTAACTAGTAAATTGGTCGTCTCTTCTCTCTTCAGTCGCGTACTGCATTCTGTTATGTGAACGATTGGCTGAGCCTTGGATACAGCCAGTACTGCTCCAAACGCGCATCACTCGTTCGCTTACAGCCAGTAGTGGTCCAGCCCCCACAAACTTTTCTCATCGGATCTACATGAATCACGTAGGTCACCTATTTTGGATTCAAAACGGCGAATTTCGCCAAAAGGTGACTAGTTTGCATCCCTTGGGTATGCTTGTCATCGGCAAGGACTAGGCAGTTTTTTAGTGTCAAAATAAACAGAGTAGAGCTAAGCACAGGCAAAATCCTAGAGGAAAACCTGGTTCAGTCTGCTTTCCAACAGACACTGGGAGAAAATCCCTCACCTTTCAGTAGGACAATAGCCTAAAACACAAGATCAAATATACACTGGTTCCTGAGTGGCTTTTTACCATTTTGACTTAAATTGTCTTGTAAATCTATAGCGAGACTTGAAAATGTCTGTCTAGCAATGGTCAACAACCGACAGAGCTTGAAGATTTTTTTTAAGAATAAATTGGAAAATATTTTACAATCCAGGTGTGCAAAGCTCTTGAGATTTAGATGTAATCACTGCCAGTGGTGATTCTAACATGTATTGACTCAGGGGTGTGAATACTTGTGTAAATAAGATATTTCTATATTTCACTTTTAATAAATGTGCTAAAAAAAACTAATTGAAAAATGCATTTTCACTCATTATGGGGTATTGTGTTTAGATAGGTAAAACGTTTTTTTATCCATTCTGAATTCAGACTTTAACACAAAATGTGGAATAAGTCAATGGGTATGAATACTTTGAAGGCACTGTATGTACTGTGTCAAGATTTATCAAAGACAACCAAATGCCTTAGTTTATGGTAAATCTTCAAATAAAAAAACACACAATTTATTAAAAAAGACCTTTATTTAAGACATTCCTGAATGTCAGCTGCATTTGTTATCAGAGTGGTATTCAAAGAACAATAAAAATACCTTGTGACAAACATGAAAAAATATCCTTTAAAACAAATACAGAAAAAAAATAATTCACTAGCTACCAACCCAGAAATCTGATTTGAGAGTTGCACACCTAAAGAGAACTTATTACTTCCATACTGATTTATAATCCTCCAAAGCAGTTACAGGCATGGGCAGGAAAAAAGGGCTACTACAAGAACCAAAAAAGAACATAAAAAACAAGACATGTAGTGTTAACTTTAACCAGTTAGGGAGCATAACACCATCCATCATTAAAACATTAAATATACACACAGCTTAATGTGTTCTCGTTGCGTCTGGGTCTGTTCGGAGATGTAAAGTGTGTACAATAGGGTTACATAGCATTAAACAAGAATGTAGCCTCCAACAGCAGGGAGGCTACTCGTCATCATCCTCGTCGTCGTCGTCATCATCCTCCTCATCCTCTTCGTCATCATCATCATCAGCAGCTGCAGAGGAGGCAGTATCCACTCTACCATTGGTGCGGTATGATGCAATATCCTGTGGGACACATCACAATTACTTATAGAGCCAGACAGATATGTTTGGATTCAATACCAATATATCTACCGACATACTGTTTTACAGAGGGAAAATGAAAAAGTAAAAAGTTTCCCACACTGAATTCTCAAATTGCCATCCAAAATAGCAGTTGTCCAAGAAATATGGTTCAAATGATGATTTCTTACATTTCGACAATGGCATTATGAGAATGGCGTTCAGATCAGCATGAAATTCCCCTTTTTCATCCTATTGAATATTGGTTATCGGTGGAATTATCTGTACCCATCTTCTTCAAAATCAGAAGTTCGTAGATCAACTTCTAAGACGATTGAATAGAGGATAATCACAGAAAATCAGGATTTGCAGTCATTGTGAAAACCCCATCTCTGGAAGTTGTATTAAAGCCCTGCTCACCTTGTCGTATTTCTCCTTCAGCGTGGCTGCCTTCTTCTCGTATGGCTTCTTCTCCTCAGCTGCAGAGCTGTTCCACATCACTCCCAGCTTCTTAGCAGTGTCACCGATGGACAGGCCTGGGTGCTCACTCTTTATCTTGGCCCGGAAGTCAGCACAGAAGATGAAGAACGCAGACCTGAGAAACCCCCAAAAAAAGGAACAATTTAAATTTACAGGGAAGTTTAATTCCCCTCTAGAATTGCTATCCAGTCTATCTGCCATGCAAACCTAGTGAATTATGGTACATACGGTGGTCTCTTGGGGGCATTGGGATCCTTAAACCTCTTCTTTTTCTGGCCATTGGGTGGGATGTAGTTCTTCATTTCTCTCTCGTAGCGGACCTTGTCTTGCTTTGCCATGTCTTCAAACTTTCCTTTTTCTTTAGGAGACATGGGCTGGATATAGAGGTATAAATTCAGATTACACATCCACATGGCCACAGCTAGACTGTCCACAAGGTCATTCAAGTGTAACAAAACATAGTAACAAAACATACCAAGGTGGAAATAATTCCATAACCATTCTGAATATGGACCAGAAACATGTCACTTCACAATCATTCACTGGTGTGTAATGCTACCTTCCATCGCTCTGAGCATTTCTTGGAGAACTCAGCGAAGTTGACACTGGCTTCGGGGTGTTTCTTCTTGTGCTCCGCCCTGCAGGTCTGCACGAAGTACGCATATGAGGACATCTTGCCTCTCGGCTTCCTAGGATCTTTCCCCATGGTGACTTGTGTAGGTCTAGTAGGAGAGGATATAGATAGAGTTTCAACATAACAAGGATAAATTCACCCTGAGCTTTGGCCATATTAAATGAGTGTCCCTCCCTAGCTGCCCATAACAAAGAATGGGGCCTGGGGGTGTCCACATTTGTCTTCTCCTTTCTTGAAAATAAACAATTGTAATTGCTAATAATTATCACTTGCTGCATGACTGCAAAACCTTTTTTGCAACGAATTAAAGGTGCAATTATGCATAGGGATGGTGTGGTGTAGCTAGCAAGCTACAATGGCAGTTCGCTAGCATCGAATCCAGCCCCCTCTGAACACCAAAACAAAGCATAGAATTGCTAGCTAGCTTTCATGGATCCATCCCATTGTTGTGTCGTAGGCAATAGTTAGCTAACTAGCCTTGCAGTGAGCCGTTATAGCTAGCTAACTAACGTGTTTGTGTTGCAAAAGACAAAATGAAGACCTAATCTGAATCGTATCAAATGAGACAAAACAAAAACAACTAACGTTTTTACTAACGAACGTAAAATCGAGATGCTCTGTTAACGTTAGTTAATGTCGGCGCAACGGGCCAAGCTTGCTTGTCACAGCTAGCATCTAGCTAGAGCAAAAATAACTAACGTTAGCTAGATAGACGTAGTACAATATAACAAGTTAGATATGTCTGGCTTCCATGAGTTTTTAAAACCAACTAACGTTATTAAAGTCACGAAGATGTTTTAGGTGGTGCCTACAAATGTGCTGGCTAGCGGTTGTTTACTGTCTTTTGTTAGCCCACATTTACCTTACATAGCTAGTTGTTAGCAAGCAAATGTTTTATGAATGCTCAGCAAATTATTTGAACAAAAATAAATGTCCAAGTTCTTATTTCCCATAATTCGCTATATATTCTAGCTAATATTTTGGGTGTAAATACATACCCTCAGTTAGCTAACCAGCTAACGTTATGCTTCATAAAACAACAATGGGACGATGATTAATATTCGCTAGTAGCACAAACAATGACGTCACTTTCGTATGGTAATGAAAAATTCTTCAAAATAAAAGCACGCATTTCTAAACATATAAATGTAGATCTTCTTCGGTGGGGTTTTAGTCAAGTGGCCAGGGTTCCGGTCTAGAAGCACGGTTTCGACTGCTCCTACAGTTTTGCTTCCATACTGCAGATGCCCACCCAGAAATACAATTTCCATACAAGGCGACATAGAGATGTCAGATTAGAAAATTCCTAATAAGACACTTTAATTGTCGCTGAGGCTGATTTTTTCCCACATCACTCACAGCCGAAGATATTACGTTTATAGTTTATTTTCATCCAATGTCTGACATGTTTTTGGATGATGTGATGACGTCGTCGTTGCTCGCCTGCTACCTGTGCGCACTCAGTGCTAGTGTGCCTGTGATGTTGGTCTGTATAAACTGGATGCAAATGCTGGTCCGTATAAATCGGATGCAACACAGATATAGCTGAATCGGCATATGCAAATGTCAGTAGATTACCTTGAAAACAACAGACGGACATCTTGGACGCAGTCTCCAGTTATTATTTACCTCAGTAGTTTTAGTAGCCTCGTACGAACCATCCTGATTTAGCAAAACAGAATGTAAGCTTGTGAGATCAGGATAGTTCGTACGAGGCTAGGGTTTTAGTGCAGACGACATCCAAAACGTTGTATTGCCTCCCACTACTGTACTCAAAGTAAAAAAGAAAAACATTATTTGAAGGGAAAAAAACTAACTTAATCGACAAAACAAAACGAAGCAAAACAGACTCCCACTTATTCCATCGTTGAAAGTTCCATTTCTCCCCACTCAGGCTCTAGGGCCTGAGAGGGTAGTACGGCTCGTGATAGCCTTTCATGTAAACTCCTTCACTGAGAAGTCCTCCAATCTCAGGAACCGCTCTGATGCATCCACAATGATGTCCATCTTTCTAGACTTTTCTTCTCTTTGGCAGTGCCGTTGATCACCATAGCCATAAATAGTACAAAGTTCACCTTCTTAACCTGTAGAATATCTGGGTCCTGCTGATGAGAGGCACACCCTGCAGCCTGCAGTGAATGCCTATCCACCACCATGGGCCTTCAGGACCTCTCACTCCCTCAACCCTTTTGACAGCCACTGCAAATTATATATTCTGGTTGGACCTGACTTTAGCCATTTTCCTTCACCCTCGTTGGGCATTCCTAAGATGAAGCAACATGGTTCCCACCACAATTGTAACATTTCACATGATCAAAACTCAAACCACACTCAATATGATCTTCTCCGCAACTTTCATCTTTCTTCTACAGACACTTTCCAAATGTTCAAAGGCACAACAGCAATCACAATCTTGGTACAAATGCTCTTACACAGTAATTCATATACCTCAACTTCTCCTCGGTTTGGAGGGACTCCACTTCAAAAAACAAAAGAACAGATACTCTTCACCGTTCTCTCCACTAACTACTCAATTCATCTGACGTGCATCAATCACTCCAGGGATATTTTTAAATTCGTCCAATTCCACTTTCCACGAAACACCAGAAATTACCCCCTTGAGGGGTGCCCTGATCCGAAGAGCTACGCACGACATGACAACATTCTCAACTCGAGTACAACGTAACACAAGCTATTTCTGCTTATCAGAAGTACACGAAATCAAAACAAGTCCACTTCTCGTAATCCTTACTGCATTTACTTAGCCCATCACTCTTTCCACCAGCTTGGATATTTCAAATGGATTCGCCCCTCATCAACAAACAGTACTCCTACAAGATAAGAAGGGGCATTCACAGAACTATCCGTTTTGTTTTCCAGCACTACTTTGGTCGTTTTTCAGTTCTTTTGGACCATTGTCCAATCTTCCTTGCTTTTACCGCCATTAGTTTTGTGTTCACCACCTGCTCCAGCTTCCACCATCTTTAACCAAAGGGCAACCCACTAGTTCCGTCCTCTTCAGGAGTCAGCCACTGACATCAACCTACCCTCTTGCAATGTGGAGAACTCATTCAAGAGATATTAAATGTTAATCGAGGTTCATTTTCATTATGCTTATAAGCAAATGCAAGAAGGAATTTATGGAAACAATTACAAAAAGAAAGAATATAAGACCACTATTGAAAAATACAATGTTCTCAACATTGGGATTTAGAGAAAAAACTATTATACGTGCTTAGGTAAAAGTGGGTTTGGGAATACTCTGTAGGGTCTGTAGAATCTATATATAGTGTTATTTCTTTGGTGACTAAGGTCTAAATACCTAGCAGTACTTCGTACTCCACCCATTGCATTGGTCCCAATGCGATACACTATCGACCTATCTATTACATATTGGCTTATAGAGAAAAAAAACTATTCTATGTGCCGAAAATAAAAGTGGGTTTGGCATTACTCAGTAGGTGTCAGGTGTGTGCGTACTGGTAGCGAAGTCAGGTGCAGGAGAGCAGAGATTTGTGAACAGGCGCACACTTTATTGAGGCAAAAGTGCAAAACGTGCCAAACAAGAATTATGTTTAACAATAAACATCTTCGTGAAATACCACGGAGAAAAAAAAAACTGTCTTGTGCATCAACAACAAACACGTAACACAAACAATCCTACACAAAGACATGATGGGGAACAGAGGAATAAATACATGTCAATTGATTGGGGAATGAAAACCAGGTGTGCAGGGAACAAGACAAAACAAATGGATACATGAAAAATGGAGCGGCGATGGCTAGAAAGCCGGTGACGTCGACCGCCGAACACCGCCCGAACAAGGAGAGGAGCCGACTTCGGCGGAAGTCGTGACAGTAGGGTCTGAAGAATCTATATATAGTGTTATTTCTTGGGGGACTGAGGTCTAAATATCCAGCAGCACTTTCTACTCCACCCACCCAATTGGTCGCAATGCAATACAATATAGGCTTATACATTACAGAGAAATAAAATACTCTATGTGCCAAAGTGTGGTGGGGATTACTCAATGGGGTCTGTATAATCTATACACTGAGTGTACAAAACATTACGGACATCTTCCTAATGTTGAGTTGCATCCCCCCACTTTTGCCCTCAGAACAGGTTAAATTTGTCAGGGCCTGGACTCTGCAAGGTGTCGAAAGCGTTCCACAGGGATGCTGGACCATGTTGACTACAATGCTTCCCACAGTTGTGTCAAGTTGGCTGGATGTCCTTTGGGTGGTGGAGCATTCTTGATACACACGGGAAACGGTTGAGTGTAAAAACCCAGCAGCGTTGCAGTTCTTGACACAAACGGCACCTTCTACCATACCTCGTTCGAAGGCACTTTTTTTTGTCTTGCCCATTCACCCTCTGAATGGCACACATACACAATCCATGTCTCAATTGGCTCAAGGCTTGAAAATCCTTCTTTAACCTGACTCCTCCACACAGAAGTGGATTTAACAAGTGACATCAATAAGGGATCATAGCTTTCACCTGGATTCACCTGGTCAGTCTATGTCATGGACAGAGCAGATGTCCTTAATGTTTTCTACACTCAGTGTATAGGTTGTTATTTCTTGGGGGACTGAGGTATAAATACCTAGCCGCACTTTACTCCAACCACTCCTTTGGCCACAGTGCAATACACTGTTTTTGAAACACCAAATACCTTTTGGGCTTTAGATCAAAAGTAGAGTAAAGAAATAACAACATTTATAGATTATCCAGACCCTAGTCAGTAATCCCAAGCACACTTTTACTTTGGCATATAGAATCGTTTTTTCTCCATAAACCATTGTCATTTATAAACCTACAGTGTATTTCTTTGGGACCAATGGAATGGGTGGATTAGAAAGTGATGCTGGATATTTAAACCACAGTCATCCAAGAAATAACACTATATATGGATTCTCCAGACCCTACAGAGTAATCCCAACCCCACTTTTACCTCAGCACATATAATATTTATTTTCTCTATGAGCCAATATGTAATTAATATACATTGAATGGAGTGGGTAGAGTAAGGAGTCACCAGCACTCTGTATTAAACCCGTTGGTCAACATAAGAGACCAATTTAATTTTTGCAGACTTTAATTGTAATTACATATATTTTTATTTGATTTTCGATATTCGCAAAGTTTAGCTTGTCTTTGCAGGGGGACTCTTATTAATTCGTTTTACATCCCTCGATCAAGCTGCCAGTATAATATTTTGCTGCTAAGATAACGGTAATGGGACGATGCTAGCCAGATTCGATTAGCGGTATTTTCGCTGTGCGACGTCTCCGTGCATTGTGGCTCCTATTGGCTGCCGCCAACTCCTTAGAGCGTCTGATTGGGCGCTTGCTTTCCACAGCTCTTACTGGAGATGTCGAATGATTGGTCGTCTTTCTAGAGTCTAGAGCAGTGGTTCTTAACCTGGGTTCGATCGAACCCCAGGGGTTCGGTGAGTCAGTCTCAGGGGTTCGGCGGAGGTCAAGACACACACCCGACTCATATGATTCGTGATGCTGGACATAAAAACGAAGAAAAGGAACAGACTTTGTTGCGAAAATGACATGAGAGTGGCACTTGCCAAGGTGAAGCCGCGCATTTCTGAACTGGTCTCTGAAAGGCAACAGCAGAAGTCACACTGATTTGCAGTAAATATGAATTATTATGTTTTTGTTTTTGTGTGAAAATCATGTTTTAATGGTTTTGTTCTTTGAACACTGATGTTGATGCACGGTTCATTTTGTGTACCAGTAAAATATATACCTATGTTTTGAATTGTATTTTTCCAATTAAGAAGGGTTCGGTGAATGCGCATATGAAACTGGTGGGGGTCAGTACCTCCAACAAGGTTAAGAACCACTGGTCTAGAGTGACACTTCAGAGTTTGAGGGGATTCGATTATTTGGCCCAGGTTGCCACCTTGGAAGAGGTTTGCACCAGGTGAAAACTAATGGCATTCGTTTTGGAAACGGGCTGCCTACCGGGCGTGCGCCAGGTGCTCATAACAAAAAGTAGTCTCAAAACAAAAGTGATGTACTAGTAATGAGCACGTGGAGTAATTAAGCAATAAGTCCCGAGGGGGTGTGGTATGTAGCCAATATACCACAGCTAAGGGCTGTTCTTATGTATGTGAAGTGCCTGGACACAGCCCTTAGCCGTGTTATGTTGGCCATATACCACAAACCCCCAGGGTGCCTTATTGCTATTATAAACTGGTTACCAACGTAATTAGAGCAGTAAAAATAAATGTTTTGTCACACCCGTGGTATACCATGGCTGTCAGTCAAATAGCATCCAGGTCCACCAAGTTTAAAATGATCAATTTGCCCGTTCACGTCACGGGCCATAATCTTTGTTTCAGTGCCGCGGAAATGAATAAAACATTTGTTTGTGTCAAATTTTGAAATCTTTTAAAAAGCTATTTTAAAAATAAACTAAAAAAACTGCACCATACAGTGACTGTATTATATGGCCCAACAATATATCAGCATAAGTGCTGTCCATTAACGGCGAGAAAATAGATGCTGTGCTTGCATTCACTTGTCTGGCCAGTTACAGAACATTTACTCGGACACTTGCAAACACAACGACATAGCCTATTCGGCAGGCTTTACTAAAACAGATATATACTTTAATAAAACAGTGTAACCACCACTAACCCAGTCTACCACCCTTGGGGCACCTAGTCAAATGTGATGCTGAATCTTTCATGCGGGTCCAAGCCCCCCAGGCAGCACAGCATCAATCATCAAATTGCCCTCGCGGCTGTTGTGTAATTCACAGGAATTGTTGTGTGTCTCCTATAACAACCAAGGACTCCAGCACACACTCCAGCACACACAGTTGCACACTACGGAGCCCTGAAAACAAGTTTTCTAGATAGGCCAAATTGAACAATGCAAACTCAATATGAAGAATCCTGCGAACCAGGTAGGCCTACAATTGAAGTGTCATAACTTCTGACGTCATAATTGTTATTATGTTAAATTGCATTGGTTGCGTATTTTAGATGACTTTCTTTTGCTTGTGATTCAAGCACCACGGAACTGTCCGCGAGCATCATCAAACGCATGATCGACACGTTTACCTAACACATCCATCCCAGGCAGTTAGAGAAGAGATGTGTGCATTTGTGTCCAGACATCGCGCCCAATAACCAAAATATTCCGATTTCTGGAAACGTTTCATCACGAGCGAAAACAGCCATGGCAGCCGTGGGTGAGGAGCCTCAGATTACCTGACATGAGACTTTTTGGGGTGGTTTCTCGGGACTCTGATTGTAGTTTTGGACAAATAAATATATTTGTATGGAGATTCTCCATTGAATTTGCTTTAAAGTCCAGGACTTGGCTTATTCTTCATTGTGTATGCTTTTTTGGACTAGGTTTATTAATGCCCGGGAAAGCGCCCCTTCATACTAATTTAAATTAGTTATTCTCTATTAACTTGATATTTCAGATGACAGACATATGTGGGAGTGGGACCCATATGAAACATCGCAGAAAAGAGATTTTATTTATCGACCCAGTTCATCAACACCAGTTTTACCGTAGGCCTGAAAATATTATTGACTATTCATGAATTCATTTCCATTTCATTATGTTGTTTATATTATTCACATTTAGGCTATGTCTCCCTATACATTTTCTCCTTTTGTGAAATCTTTTTCAGTCCTACAACGACAAGAGCCTATAGAAACGCCTATGCACAGGCTTGTCCTGTGGGTGCCACTGTGTACAATGAGGAATTCTGTTGGAAGCCAGCCACTAAACCTGACAGTATTCGCACAGGATCAGCCTCTGGGAACAGGAGGAACAACCCACATCCCAGTCAGGTACAGATCCACATTCACACTCAATCCTCTGGACATGAAGTATTTAGAAAAGTCTAAACTTTCATACATTTCCATGACCTTTTTACAGAAAGAAAAGCTTCAAACAAACATTAATCTAACATTTAGCTAACTAACCTGTCTGTACCCTCTGGTGCCCCTATCCAGGGTTGCATTTCAAATGGAACCCTATTTCCTACATAGTGCACTACTTTTGAACAGGGCCCATAGGGCGCTGGTCAAAAGTAGTGCACTGTACCCTCTTAGAAAAAAGGGTTTCAAAAGGGTTCTTCGGCTGTCCACACCGGGGAAACGTTTTTGGTTTCAGGTAGAGACTTTCTTTAAAGGGGTTCTCCTATGGGGACAGCCGAAAACCCCTTTAAGGTTCAAGATAGCACCTTTTTTTTTAAGAGTGTAAGGTGCCATCTGGGACACATCCCTGTTATCACTACGTTCTTATTATTGTACCTCTATGCTTTATTACTTATACATTTAAGCTCTTTGGGCAGCGATGTATTGTATGAAAAGTGCTAAACATTCTTCCTTTTTTCTAGTCATTCATGGTGTGGCGACTGCCCAAGGGCCAGAAGCAGAGCTCTGGAGGTGGTTGGTCCCCCTGGAAAAGTCCTCCTTCTGAGGAAGAGATCCGAAACGCTTTGACTGCCCAGTACCGGTCCACCTACCGGACTGACTACCTGGGCATGCCTCAAGGTAGAGAGATCAGGGAGCATACAGTGCCTTCGGAAAGATTAATGACGAAAAATAACAATTGAATACATTTTAGAATAAGGCTGTAACCTACAAAATGTGTAAAAAGTCAAGGGGTCTGAATACTTTCCGAAGGCACTGTATATGTCAAGCGTCTTAGAGTAGGATTTCTGATCTATGATCAGGTTCCCCCTCTCTCCATGTAATCTTATTCATTAAGCTCTAAAAGGCTAAACTGATCCTAGATCATCACTCCTACCCTGAGAGGCTTTATTAATATAGGCTCTGAGCTGTGTCTGAAATGATACCCATACTAATTTTGTCCCTGTTTCGAAGTTCCCAGTGTTTTCGAAGTACTCCCCAGCATGAGTATCTCTATGACAGAGTATGATACTGTAGGCTTACAAAAGCTGTAAGGGGGAAAAAAACAACTGAAGTCGGCTCAAACTGAAGACGGAACCCCCCCAAAAACAATTATTTACCAGGATTCAATCAAGCAGATGTGGCTATTCCTGATAGCACTTTCAGAAGTGTTTTTATTTGTACAGGACATAATAAGTCAAGTTGCATGCACTAGATGACTTCTCAGTCAGGTTTGTGTCTGAACTGAACAGGTCTTGCCATGTAATGATTCAGTTTATAAATAACTTTGCTGTGGAATTAAAACACAAGTCTGAAAGCACTATGTGGAAACCATTACCTGCAAATGATTGAATCCTGGTAAATATACGTTTTGGGGGGTTTTGTCTTTAGTTTGAGCAGAAGACAGTAGTACAACTTCACTCTAGTTGTCACAAACGTCAAAATGAGTAGACCAAGGTGCAGCGTGGAATAAGTTCATCTTGTAGTTTAATGCAAAAATGAACACTTTACAAAATTAAACAAAAATGACAGCCGACAGTTCTGTCAGGTACTTACAACTAAACAGAAATCAACTACCCACAAAACCCAAAGGAAAAACAGGCTGCCTAAGTATGGTTCCTAATCAGAGACAACGATAGACAGCTGCCACTGGTTAGGAACCATACTCAGCCCAACACAAAGAAATACAAAACATAGAATGCCCACCCCACACCCTGACCTAACCACATAGAGAAACAAACCCTCTCTCTCAGGTCAGGGCGTGACACTAGTTGTTTGTTACCCCTTACAGCGTTCTCCTTGCAAGTTTTCTCTTCTGCACTTTTGTCTTTTTACAGGACTTCAGTTGACCCACACGATTCTCACTCCGCTGAACCACAAGCGCCAAGTCCCTCACTGCACGCACACAGAGATGAGGCACAACTACCGCCAGCCCAGGGAACGGTCTGAACTGCGGGGCAACATGTTTCGCTATGGCTGCAACGCACTGCACGGCGTTGCCCCCAGGGGTATAGGTAAGTTATGAGCTGCCTGGATGCAGCCTATGAGTAGAGTGAAGTTGCCCCTAGACAGTGATCTTGAGTCAGTGTTTTCCCCACTAATGGTTAAGGTTAGGATTGGGGGAGGGGAAGCTGATCCTAGATCTGTATCTAGGATCAGGGATGGGCAACCCCCATCAAAGTTGCCCATCCCTGATTGACGGAATAGGGTGCCATTTAATATTTTCCCACGCTGCACAATGTTGCTCAGGGCTAAACTCGGGTGAAGTAAGGCAGCCTAGTGGTAGCCTAGTGGTTTGAGCATTGGGCCAGTAACCGAAAGGTTGCTAGATTGAATTCCTGAGCTGACAAGGTAAATATTAGTTGTTCTGCCCCTGAACAATGCAGTTAACCCACTGTTCCTAGGCTGTCATTGTAAATAAGAATTGCCTAGTTAAATAATTAAATGACCTACCAGGCTAATCACTTAGAGATCTCAGTGTATCTCCCTCCCCTTTCTGTTCTAGTTCCTACTGTTGTTCATGGTCACATCCACAACCAGGAGAATAGCTCCCAGTTGACCACCTACGACAGACACTTTGGAGGGATAACGACCGATGTCTCGGCCGTGCTCCGCTCTCTACAACCCCAAGAGCTCCAGCAGTTCTGCAGACATCTACCTGACAAAGGTGAGCTATGGACTCTTGTTATGAACTCTGACCCTATTCTCCTAGTTACAAATCACTTCCCTGTTTGGTTGCTAGAAGTTTACCATAAACACTGATCCTGGGTCAGTTTGGCATTTCCCCCACTAATGGTTAAGGATTGTGGCAGGGGAATTTGATCCTAGATCTGTGCCTAAGGGAAAATTCACCCTGGAGCACTGTATTTATGTTGACTGATGTGTTGTGTTCACAGATAAGGAGGTTGTGCAGACATTTTTGCACCGAGTGCCCCCTACCGGCCAGGTGAAGAGAGGTACAAAGTCACCTGTCCTCCCTCCTGCGTTGTACAGGTCAGAGTGGATGTCTGGCTGGCCCGGGCCCCTGTGATTCTTCACTTTCTGTAGCATCCCACCACAATCATGTGACAACCAGAGGCACTGTCCAGTCAACAAGTACCTTTGTGGAACTGTGTGTACGAGTGTTTATGCTGTGTTTGTGAGTTTTATTTGCAGTGTTGTAACTGCCTTGACATTTCTGAAAATAAAGCCAATGAATCTAATGCAACGATACTTCCGTTTACGTCTGCAATCTAACTATAACAGTACTGAATAACACCATTGTGCTACTTTTTTAGCATGTTGTATTGTAGATATCACAGATGTAAGTGCAGTTTTACTTGCTGAATCAAATTCTTCTTTGGTACAGTTACCATGATTCCAGAACCAAACCTCAGATTTATCAATAGTAGGCCTACTTTTTTAGAAGTCGTCAGAATGGTGGTGTAATATCAGCATTATAACATGGTAGTATGAAAATGTATGAACCCATTACTGTAAGTCGTTACTAAATTACTAAAATGTCAAAAGTAAATGTAGTAACATGACAATAGCACATGTTTACACCAATAGGGTGGTTCCCTTTAGATCTAATCCAAGGTTCTGTCTGCTCTGTGGAACTGACAATATTAGCAGAAATGCATCCAGTAGTTATCTTAGTTACCAGAGAGCCACCCACGTGAGTCCAGGTGAAAGGCTAGAGTGTCAGGTAATGTGAGATCTGGAGAAGCAGAGGCTGTGGGCTGGACTGGCTCTGAAGGGCTGAGCTCCTCCATCCACTCTAACAGAGAACTGAACACTGGACCAGGCTGACAGACAGACAGACAGACAGACATACAAAGACTACTGTGATGCCGCTGGGGAAGAAAGTTCGCTCTTCTTCAGCTGCTGGGAAACTAGAGATTCAGAATTTGTCCAGGTATTCTGCGTCTGCTCCGTCATCTGTCAGTTTGTTGTTGCTTTAAACAGCAGATCAGGTGTGATTCCATGCTGGTTTTATAATTGATTATCAACATTTTTGCTCTGCTGTTTTCTATGGGCTTTCATCTCAGCATGGGGCTGACTGGGTTGAGCTGGGTTGACTGGGTGATTTGGGTTGAGTCTTCTGCATTGTTGCACTGACATGTTGCTCCACAGGAGTAGAACGCCTGTTTTTCAAAGACTGTTGTCAAGGGGCTGTGGAGGCGCACTCAGTGGCACAGCTCTACATTTACCATGTAGCACTGGAAGCCTAATTAATTTGAGCTCCGATAAATACATTTCCCCAGATTTTATTAGATTTGAATGCTGTTATTCCTAGCCCCCCTCCTACCTTCTGTTTTGGTAAATACAATTTAATTGCCAGAGCATGCAGAGTTTGTCGTAAAAACTGTCTTGGCTGTGTCAAGCAAAGTTTAAAACCTCACAGTGAAGTTCTGCTATACACACAGACTCCCACTGATGTACAGTAATTATCTACCGCATATTATGTAAGGAACAACTTAATTTGCAACCCCCGTCTTCTCTGAGTCTGCTCTGTGGTTGGTTTGTCTGGAAGGGTTTTGAGACTGACTCAATTATCTGGTGGATGTATCTGCAAGCAGGGCTATCCTCCCTCTCACAGCATTGGCACTGAGCTCTAAGTATCTAAGGCTGTGTTTATGCAGGCGGCCCAATTCTGATCTTTTTCCCACTAAAGGCTCTTTTGACCAATCACATCAGATCTTTTTCAGAGCTAATCTGATTGGCCAAAAGACCAATTAGTGAAAAAAATATCAGAATTGTGCTGCCTGTGTAAAAAAAAAACGTAAATAATTTGTCTTTTGACTAATCAGATCAGCTCTGAAAAAGATATGTTGTGAAAAGAGCCGATGTGATTCGTCAAAAGACCAATTACTGGGAAAAATATCAGATTTGGCTGCTTGTGTGAAGAGCGAGGAAATGTAAGATTGGATCCCCTCTAGGTCACAGCACCAATTACACAACACTATGAAGTCTGAGACCATATTTTTGGAAGTTAAACCAGAACTTGCATAAAGCCATCCACAGACAACATTATTACAATTATTAACTTGTATTTATTTTAATGTTTAACACTCCAGAAACAACCCCTATCCCCTACTTACTTGGCAGTTCTGGACATCTGAAAGGATTTGATTGTTACAGTGTAATAAATATGGTGAAAGTCCTACCAAGCCTATCAGAGGGCAAGGTGGAGCAACTACCATTTTTTGTTAATGTCTATCATTTCGTGCCTAGGGGCTGTAGGATTTGGCCCTGTTTTAATATTTTAACAATGCACCCTTCTATCTTCCTTGAATAGGCCTACATTCCTGATCTGACATGGCTGGATTGGTGAAAGCTGTGGTAGAACCATTGCTTACACCTATCAATTTGTGTTAGTTCAGTGATTACTTCAAGGAAGGGAGGAAGAAAGGATGCACTTCCAAAGTATTCAAACAGGGTCTTCTTTTCTGGACTTAACCTGAGACTTTTGGGTTCTTCCACAGCGTCCTTGCTGAGCTGGGGAGTGCAGGAGAGCGATGGACTAAGATGTCGGGGCCAGAGCAGTGGGGAGAGAGATCGGCAAGTGGTGTACCTGGGGTCCGTGTCAGAGGACAGGCCACCTCTTAAGTGGCTGGAGCTTGAGCTGCTGAGACAGGAGAACCGCCGCCACTCTGTAACCCTGGGAGACTAAGTCAAACTGAGGTCACGACTGCTCTACAGTGCCGATCCCACATGCAGCCTCAGCAAGCTCAAGGTATACCACACTAAAGGACAGTTTCCCGGACCCAGATTAAGCCTAGTTCTGGACTAAAAAGCAAAATATGTTGTTTCCCATTATCTTGCAGAGAACAGAAATGTGTATTTTGCTTACAACCCAGCTTTTTAGTAAAGAAGTAGGCTTTTTAATTATTCGCTTGAATAGGTCTTCTAAACTCATTTTGGGAGATGAATGTGGTTGGATGTTGTGCGACTTCCTGTCTACCAACCCATTACCCTCCTCATACCCTGGGTGGTGTTACCAGGCATTGGTTACCAGCAGGCAGCAGAGAAAGGTTTGTTGGGCACCTGTTACTTAGAGACAGGTATAGATAGACGTCAGGATTGCTAACGGATCAGTGGCCTGCCTGTTCACTATCCATGGAGAATGTAAAAAAGCTCTGGAATAGTGGAAGTGCAAATGTCATTTTCTTTGTGTTGCTTCTCTCCAAGCAAAACTCAAACAGTCTTGCTGAATAAAATAAGTATTTGAGTACTGGTTCCTAAAAACTTAATGTTACTGGTTTAACCCATCTATGAATTTGAGAGGGGTTAAATTTCCCCAGCACCTTCCCGTAGCTTTATACCAAACTGATTGGCGGTCATTGGGCTGAAACTTTGACTGACTGACTCATAGAATCTCTGTCATGATGCGTTTAACTTCAAGTTGTCAGTAGAGTGTCAGTTGAGGTCCTGCCTCTTTCCACAAAATTGAAGCAGATACCCACAAGAGCAATCCATTTGAGGTTATTACCTGACATGGCTTCGGGCAGGCAGCGAATTAGTGGCAATTCATTAGTGGCAATAGATCCGAACTAAATGCTGTTCATTGGCTCCTGAGTGGTGCAGTGGTCTAAGACACTGCATCTCAGTGCAAGAGGCGTCACTGCAGTACCTGGTTTGAATCCAGGCTGCATCACATCTGGCTATGATTGGGAGTCCCATAGGGCAGCGCATAATTGGCCCATTGTCTGGGTTTGGCCATGGTAGGCTGTCATTGTAAATAAGAATTTGTTCTTAACTGACTTTCCTAGTTAAATAAAGGTATCAAAAATAAATAAATTGACTATATCTCAGCATTCAACACCATAGTGCACATGAAGCTCATTACTAAGCTAAGGACCCTGGGACTAAACACTCCCTCTGCAACTGGATCCTGGACTTCCTGATGGGCTGCCCCCAGGTGGTAAGGGTAGGCAACAACATGTCTGCCATGCTGATCCTCAACACTGGGGCCCCTCAGGGTTGTGTACTTAGTCCCCTTCTGTACTCCCTGTTCACCCATGACTGCGTGGCCAAGCATGACTCCAACACAATCATTAAGTTTGCTGATGACACAACACCGACAATGATGAGACAGCCTATAGGGAGGAGGTCAGAAACTTGGCAGTGTGGTGCCAGGACAATAACCTTCCATCAATGTGAGCAAGACAAATGAGCTGATCGTGGACTACAGGAAAAGGCGGGCCGACAGGCCCCCATTAACATCAACAAGGCTGTAGTGGAGCGGGTCGAGAGTTTCAAGTTCCTTGGTGTCCACATCACCAACGATCTATCATGGTCCAAACACACCAAGACAGTCATGAACAGGGCACGACAAATCCTTTTCCCCCTCAGGAGACTGAAAAGATTTGGTATGAGTCCCCAGATCCTCAAAAAGTTCTACAGCTGCACCATTGAGAGCATCCGGACCGGTTGCATCACCGCCTGGTATGGCAACTGCTTGGCATCTGACCGTAAGGCGCTACAGAGGGTAGGGGCCAAGCTTCCTGCAATCCAGGACCTATATAATAGGCATGTCAGAGGAAAGCCCATTAAATTGACAGAGACTTCAGTCACCCAAGTCATAGACTGTTTTCTCTGCTACCGCACGGCAAGAGGTACCAGAGCGCCAAGTCTAGGACTAAAAGGCTCCTTAACAGCTTCCAACCCCAACTATAAGACTGCTGAACAATTAATCAAATGGTCACCGGACTATTACATTGATCCCCAACCTCCATTTGTTTTGTATACTGCTGCTACTCGCTGTTTATAATCTATGCATAGTCACTTCACCCCTACCTACATGTACAAATTACCTCTAACCTGTAACCCCGCACACTGACTCGGTACCGGTATATAGCCTCGTTATTGTTATGCTATTGTGTTACTTTTTATAATTTTTTATTTTAATTTATTTGGTAAATATTTTATTAACTCTTCTTGAACTGCACTGTTGGTTAAGGGCTTGTAAGTAAGCATTTCATGGTAAGGTCTACACTTGTTGTATTCGGCGCATGTAAGAAATATTTTTTGATTTGATTTGAACTAAAACAAACACAATTACTGTGTCTTGCTAAAAGGATTTCCATTGATACAAATAACAGCCTTCAACCTGACTGTCACAGCAGAAGGTGGCGCCCCTCCCCGGTCGGGCGGTGCTTGGTGGTCGTCGTCGCCGGCCTACTAGCTGCCACCGATCTACGTTTCTGTGTCTTTTGGTTTTGTCTGTCTAGGTCCGCACCTGTTCCTTGTTAGTCATTAGTGGGGGGGTATTTAGTTTGTCCTTTTTGTTTGGGAATTCGTGCGGGATTGTTTCATGTCATGTTCTTTGTGACAGTCGGCATTTTGCGCTGCTTCAGCTACGCTGCGTAATTTTTGGATTAGGCATTAGGGTTGCCGGGCTGCACCCCGTGTGTTTTGATTTTGGAGCTGTTCTCCTGTCTTATATTCTGCACACCCTGCCTTGTGGCAACTTTATTTATCGGTGATTATTAAACATCAGTTCAAACGGACCTCAGTCTCCTGCACTTGACTCTACCCCTTTCCTGCTATCAAGGATATCTTTGACACTGACTGGAGAAAGGGGAGCAACCCTGAGGTTGGTAATCCCAAACTGTCACTACAGTGTTAGGAGAAATCCAGGAATTTAATTGAATATAATAACACAAATAAACTAATTCATGAATTGACTGTATTGAAAATGGAATTGACCCAAACCCTGGCCACTACAGTTGTCTGTCTATCACTGTCTCTTCTTAATAGACTGTCACTAGAACCTCTTCTGGCTTTGATCATCTAATGAGAATACTGCTCTGCTGAAATAGCTTGGCTAGAGGGCAGATTCTCTTTATAGTTTACCTGTTAATTAAAGGGCCAAGGATCAAGCTGGAAAAATGTAACCACTCTCAAATTCATAGATGGAGCTACAGATGCAAGGATTAACTATCCATGAGATCAAAATGATAGTTTTAACCATGCATTGAAGCTATACAATGTTTGTTTACAATTATACATTGATTTCAAACAATAAAGTAAAACAACCTTACATTTTGTGTTCTGATGGTGTCAAAGGTTAAGTTATATTCTTCAAGAATCAATGGCCATATATCATTAAATTAAAAGTAAAACAATTAATGTACCAATCCCAGATTTCCCCTTAAAGGACTTTTATGTGATAGCAGGTACATTCTGCCTCAGGTAGAAATGTGAATGGTGTCAAATCAGTCAGTAGAAGGATTTGGAGAGCAATGGGGTTGGTGAATAATGACTGTCCTGCACTGCTAGACAATAAGAATGCTTTGTGGTTCTTTATAGAACATTTTGAGGGCTATATGAAACAAACCATTTACCACTTTTTGGTTCTATTTAGCACCATTTACTCTAGCAGTGTGATGCCTCCTGTTAGAACCTGTCACAACGTCCACAGAAGGTGGCGCCTCTCCCCGGTCGGGCGGCGCTCGGTGGTCGTCGTCGCCGGCCTACTAGCTGCCACCGATCCATGTTTCAGTGTCTGTTGGTTATGTCTGTTTTAGTCTGCACCTGTTCCTTGTTAGTCATTAGTGGGGGGGTATTTATTTAGTTTGTCTGTTTTCGTTTGGGATTCGTGCGGAATTGTTTCGTGTTACGTTTATTGTAGTGGGCAGGATTTATGTACGTATTTGGATAGGCATTAGGGTTACCGGGCTGCGCCCCGTCTATTTGGAGTTTGGAGATATTCTCCTTCCTTTTTTGTTGACTGTGCACCCTGCCTTGTCGCTGTATTTGCTCTGGGCTTGATTAAATGTTTGTTCAACAGACCTCAGTCTCCTGCGCCTGACTTACCCCTTTCCTGCTATCTTGGAGAACGTGACAAAATCCCGCACCAACCAGATGGAGTCAGCAGGAGCCGAAGCACCATCCATTGCTGAACAAGTATCCCAACATGCCAGCCTCCTCCACTGCCTGGGCACGGCCATGGATCAGGTGCTGGCCCGTTTGGAGAGCTGGGAGAGAGTCGCTCCCTCACCCCCACCAGTGCCGATTCACCACCCTGCGCCCCTACCGGCACCCACCGAACCCAGCATGAGTGGGATCCAGATCATGGCTCCCAGGGAATTCGATGGGGAGGCCGCCGGGTGCAAGGGGTTTTTGCTGCAGTTGGATCTGTACCTGGCGACCGTCCGGCCCCCTCCCTCCGATGAAGAGAGGGTGAGCGTCCTCCTCTCATGCCTCACGGGTAGAGCCCTAGAATGGGTCAACGCAGTCTGGGAGGGCCCAGACTCGGCTAGGGGCGACTACCTGGAGTTCACCCGCCGCTTCCGGGCAGTATTCGATCATCTCCCGGAGGGCAAGGCGGCGGGTGAGCGATTATTCCACCTGAGGCAGGAGACGAGGAGCGCTCAGGACTTTGCCCTGGATTTCCGGACTCTCGCCGCAGGATCGGGGTGGAATGAGCGGGCCCTGATTGACCACTACAGATGTAGTCTTCGTGAGGACGTCCGCCGGGAGCTGGCTTGCCGGGACAATACTACCACCCTGGACCAGCTCATCGATTTGTCCATCAGGCTGGACAACCTGCTGGCTGCCCGGGGCATTCCAGTCGGGGCCTGTTTGTTCCACCTCCCAGCCCTCCTGCTTCAACGCCCATGGAGATAGGAGGGGCTGCTGCTAGGCCTCTCCTGCACCCACTGTGGTCGTGGGTGCAGGAGAGGTCTCCAGCAGACCGGTGCTGGAGAGGTCCACCCGGGAGTTCAGATGGCAGGCAGAGCACCACATCGACCCCCCAGGTGAGTCAGCACCAGCCACAACCAGAGCCCCCTGTCGACCACATGTACACCTCTGTTTGTTTTCCTGAGTTTTCCCCTCACTTCCAGTATAAGGCACTAGTCGATTCAGGCGCAGCTGGGAGTTTTATGGACTGTGGGGTTGCTAATAAGTTAGGGATTCCCCTGGTTCAGCTGGACCAACCCTTCCCCGTGCACGCCCTAGATAGTCGACCACTAGGGTTCGGCCAAGTGAGGGAAGTCACAGTGCCACTGGTCATGGTGACGTGGGGGGGGGGGTCATGAGGAACGTATCAGCCTGTTCCTCATTGATTCCCAGGCGTTTCCGGTGGTACTGGGAATTCCCTGGCTAGCCACTCACAACCCAAAGATTTCGTGGAGGCAGAGGGCTCTTAAGGGGTGGTGGAGGGAGTGCTCAGGCAGGTGTATAGGAGTTTCCATCGGTGCAACCACGGTGGAAAGTCCAGACCCAGTCTCCACCGTGCACATTCCCTCTGAATATGCCGATTTGGCTATCGCCTTCAGTAAAACGAAGGCGACTCAATTACCCCCTCATCGACGAGGGGATTGTGTGATAAACCTCCAGGCTGACGCGGCCTTTCCTAGGAGTCACGTGTATCCTCTGTCTCAGGAGGAGACAGCGGCTATGGAGACATATGTCGCTGAGTCCTTGAGGCAGGGATACATTCGGCCATC